>NW_016107397.1:3179872-3195495 GCF_001604975.1 Cebus imitator
CTACTGAGCCCCTCGTGTTTGCTCTGGACACAGACTTCTCCGATGGTCCTTGCTGTGACCAGACAGCTCCGGCTCCAGTGAGCTGGGTGATTGTGAACAAGTCCTCTACCTGCTAGAGCCCCAGTCTCTGGAGAAAGAGGCAGACAGGGTGCATGTACGAGGAGGAAATTCTGGGCAACTCCCTTTTTTCCTGAGTCTCAATTTTCTCTCCTGTGAAGTGGGAATAATGATGCCAATTCCGTAACAGTGGCACTAGGATTTCAACAGATGGCATGAATGAGATGACCAACTGCATCCATCCATGGAAAGTCATCAGTAGGTTACAAAAATGGTGGCCAGGCACAGTGGCTCATGCTTGTAATCCCAGCACTTTGGGAGACCGAGGCAGATGGATCTCCTGAAGCTAGGGTTTCAAGACTAGCCTGACCACCATGGTGAAACCGCGTCTCTACTAAAAATCCAAAAATTAGGTGGGCATGGTGGCAGTTTCCTGTAATCCTAGCTACTGGGGAGGCTGAGGCTCAAGAATCACTTGAACCCAGGAGGCAGAGGTGGGAGTGAGCTGAGATCACACCACTACATTCCAGCCTGGGTGACAGAGTGGTCTCAAAATAAATAAGTACATAAACATTTAAAAATTAAAAAAATTAAAAAGACAAGCAAACAAAGAACTCAGATCTAATGCTGGCCCCCCCAGGCTGCAATCCTGATATCCCCACAACTCCTAGGGCCCGAAGCCCCATCTGAGACTTATGACATGCTCCCCACCGGGGTCCCCTTCCTGGAGGGCTCTGATGCATCCCTTCTGTGCCTCCCCACATCTGTGTCAGGAACTCCCACAGCAGTGTGAGTAAGGGCTGATGCGGGCAGGACGAGTAACTGTTATTCACACAACAGCATTGCCTTCCTGGGTGCCTGGGGGAGGTGCTGGGGCCGTTGGGGTGAGGGTGGCTGAGGTGGCAGATATGAGACAGCTAAGACTCGACAAAGGGCCCCGGGGCATCTTCTGCTCCGGGGCTGGGAGGGCAGGCTGTCCTGGGCGCGTGGAGCACCCCAGAGATCAGACTTGGGCTCTTCCCTGGAATCAGCACACAGGCTGGGGGCTAGGACAGAAGAGGGGGCCATTGCCCTCCGCACCACATCTCTCCCTTCTCCCCCACCTCGCAAAGCCCCACAGGAACTGTCGGGGGCAGGAGCGTTGGCGCAGGTAATGGGCAGAGCCACCCCCTGCCCCTGATAACATTGGAAGTTGGTCTCAACCATCACCTGTCTGAGCTCCTTGCCTTCCTCATGAGCTGGGGCAGACTTGCAGAAAATGGTGGCAGCTCCTGATTTGGGAATATGAAGTCCAAGGTGGTAGGAGAGGCGTGTCCCCATCTGCGTGGAACTTCCTCATGCGTCCAGTCTGGGTTTGCCCCAGGGACTCACACTGCTCCATTGCAGAGGGGAAGGGTGGCTTGCTTTTTCTTCTTCTTTTTTTTTTTTAAGAGAGTTTCCCTTTGTTGCCCAGGCTGGAGTGCAGTGGCACGATCTCAGCTCGCTGCAACCTCTGCCTCCCAGGTTCAAGTGATTCTCCTGCCTCAGCCTCCTAAGTAGGGGGATTACAGGCATGTGCTACCACACCCAGCTAATTTTGTACTTTTAGTAGAGACAGAGTTTCATCATGTCGACAGGCTGGTCTTGAACACTTGACCTCAAGTGATCCACCCACCTTGGCCTCCCAAAGTTCTGGGATTACAAGCATGAGACACCAAGCCTGGCTGGCTTGCTTCTTCTTCTTATTATTATTATTTTTGAGACGGAGTCTCACTCTGTCACCCAGGCTGGAATGGAGTGCAGTGGCACAATCTTGGCTCACTGCAACCTCCGCCTCCCAGGTTGAAGCAATTCTTCTGTCTCCGCTTCCCAAGTAGCTGGAACTACAGGTGTGTGCCACCACGTCCAGCTAATTTTTTGTATTTCTAGTAGAGATGGGGTTTTGCCATATTGGTCAGGCTGGTCTCGAACTCCTGACCTCAGGTGATCCACCCACCTCGGCCTCCCAAAGTGCTCAGATTACAGGTATGAGTCACCTCATCTGGCTGGCTTGCTTTTTCTTTACAGCTTTCTTTTCTTTTCTTTCTTTTTTTTTGAGATAGTCTTGCTCTGTCACCCAGGCTGGAATGCAATGGCACTATCTCAGCTCACAGCAACCTCTGCCTCCCGGTTCAAGTGATTCTCCTGCCTCAGCCTCCTGAGTAGCTGGGATCACAGGCATGCGCCACCATGCCAGTCTCTTTTTGGTATTTTTAGTAGAGACAGGATTTTGCCGTATTGGCCAGCGTGGTCTCGAACTGCTGGCCTCAACTGATCTGCCTACCTTGGCCTCCCAAAGTGTTGTGATTCCAGGTATGAGCCACTGCGCCGGCCTTCTTTAGAGTTTTAGAAGTTTCCTTCCTCTAACTGCAGCAGTAACAGCACTAGTATATAGAGTGCTTGCTGTTTGCTAGGCCCTGTTTCATACTCATTATTTTATTTCATTTTCATACAACTAAAGTAAAAAATGGGTATTGGGGAGCAGGCGCATTGGCTCATGCCTCTAATCCCAGCACTTTGGGAGGCCAAGGCAGGAGAATCACTTGAGCTCAGGAGTTTTAGACTGGTGTGGGCAACATAGCAAAAGACCTTCTCTATAAAAAATACAACAAAAAAAAATATATTCAGGCATGGTGGTCTGGGCCTGAAGTCCCATCCATGGTGGACACATCTCAGGCCCCTGCAAAAGGGGCCCCGAGGCCTGACCAAGGAGGAAGTCGAGCTTCCCTCTTCCTGCTTCAACTCTTTGCCGTGTTCGGCCCCTGTCCTCTGCACAAATGGTCAAGGTCCTGGCTGATGGCCAGGGCTGTCTGGACAGGAGGAAACCGGGATATGAGGGGCAGAACACAAAGTCCTCAAGAGCAGAAATTCCACCGGAAGGGAAACAATGCGTAGGGGATAGAGTCATCCCCAACGGGGCAAGGGAAGGGACACAGCCTTCCTGGCCCAAGCGGGGTAAACAACCCCAGGCCTGGGGAAGCTCCCAGCATCTAGCGTGTTCCAGGCACGGATGCTGGAGCACTGGGCTGGGGTGCTGGGTGGGGCACGGCCTTGGACCAGCTGGAAGAAATGGGTCCTTGCACAGTGTTCTGGCCTTTGAAGGCTGATGTGCTCCTACGGGGAGGAACAGGATTCCATGCCAAGGTCAAGGGGATCAAGGGAAGAAGTGGGGGACGATCCAGCTAAGGAGGTTCCGCTTTGGCTGGGGCCACAATGGCCAGTCAGCTGCTGGCCACCAAATAAGAAAGGCCTAGGGTTTTGTTTTGTTTTCATTTTTGTTTTGAGACAGGGTCTCTCTCTGTCACCAGGTTGCAGTTCAGAGGTATGATCACAGCTCATCACAGCCTCAAGCTCTCGGGCTCAAGTCATCCTCCCACCTCAGCCTCCCTAGCAGCTGGGACCATAGGCACATGCCAGCATGCCCAGCTAATTAAAAAAAACATTGGGGGCTGGGCGCGGTGGCTCATGCCTGTAATCCCAGCACTTTGGGAGGCCGAGGCGGGCGGATCACGAGGCCAGGGGTTCGAGACTGTCCTGGCCAACATGGCGAAACCCCGTCTCTACTGAAAATACAAAAAGGATC
The DNA here is from genome assembly GCF_001604975.1 of Cebus imitator. Taxonomy (NCBI): domain Eukaryota; kingdom Metazoa; phylum Chordata; class Mammalia; order Primates; family Cebidae; genus Cebus; species Cebus imitator. The sequence continues at coordinate 3,183,531 of NW_016107397.1, forward strand.
CAGTGTGGTGGCAGGCACCTGTAATCCCAGCTACTCGGGAGGCTGAGGTAGGAGAATCGCTTGAACCCAGGAGCTGGAGGTTGCAGTGAGCCGAGATTGTGCCACTGCACTCCAGCCTGGGCAACAAGAGCAAAACTGTCTCAAAAAAAAAAAAAAGAAAGAAAGAAAGAAAGAAGAAAAGAAAAGAAAAAGGGTCTTGCTATGTTCCCCAAGCTGGTCTCAAACTCCTGGGCTTAAGCAAGTCTCCTGTTTCGGCCTCCCAAAGTGTTGGGATTACAAGCATGAGCCATCATGCCCAGACAGCTCCACGTTTTAGGGCAGGATTTTCAGGAGCCAGAACTTGCGGAAAGCTCCGTTAGGGATTAAAGAAGCCAGTCCAGGGCCATCCTCTGTGGTGTTACAGGGGGAAATTTCCTTTCCTTTTAGGGCCCAGACCAGGCTAGCCTTTAGCGGAGCAGAAATGGGCCTTCTCCCAGGGCTGGAAAAGAAGCTTCCATCTGGAAGAGATGCCCCTGGGATCTCCCGCCCAGCCTCCCATGCTGGCCGGGCTGGAGGGAGGATTAATGCAGAGGCTGAAAATTCATGCCCCCCTTAGTCTGGATTTCTGGTTGCCTCTGTCATTTGTTTAGGTGGCTTTTGATCTGCGAATTCATTTGTTTTTCAGATTTCAGGGTCTGCTTGCCTTTTCTGTAGTTTTTGAAGTTCCCGTTCCCAAACTGCAGTGATAACAGGACTAAGTTACATACAGCGGTTGCTGTCTGCTAGGCCCCGTTTAATACTCATTATTCTATTTCATTTTCACACAACTGAAAAATGGGTATTGGCAGCCCGGCGCACTGGCTCATGCCTATAATCCCAGCACTTTAGGAGGCCGAGGCAGGTGGATCACTTGAGGTCAGGAGTTCGAGACCAGCCTGGCCAACAGGGTGAAACCCTGTCTCTACTAAAAATATAAAAATTAAGGCCGGGTGCGGTGGCTCAAGCCTGTAATCCCAGCACTGTGGGAGGCCGAGGCGGGTGGATCACGAGGTCAAGAGATGGAGACCATCCTCGTCAACATGGTGAAACCCCGTCTCTACTAAAACTACAAAAAATTAGCTGGGCATGGTGGTGCGTGCCTGTAATCCCAGCTACTTGGGAGACTGAGGCAGGAGAATCTCTTGAACCCAGGAGGCGGAGGTTGCAGTGAGCCGAGATTATGCCACTGCATTCTGGCCTTGGTGACAGAGCGAGGCTCAGTCTCAAGAAAAAATTAAAAATAAATAAATAAATAAATAAAATGGTATTAGGGACCAGGTGTGGGGTCTCACACCTGTAATCCCAGCACTTTGGGAGGCTGAGACTGGAGGATCATTTGAGGCCAGGAGTTGGAGGCCAAGGGTTGGAGACCAGCCTGGGCAACATAGCAAGACTCTGTCTCTGCCAAAAAAAATTGTAATAATATTAATAATTAGCTGGGTGTGGTGATGTGTACCATAGTCCCAGCTACTCTGGAGGCTGAGGTGGGAGGACAGCGTGAGGGAAGGAGTTCAAGGCTGCAGTGAGCTATGATCATGCCACTGCCCTCTAGCCTGGGTGGCAGAGAGACTGTCTCTTAGAAAAACAAAATAAGATATTGGTATTATTCTCATTTTAAAAATGAGGAGGCTGAGGGCTGGGCATGGTGGCTCACGTCTGTAATCCCCACACTTTGGGAGGTCGAGGTGGGTGGATCATGAGGTCAGGAGTTCGAGACCAGCCTGGACAACATAACAAAACCCCGTCCCTACAAAAAAAATACAAAAATTATCCGGGTTTGGTGGCGGGCACCTGTAATCCCAGCTACTCAGGAGGCTGAGGCAGGAGAATCCTTTGAACCCAGGAGGTAGAGGTTGCAGGGAGTCGAGATGGAGCCATTGCACTCCAGCCTGGGTGACAGGGTAAGACAACATCTCAAAAAAAAAAAAAAAGATGAGGAAACTGACATACAGATGAGTTGTTATCTTGCTCAAAGTCACTCAGCTAAGAGAGGGACTGACTCCAGCAGCCCCAGCTCTGAACCAGACTTCATCCTGTTTCTCGACATCTGGGCTACTCCCCCAACATGACCCTTGCATGCCTGTCCTCCAACCCCCAGTTCAGGATGGCTCAAGCCCCTCACTATGTGTCCCACTGTGTGTTCCACTGCTCCGCACGCATCCCTTCACTGGCTCCTCCCTTCTAAACTTTTTTTTTAAGAGACAGTCTCACTCTGTCACCCAGGCTGGAGTGCAGTGGCATGATCTTGGCTCACTGCAACCTCTGCCCCTGGGTTCCCGCGATTCTCCTGCCTCAGCCTGCCGAATAGCTGGGCTTATAGGCATGTGACACTACACCTGGCTCATTTTGTATTTTTAGTAGAGATGGGTTTTCTCCATGTTGGTCAGGCTGGTCTTGAACTCCCAACCTCCTGATCCCCTTGCATCGGCCTCCCAAAGTTCTGGGGTTACAGGCACAAGCCACCGTGCCCGGCCTTGGTATTCTTTTTGTTAGCTCTTCGGGTGCCTCTAGGACTGAGATAACAGCCTTTGCTCATCTGATGAGCATATGAAATTTCAGGCATTGGCAGTTGGGGTGGCTGTCGGAGGCAGGAGTCCTCCTATCACACTAGAAGGGGCCACCTGGCGGGCTGAAGGCTTGTCACTGTTCCCTAGAGCCCTGAGGCTGACGACAAGGAGCTACAGCCTGTGGGGGGCACGACAGGCCGTGCCAGGTTGGCCTTTCGACCCCTGTACCTAGCAAGCAGTTTTCTTTCTCTGCCCTCTGCCTCATTCGTGTCTGTGGACTTCAGACTAGACTCTGATGTGGGGGGAGAAGGGAGAGAGGAGACAAGAGTGGGGGAGGGGTTAGAAGGTCTCCAGCTTCAGAGCCAAAGGCCAGCACCGGCCTCCAGTGCTTTGAAAGAGCTATAGAATGGCCAGGTACGGAGGCTGAGGCCGGTGGATCATTTGAGGTCGGGAGTTTGAGACCAGCTTGGTCAACATAGTCAAAATCCTTCAATAATACAAAAACTAGCTGGACATGGTGGCACACACGCCTGTAATCCAACTACCCAGGAGGCTGAGGCAGGAGAATCACTTTGAACCCGGGAGGCAGAGGTTGCAGTGAGCTGAGACTGCACCACTGCAATCCAGCCTGGGTGATGAGTGAGACTCTGTCTCAAAAAAAAAAAAAAAAAAGAAAGAAAGAGCTACAGATTAGAAGCTGAGGAAAGCCCCTGCGGGAGATCACACAGGAGACAGACCCTGGAGAATGATGGGCATCATTATAATTGCCATCTTGGAGAGAGGAATTGAGGGAAGGAGGGAGGGATCTGGCTCTGTTGCCCAGGCTGGAATGTAGTGGCATGACCATGGCCTTTCTTTCTAGCTCTGGAGAGCCCACTTTCATCTACCCAGGGGCAGAGAAAGATGTTGGGGCTGCAGATGTGACTCCCACCCTGGAAGGACTTGGGAACCAGGTCCAGAGAAAGACAACACTTGTTATAAAGATATGAAGATTCTGGCCGGGCGCACCGGCTCATGCCTGTAAACCCAGCAATTCTGGAGGCCGAAGCAGGAGGACTGCTTGAGGCCAGGAGTTTGAGACCAGCCTGAGCAATATACTGAGACCTCCCTTCTCTACAAAAAAAAATTAAAAAATTAACCGGGTGTGGTGGTGCCTGCCTGTAGTTTCAGCTACTCAGGAGGCTGAGACAGGAGGATCACTTGAGCCTGGGAGGTCGAGGCTGCAATGAGTCATAGTCATGCCACTATACTCCAGCCTGGGCAACGGAATAACTCCTTCTTCCTTTCACCTTTCTTTCTTTTTTCTTTTCTTTTATTTTCTTTTCTTCTCTCTCTCTCTTCTTTCTTTCCCTCTCTCCTTTCTTTCTTTCTTTTTCTTTTCTTTCTTTCTGTCTTTCCTTCCTCCCTTTTCTTTCTTTCTTTCTTTCTCTCTCTCTCTTTCCTTCCTTTTTCTTTCTTTTCCTTTTCTCCTCCTTTCTTCCTTCCTTTCTTCCTTTTCTTTTTCTTTTTCTTTCTCACAGAGTCTCACTCTATAACCCAGGCTGGAGTACAGTGGCATCATCTCGGTTCACTGCAGCCTCCACCTCCCGAGTTCAAGTGATTCTCCTGCCTCAGCCTCCCAAGGAGCTGGGATTACAGGCACCTGCCACCACGCCTGGCTAATTTAGTGTTTTTAGTAGAGATGGGGTTTCATCAAGCTGTCCAGGCTGGTCTCGAACTCTTGACCTCAAGTGATCCACTCACCTTGGCCCCCACAGTGCTGGGATTACAGGCGTGAGACATCATGTCTGGCCATGAGACCCTGTTTCAAAAAAAAGAGAAGGTTCTAAGGAAATTTACACCAAAGGGCTCTCAAGTGACACGTGAGATCAGGCCCCTAGAGAGGGGATGTGTGAGACCTGGGGCAGATGGGGAAGGGTCCAGGGACCTTGGCATAGAGCAGAGAGGCATGATCGGGGGCTGGTGGAGAGGGCGTCACAGCCTGGGGTCGTGTACAGAAAATAGGTTGGAGGATTTGGACATGGAGGACCTCAAAGGGCAAACTCCTCATGTAGGGTTTGCTCCATGTGAAGCAGCCTAGGGGAACCTCCCGCTCCCTTGTTGGCTGCGCGTCCCCTGCCCGCCCGGACCTGCTCTCTTAGTCACTCCTGCGCCAGGTGCTCCCTTCCCTGCCACTCCGGGACAGTGATGAGGCCCCCGTTATTCACAGCCTGAACCACGATGGCTGTCTCCCTTCAGGCACCCTCCCTGGGTGCAGCCAGCCTGCCAGCTCATTCCCCTAGGAGGCTGGCCCCAGACCCAGACACCCCAGGTGGTGCCAGGGACAGCAGATGCTTGGGGCCCTGCAGGCAGAGACCTCCCCCTCCTCCTGAGCCCTTCAGCCCTGGGCTGCCCAGCTTGGTCCAAGGATGAGCATCTCAGGAAGCAGAGGCAGTTGTCTGTCTACAGCCTTGCTCCTGCACAGGGGACACCCGGGAAATTACAGAGAGACCAACAGAGGAGCTTTGAAGTCTAAGAGGTTTGAGAGTCCCCCCTACTCTTTCTGAGCACCCCGATTTCGAGCTAACAGAAGCCGTTCTGTTTTGGATGGATGAAGCATCTCATTCTTGAACCTAAACTCCTGGAACTGGGCTCAGGGGACCTTGTCCTCAGGTCCTCCTTTCAGGAAATGATGGGCCGAACTCCATTTGCTCCGGTCTATCTTTGGTCATAGCTCATCAGGGAAAGGGAGGCAGAGGCGGGAGGCAAGGGCTGAGCCCAGATGGAAAGCCCCAGACTCGGGAACCCCCCCTCCACCCCCCACCTGTTGCCGTTTCTGAGAATCCCGAGGGGCTCACAGGTAAGAGGTCATGTTGTGTCCAAAACAACAGGCTCTGTCCAAAACATTGGGCTAGTTTTCCGGGCTGAATCAGAGATGGTCAGCAGCTCTGCAGCAGGTGGAAGGAGGCAGGGCTGTCCCCTTGGCCTGGGCGGGATTCCCCACCCTCTCTCTCCAGCAGGGTTTTCCTGTATAGTAGACTGCTAGTTCCACCGGCCGGAAGAATGAGCATGTCTGTTCGTGCGTGTGTGTGTTTGTGTTTGTGTAACGGGCATCTGCCAGTGCTGTGCTAATTGCAGCGCCTCCCCAGAGCTCCCCACATTTCCCAGCAAGCCCAGTGCCTTTTTTTTTTTTTTTTTTTTTTGAGACGGAGTCTTGCCCTGTCACCCAGGCTGGAGTGCAGTCTCGAGATCTCTGCTTACTGCGATATCCGCCTCCCAGGTTCAATCGATTCTCCTGCCTCGGCTTCCCAAGTAGCTGGGATTACAGGCGCGAACCACCACACCCGGCTAATTTTTGTATTTTTAGTAGAAACACGTTTCACCCTGTTGGCCAGGCTGGTCTTGAACTCCTGATCTCAAGTAATCCATCTGCCTTGCCTCCCAAAGTGCTAGGATTACAGACGTGAGCCACCGTGCCCGGCCCCCAGTGCCTCTTCTGTGGAGGATGAGCAGAAGCAGTGTGGGTGAAAGAGGACACTGGGAAGTTATCCATACATCTGGGGTTGGGGGCACATCTCAATTTGCCACATCTACCCTGTGGCAAATCTACCCCTGGTAGATCTCATCACATGATCTCTTGCAATTAGGCAGGTCCACTCACTGCCCCCACTTGGACTTCTGGGGATCTTTCGTGGTCAGTCTCCCGCCCCACACACTCATCTCTGGAATGTTGCTTCTCCTCTGTAGATCTGTGGTCCACAGAGCCTTCCAAAGTTTGCACCTTTCCCCACAGCCGCCCTCTGCTGTCTGTCCTTTGAACCTGAAACATCTTGCAATACGACCCATAGCATCAAACACAGAGCTCAGCCCTGGCTTGTTTTCCACTGTCAGGAGTTCGAGACCGGCCTGGCCAACATGGTGAAACCCCATCTCTACTAAAAATACTGTGTCATGTATTCATTTTGCTTTCCCTACTGGATGGTAAGCGATTTAGGGGTTAGGAACTGTTTGGTCTATGCTGTCCTCCTGTGCTCCTTAATACTGCATGATGTGGGCCCACTGCAGAGGCTCATGACTGTAATCCCAGCACTTTGGGAGGCTGAGATAGGAGAATCACTTGAGCCAAGAGTTCAAGACCAGCCTGGGTAACACGGCAAGATCCCTTCTCTACAAAAAATAAAATAATTAGCCAGGCATGGTGGCACACACCTGTGGTCCCAGCTACTCGGGAGGCTGAGGTGGGAGGATTGACTGAGCCCAAGAGTTGGAGCCTGCAGTGAGCTATGATCACATCATTGCACTCCAGGCTAGGGGACAGAGTGAGACCCTGTCTCTAAAAAAACAAAAACAGCCTGGGCGCAGTGACTCACATCTGTAATCCCAGCACTTTGGAAGGCCAAGGTGCAAGGATCACCCGAGGTCAGGAGTTTGAGGCCAGTCTGGCCAACATGGTGAAACCCCATCTCTGCTAAAAATACAAAAATTAGCCAGGTGTGGTGGCTAATTACTCCCAGCTACTCAGGAGGCTGAGGCAGGAGAATTGCTTGAGCCAGGGAGCAGCAGCTGCAGTGAGTTGAGATCCAGCAACTGCATTCCAGCCTGGGCGACAGAGCGAGACTCCGTCTCAGAACGAACAAAAATAAAAACCTCAACAACAGACAAGCCGAATACTGCACAATGCGGGCAGGGCCTGGGCCCACCAGTGAAGTGCTCCAAAGTTAACTTTGCCTTCCGATAAGTTAATTAGGAAGACACTCGTTTTAGGAGAGGATATTAGCCTTCTAGCAATGGCCTTGGGCGACCGTCTGTCTGTGAATGTTCCAAATCCAATTAAGGAGGCCAGAGAGAAACCTCAGAGGAGCTGATGCAATTGTGATTGCAACTCAGAGATGCAACAGCGTCGCTGTCCGTCTGAAGGAAAATGCCAGTTGGAGGAGGGTGTTCTGCAGGCTTTAGAAAGGGGGAAGCCAGAGACACCATGTTTGGTGCCGGGTCTCCAACTGTTCAGAAGAGTTGGTGTCCTGTCCCAAAAATGTCACTGCCCGGGCCATGGGACAGACGTGGCCCCAAGTGGTGAGGATGTCTCCGATTGTCACTGCTGGACAACAGCAGTCTTTAGGATCATCCAACACCCTGCCCTGGCCTTGTTCTTTTTATTTATTTATTTACTTTTGCAACAGAGTTTTGCTCTGTCACCCAGGCTGGAGTACGGTGACACCATCTCGGCTCACTCCAACCTCCACCTCCCAGGTTCAAGCGATTCTCCCATCTCAGTCTCTGGAATAGCTGGGATTACAGGTGTGTGCCACCACGCCCCACTGATTTTTGTGTTTTTAGTAGAGATGGGATTTTGCCATGTTGGCCCGACTGGTCTCGAACTCCTGACCTCAGGTGATCCACTCCTTGGCCTCCCAAAGTGCTGAGATTACAGGGAGGAGCCTGGCCTATTCTTTAAATTACTTTTAGGAGAGAGTCTTGCTCTGTCACTCAGGCTGGAGGGCAGGGGTGTCATCATAGATCACTATAGCCTCAAACTTCCAGGCTCAAACAGTCCTCCCACCTCAGCCTCCTTAGTAGCCGGGACTACAGGCACACACTACCATGCCTTGTTAATTTTAAAATATTTTTATAGAGACGGGCCAGGCACAGTGGCTCATGCCTGTGATCTCAGCACTTTAGGAGGCCGAGGAGGGCAGATCATTTAAAGTCAGAAGTTTGAGACCAGTTTGGCCAACATGGTGAAACCCTGTCTCTACTAAAAATACAAAAATTAGCTGGACATGGTGGCAGGCACCTGCAATCTCAGCTACTCGGGAGGCTGAGGCAGGAGAATTGCCTGAACCTGGGAGATGGAGATTGCAGTGAGCCTGGATCATGCCACTGCACTTCAGCCTGGGTGACAGAGCAAGACCCTGCTTCGAAAAAGAAAAAAAGTATTGTATAGAGACAGGGTCTCACTCTGTTGCCCAGGCTGGTCTTGATCTCCTGGGTTCAAGCAATCCTCCCGCCTGTACCTCCCGAGTCACAAGTCACTGTACCTGGGTTGTTTATGTTCTTATTCTCATTTATTCCAGGAACCCCGTGGCATATCTTACTGTGTTCATTTTACAGATGAAGAACAGAGGTTCAGAACCTAAGTAACCTATGCAGAAGTCACCTAGTTTGTGAGTGGCAGAGCTGCATTAGGCTCTCCTTGCCCTGAACCCCTTTCTTGGAAAGTCAAAAGGACCTAAGGTGGAGAGGATGTACCTTCTGTCTGAGAACTGGGGCTTCTGGCAGGAGGCTGGGCAGGGCATAGTGGTGCTTGTGGAGGGCTCTGCCCCTTGCCCATGCCCCACATTTGCCCGTGAGAGACAGACTTGGCAGCTGTGGTCCTCGGATGAGGACTAAATGGGAGGAAATGTGGGGAAATTCCAGTCTTGATCCTTTGATGAGGCAGGAGCTGGCTTGGTGCCCTGCCTGGGTACACCCTAGCAGATCATGGAGATACACCTCCTTCCCCATCTAAACATCAAGGAAGCCAGGCTCGGTGGCTCACACCTGTAATCTCAGCACTTTGGGAGACTAAGGTGGGCAGATCACCTGAGGTCAGAAGTTCAAGACCAGACTGGGCAACATGGCAAAATCCTGTCTCTACTAAAAATACAAAAATTAGCTGGGTGTGGTGGTGGGTGCCTGTGGTCCCAGCTACGCAGGAGGCTGAGGTAGGAGAATCGCTTGAACCTGGGAGGTGGATGTTGCAGTGAGCTGAGATGGCATCACTGCACTCCAGCCTGGGCGACAGAGCAAGACCTATCTCAAAAATAAAAATAAACATAAACATTAAAAAAGAGAAAACACGAAAGACGATGCCCTTCCCTGGCCAAGCGCAGGAGCCCCCACACGGGGCACCAGGAGATTTCTCCAGCACCTGGACACAGGCTTTCCCTTGGGTGGAGACACCAGCAGGGCGTCTTCCTGAGCAGGGGAGGGTCTGTATCCTGTTCCCTGTTGCTGATGTTCCAGCATCTCCATTCTTCTCTCCAGGGATCACATGGGAGCAGGTGGTGAGGCAGAGGTCAAGCCCACATGGCCAGCCTGGGCTAGCTTCACAAGACCTGGCGAAGGCTGCACATGAGGTTTTCCGGGGAAGCCACACCCCACTGAATCTGGCCAATTTTTTCTTTGTTTGTTTTTGGGTTTTTTTGAGACAGAGTCTCACTCTGTCACCCAGGCTGGAGTGCAATGGCGCGATCTCAGCTCACTGCAACTTCCACCTCCTGGGTTCAAGCGATTCTCAAGCCTCAGCCTCCTGAGTAGCGGGGATTACAGGTGCACGCCACCATGCCCAGCTAATTTTTGTATTTTTAGTAGAGTCAGGGTTTCACCATGTTGGCCAGGCTGGTCTTGAGCTCCTGACATCAAGTTATCTACCCACCTCGGCCTCCCAAAGTGCTGGGATTACAGCTGTGAGCCACTGCACCCAGCCTAATTTTAGTAGAGATGAGGTTTTGCCATATTGGCCAGGCTGGTCTTGAACTCCTGGCCTCAAATGATCTGCCCACCTCGGTCTCCCAAAGTGCTGGGATTACAGGCATGAGCCACCACACCTGGTCCCTGTTCACATTTCCGTGGGTTTCCTGCTGCCCAGAGCTGAGCTTGTAGGGACTGCCCTGCCCGCCCCAAAACCCCGCTGCTCCAGTACATGGCTCCCTCTGAAGACCAGTTCTGCAGGTGGAGGGCATGGAACCCCAGGCCCAGGATTCCTCGGGCCAGCTTGAACCCAGGCCCACTCTCCTTCTGCCTCATCTGCCAGGTCCTACTCTGCCCTGTGTCTCCTCAAACTTCCTGATTTCCCGCCAGGAATAAATCTTAGCTGAAGGGAAACTGGACCTCAGAGCAGAGGGATATTTTGAGGGATGGAGTGAGGTCACATGGGAGGTTCGTGGGAGGGGAGATAGACAAATACACTGGGTGGCCGGGCGCGGTGGCTCACTCCTGTAATCCCAGCACTTTGGGAGGCCGAGGCTGGTTGGATCACCTGAGGTCAGGAGTTTGAGACCAGCCTGACTAACATGGTGAAACCCCGTCTCTACTAAAATACAAAATTAGCTGGGCGTGGTGGTGCATATCTGTAATCCCAACTACTCAGAAGGCTGAGGCAAGAGAATCGCTTGAACCCGGGAGGGGGAAGTTGCGGTGAGCCGAGATCAAGCCAGCCAGGAGCCGAGATTGCATTCTCTCTCTGGGCAACAAGAGAGAAACTCCGTCTCAAAAAAAAAGAGAGAGAGGGAGAAATACACTGGGCAGATTAAGTGGGGTGTGGCATCCCCAGAAGGTCTCTGGTGCAGACCTTTCCAGGGTGTGGTGAAATTGTGTGGCCCAGGAGTGGCACCTGGACTTTGACCTCTGCCCTCCTACTGGTGACCTTGTTGCATAATCTCTGTAGCCTCACTTTCCCCACCTCTGTTTTGTTTTGTTTTGTTTGTTTTTGAGACAGGATCTAGCTCTGTAGCCCAGGAGTGCAGTGATGAGATTATGGCTCGTGGCATCCTCAACCTCCCGGACTCAGAGGATCCTCCCAACTCAGCCTCCAAAGTAGCTGAGGCTACAGGTGCATGCCACAACCCCTGGCTACATTTTTTGTATTTTTCGTAGAGATGAGATTTTGCCACATTGCTCAGACTGGTTTCAAACTTCTGGGCTCAGGCGATACACTGGCTTCGGCCTTCCAAAGGGCTGGGATGACAGGCATGAGCCACGGCACACTTCCTCATCTTTAAAACGGGGATGGTCAGGTGCGGTGGCTCAAGCCTGTCATCCAGCACTTTGGGAGCCGAGGCAGGTGGATCACCTGAGGTCAGGAATTCGAGACTATCCTGGCCAACATGGTGAAACCCTGTCTCTACTAAAAATACAAAATTAGCTGGTGTGGTGGCAGGTGCCTGTAATCCCAGCTACTTGGGAGGCTGAGGCAGGAGAATCGCTTGAGCCTGGCAGGTGGAGGTTGCAGTGAGCCAAGATCGCATTGATGCACTCCAACCTGGGCAAAAGAGTAAAACTCTGTCTCAAAAGAAAAATAAATAAAATAAAAAGAGGATGAGATGATACCCCTCCCACACAATTGCTGAGAGGGCTAAAAGAGAATCCACGCGGCATGCACTGCAGGCAGAAAGGGGCCTGGCTGGAAGGAAATGTATCCTGCGTCCCATTCATTCATTCCGGCATGCATTCACTCATTCACTCACTCAGCGTGTGCTATAGCTCAGGCACCATTCTAAGGGTCTAGGATCTATCAGTGAACAAAACCAAGTCCCCCATCTTCATGGGGCTTGCATTCTACGGGGGTTGGAAATCAGTAACAAGAATTAGCTGGGCGTGGTGGCAGGCGCCTGTAGTCCCAGCTATTCAAGAGGCTGAGGCAGGAGAATTGCTTGAACCAGGAAGGTGGTGGTTGCAGTGAGCGGAGATCACACTTCTGC
>NW_016107397.1:3195535-3205480 GCF_001604975.1 Cebus imitator
AAGGAAAGTAAAGAAAATCAATAACAATAAGCAGAATACATAATGAAAGTGTAGAGTATGTTAGACAGTTAGAGATGTACGGAAAAATAAAAAGCCCAGCAGGGAAGGGCTGTTATCTGTTTGCTTTGTTTTGAGACAGGGTCTCACTGTCGCCCAGGCTGGAGAGAAGTGGTGCAATCTCTGCTCACTGCAACCTCCACCTCCCAGGACCAAGCGATCCTCCCCTTCTCAGCCTTCCAAGTAGCCGGGACTACAAGTGCACACCACCACACCTAGCTAATTTGTAAACTTTTCATAGAGACAGGGTCTCGCTTTATTGCCCAAGTTGGTCTTGAACTCCTGGGTTCAAGCAATCTTCCTTCCTTGGCCTCCCAAAGCGCTGGGATGGCAGGCATGAGCCACTGTGCTTGGGTAACTTCGTTCTTACTCATGCCTCCCTTCCAAGGAAAAGGAAGAATATCATAAATCTCTTTGGCAGAAGGATTTATCACCTCCTTATTAGAGTTGCTACCTGTCCCAGAGGGTATATTTGAGCTGAATGAAAGTGACCAGGTTTTAGCATACATTCACTCATTTGCTATTTCAACCAAGAGATAGCTCCAAAATACCTGATTATGGAGCACCCACGATGAATCAGAATCCCTTGTCCTCCTGAAGGGTTTTGTAGGCAGGGAAAGAGCTGCATGTGAACAATATAAGTTAGACAGTGAGGCTGGGCATGCTGGCTCACATCTGTAATCCCAGCACTCTGGGAGGCTGAGGCAGGCAGATCACTTGAGGTCAGGAGTTCGAGACCAGCCTGGCCAACATAATGAAACCCGGTCTCTACTAAAAATACGAAAAATAGCTGCACATGGTGGCACACGCCTGTAATCCTAGCTACTCAGGAGGCTGAGGCAGGAGAATCTCTTGAACCCAGGAGACAGAGGTTGCAGGTTGAAGTGAGCTGAGATTGCGCCACTGCATTCCAGCCTGGATGACAGAGAGACTCCATCTCGTAAAATAAAAAAAAAAAAAAAAAAAAGCCACAGTGCTTATTTCTGCGAAGTGGAATTACAAGAGATTCAAGCTTTCTACATTTCTCTAAACTTTTAAAATNGAGACAGAGGTTGCAGGTTGAAGTGAGCTGAGATTGCGCCACTGCATTCCAGCCTGGATGACAGAGAGACTCCGTCTCAAAAAAAAAAAAAAAAGTTAGATGGTGATCAGAGCTGCCAGGAATGGCAGGCAGGCACTGCTGGAGGGGTCAGGTCTGTGTGTGCCCCTCACTCTGCCGCCTGTGTCCCCAGCCCCTCTCTGAACTTGGGTCTGCTGCAGCTTGGCTTGCTTTGGCTGTTTTCTTCTAGTAAGTGGATGGACCGTCCTTAACCTATGATCAGGGGAGACAACGTAGACACGGCTATTTCCAAGTGTGAAGAGATATTTTCTGAGTTGGTCCCTGAGCAAAAATATGGGAAAACTTTCTCCTTGGGAAAACTTGGATGGGAGAGGAAGGAGGCTCTTTCAGGGGGTTCCTGGAGACCAGGTTAGGGGAGTGGGTTTGGCCAGTAGGCAGATTTCCCTAGAATCCCCGACCCTGCAGGGAGGACCCCAAATGCCACATGCTGGAAAGTACCCACAGATGCAGCCAGGCACGGCTGAGCTTTGGGAGGCCGAGGCAGGTGGATCGCTTGAGCCCAGGAGTTCAAGACCAGCCTGGCCAACAAGGCAAAACCCCATCTCTACAAAAAAATACAAAACTTAGCTAGGCGTGGTGGTGCATGCCTGTAATCTCAGCTACTTGAGGGGCTGGGGCAGGAGAATTGCTTGAGCCCAGGAGGTTGGGCTCAAGCCCCAAGAGACCCGTTCCCCAGTCCCCAGGAGCAGGGAGGGATGCCATGACCAACTGCCCAGCCACGTGCCCAGCCTGCGCCACGTCCCTCCTTCATTGCTCTTCTTGGGAGACTGACCTGACCCACGGAAACAGTGAAGAGGAGGGAGCAGCAGGGTCTCTTGTTGCAGACATGGCTGCTCACCAAGACTTTGGGGAGCAGACGTGACCCCTGCACCTCTGGGGCTGTGACTGCACTAATGCAAAGGAGGAAAGACCAGGTCTGAGGGAGGAGGCTTGGCCACATGGCTAAGAACCCGAGGCCCGTGTGTGTCCGACCGCAGAGGCAGATGCTCCGCCTTGGGGTTAGGAGATGGGAACAGACCGTTCTCCCCACAGTCACCGCTCACATGGACCACAGCGATCTCTCCTGCCACTGGCCCCCTCAGCTGCTGACTCACGCTCCCCAGGGTTGGCAGAGGCGCCGGTCCAACTGGCTGAGTCATCAGAGGATGAATTGCAGAATTCTTATTCAGGCTGTCATTGGCAACAGAGGGCCCTGCTCCCCCACCTAGCCATTCAAAGTATTTCCTCCTCCCTTGTCATTGCGTCTCCGTCTCCGTCTCAGTCTTGGGGGCCTTGAACAGGATGCCAGCGGGGTGCACAGGGTGTCTCGGAGCACCCTCCCTAGGTCAAGATTCCAGACCTCTCCTAATAGTGCCAGGGGCCTGGTTTATTAGCACAGGGCAGCGCCTCAGATCTTATTTCACCCACTCGCTCATCTTATAAATGAGGAAACAGAGATTCAGATGGGTTCAAGTGACTTTGCCAGGATTCACGCTGCTTGAGAAGGCAGAGGACTGGGCGTTGGATGCTAGGAAGGACAGCTTTGGAGTCAGACAATTCTCAGTGTGAATCGAAATCGACCTATTCTGAGCAAGACTCGCCAAGCCTTGGATGGCTTCCTTGTCTGTAACAGAATGTGAAGGCTTCTGGGAGTCAGTGGATGGGTAGCAGGTGAAGGCAAGATCTCAGCCACTGCTATCGGATCTCCTGTATTTGATGGGGAGGCCCAGAGGCTGAGGTCATTCCTCTTCCTCCTTGGGAAAACCTGGACGGGAGAGGAAGGAGGCTCTTTCAGGGGGTTCCTGGAGACCAGGTTAGGGGAGTGGGTTTGGCCAGTAGGCAGATGTCCCTAGAGCTCCCAACCCTGCAGGGAGGACCCTAAATGCCACGTGCTGGAAAGTACCCACAGATGCAGCCAGGCACAGCAGCTCATGCAACATGGCAAAACCCCATCTCTACAGAAAATACAAAAATTAGCCAGGTGTGGTGGTACGTGCCTGTAAACTCAGCTACTTGAGGGGCTGAGGCAGGAAAATCACTTGAGCCAGGAGGTTGAGGCTGCAGTGAGCCAAGATCATGCCACTGCCCTCCAGCCTGGGTGACAAAGTAAGACCCTAACTCAAAAAAACAAAATAAAAAAGGGGGCCAGGCACTTTGTGAGGCCTGTAATCCCAGCACTTTGTGAGGCCAAGGCAGGCGAATCAGGAGGTCAGGAGTTTGAGACGAGCCTGGCCAATATGATGAAACCCCATCTCTACTAAAAATACAAAAATTAGCCGGGTGTGGTGGCAGGTGCCTGTAATCCCAGCTACTCGGGATGCTGAGGCAGGAGAATTGCTTGAACCCAAGAGGTGGAGGTTACAGTGGGCCGAGATGGCACCACTGCACTCCAGCCTGGGAGATAGCGCGAGAACAAACAAACAAACAAACAAATAAATAAATAAGGGAAAGCATCCACAGATTCTTTTTCGGTTCCCCCAAACCAAAAAACAGGCAAAGCACCATGTGGTGGGCACAGTCACCCTGATCAGGGCCCCTCACTCACTTCCTGCACTTCACACCCGCGTGTGCCCAGCCACAGCCCTGCACGGGCCAGGAACCCGCTGGTTCCCACCCAGGGCTGGCCTGGGAGGTGCACGTCTCTCTGCCCAGAGGGCCCCGTGTGTCCTGCAGAAGGAGTGGCCCGGGGCAAGGGTGAGCTCACAGGTGGTGACTGCGCCGGTCACTTCTGCAACGTCCTCAAGGAATCTGTGTGGCCACCCTGGGAGCCACCTACCACTGGGTGGCGTTGATGACCTGATTTCCTTCACTATCTGGGCCTGGGTGGTAAAGGTTCCCCATATCCATAAACCCATCTGAGAAAAGATTCCAATTTTTCAAAAAGAACTTTATTAAGAAACAGAGGAAAGATAACAAAATTCCCACCTGAGAAAGGTTCTAATTTTCAAAAGAACTTTGTTAAGAAACAGAGGAAAGCTACGAAATCCATAACCAAAGGAACGGAAGAGTCTACAGCACATTGGCTTTACCCCATGGCAATGTAGAGACATGCGCTGGGCCATGTCACTCCGTGACCGGACACAACGCCCTGATTGCTCGTTTCAACCCAGTCTCTCATGCTCGCTAAGCCATCCCGTTCCAGCTTTCTCTGGAGACAAGCCAGGCTGCCCTCCCAAGCCTCCTTCCTCGTCTCTTTATGCTCAGCCCCTCTTTGATCTGGTCCCTAGGATTTCTCACCCGGCGCCTCGGGCGAGGTCTTGTCTGATGTTGCTGTACCCTGTGCAGGTCTCCAATTACGGGAGTCTGCAGTTCCTAGAAAGTCAGTTTTTGTTCCCGTCCTGATCCATTTCATAAACCGCATTCACAAGCCAGCTGGGTAGTCTAATTTTGCTACCTTCGGTCAAGTTACCTACTTTCCCAAGTCTGCATCTGAACATGGTCTTTCTCCTGCTAACGACGTATCTCTGGGTACTCTCTCTGGCAGTTCTCTGCCCCAGCTCATCAAAGACTTTCTCCCCAATACGGAAGTCTGCACCTTATCGAATTTCCCACTTAATTTATGGGATAGGCCTAGTTCTCTGCTTACATTTCAAGAAGAGACTATCAGATACCTTGATCCTGGCACTCACCTGTCCAACCCTGCCCAGCTCCGGTCACCAGCCTCGTCAATTTCCCTGCAAAGCTCTTCACTTCTGCCTCGGACTTTCACCCCTTAGAATCTTATCTCTGCAGATTTAGAATATGGCATTGCTTTATAGATGTCATAATAATCAGGCTATAATAGAAGGGGAACTATTCCCTCTCCAAATGATAGTTTCTCTAAATTCTCAAAAGATTGGGCCACTCTTGCCATTTTTAACTTTTTCTAAATGTCTACAGTTATGGGCTCTTAACTAATACGGTCTGATTCTTAGCTGGCTTTTAGGAATGCCATTGCATTTCTTTTTTTTTTTTTTTTTAGGACGGAGTTTCGCTTGTTACCCAGGCTGGAGTGCAATGGCGCGATCTCGGCTCACTGCAACCTCCGCCTCCTGGGTTCAGGCAATTCTCCTGCCTCAGCCTCCTGAGTAGCTGGGATTACAGGCACGCGCCAGCATGCCCAGCTAATTTTTTGTATTTTTAGTAGAGACGGGGTTTCACCATGTTGACCAGGATGGTCTCGATCTCTTGACCTCGTGATCCACCGGCCTCAGCCTCCCAAAGTGCTGGGATTACAGGCGTGAGCCACCGCACCCGGCCCTGCCATTGCATTTCAGCAAGCTGGCCATTGGTCCCTTCTATTCCTGAAGCCACTGCTGTGACTTCAGATATGGCTTCTTTAAGTAACTGCCGAAAGCAAAACGAAATGGTCTCCTCTAAAGGAGAAGCTGATGTGCAGGCAGCAGCTCCACTCTGGTGTTCCCGAGCTTTCACTGCACAACACATGTACCTAACATCCTCACATAAACTCATGCTGATGGAGAGTTTCAGGTGGCTACAAGTCAGTTGAACTTTTTCCTAACCGATACCTTGGATTTGAGCTTTGCAGTGTCCAAAATACTCCTCTGCGTTTCTCATCCAATCCCCACAGCAGCTCTGTGAAGTGGGCATAGGGGATGTCACTATCCCGACGTTACTGATGTATACGAACTGAAGCTCAGAGAGGTTTAGGAACTGGACCAAGATCACACAGTTGTTTAGTGCAGAGCCAGCACACAACCCAGGTCTCTGCTCCCTCATTCTCTTCCCATTTCTTGGCACCAAGAATACGAAAGAGGCTTTCTACTTCCCTCCTCCCTACCCAGACAGGATTCTCTTTTCACTGGTCCATCCATGCACAACCTAGCCAGTTCCAAACAGGAAAAGGAACAATCTATTAAGCTAATTGTCACAATCCCAGGTGCAATGCAGTTGGCTGGGTGATCTCGGCTCACTGCAACCTCTGCCTCCTGGGTTCAAGTGATTCTCCTGCCTCAGCCTCCCGAGTAACTGGGACTACAAGCATGAGCCACCAAGCCCGGCTAATTTTTGTATTTTTAGTAGAGATGGGGTTTCACCATGTTGGCCAGGCTGGTCTTAAACTCCTGACCTCAGGTGATCCGCCCACCTCGGCCTCCCAAAGGCTGGGATTATAGGCATGTTCCTGGTTTCTTTGCATCTGTGATACAACTGGGAACTCTTTGCCTCCGTCCTGAGCAGGACGTTCTGTGGGGTACCCCGGCCACTCAGTAACAGTGTTGGAGATTTTAGCTCCAAATTAAGCTCGATGCAACACTTCCCATCCATCTTTCTCATTTTTCCAGTGTTCTCTGCTGCTCCCGCCCCGCCCCCAACTCTTTACGAAGAAAACTTAATACCTCCCTCCATCTTACAATGCCCTGTGGATTCTTACAGCTTCCCAGGAAGCTACTTGGCATCCCCATCTCTAGGGCACTTGGGACTATCTCCTTGTAGCCAGGTGACGTTTCATTTCTAAAGGTCTCTATTCCTGTTTTGCCCCCTGGGTGGGCCACATGGCTAGAATCACTTCACCAGGCAGGGCCACTGCCCATGGCTCCCACGCAACTCTGAAGAACTGCTGTTCCCACCCTGAGGTGTGCGATCCCCAACAGCTCACAGTTCCCAGTTACCCCCTCCACATGCACGGAAGCGGACACCTCGATCTCATCTCTCCCTTTTTTTTTGTAAACCAGGTTTCACTCTGTCACTCAGGCTGGAGTGCTGTGGCTCAATCAGAGCTCACTGCAGCCTTGAACTCCTGGGGTCGAACAATCCTTCCACCCCAGCCTCCCAAGCAGCTGGGACTACGAGTGCATGCCACCACGTCTGGCTAATTTTTAAAATTTTTTTGTAGAGATGGGGCCTTGCTATGTTCAGCCTGGTCTTGAACTCCTGGCCTCAAGCCATCCTCCCACCTTGGCCATGCAAAGTGCTGAGATTACAGGAATGACCACTGCACTGGCCCAGTCTCACTTTTTTTTTTTTTTTTTTTTTTTCCCCACCAGAGCCCAGCTTTGGAAGGCAGATGCTGAACCATGTCCACAATGCCCCCTACCGGAGATTTCCCACAAGCTGAGGTTTTGGACAGCTTGGCTGACTAGGGCAATGGCATTTCAGGTGGGAAAGCTTTGGAAAGAGTCATACCATTGTCTCATCCCTTTCCGGATATTAATTCACTTCACAGACATTCACGGAGCACCTAGTATGAGCTCTCACAGTGCTAGCTCTGCAGACAGAGCTTCAATAAAGACACACATCATCCCCCACCACCCTCCACCACCCTCCGCCACGTAGCTGATCCCTATTCTAGTTGGTCCTGTAGAAACTCCACGGTTTCTAGTTGGTCTGAGTTATTTGGCGAACTCAACAAAACTTCCCCTGCCTTCCAGATACTCCACGATAATTCAATCACCTGTCAAAGGTTCGGGGGGACCCTGATCTTTGCAAAATTTCCCAGAGTGCTTCCTTGGTCTGCCACCCTGCCCGATGGCCCTGCCTCCTGGCTGAGCCCCGGCCAGCTGGGATCCCCTCCCTGGCTCCTGCCTCTTCTCTCATAGAACAATCTCCTTTGTTCCGACACCTTCATTCTCAAACCCAGTAGTTACTGAATATCACTTATAAAGGTGTATTTCCTTGTAGCAAATATCCAAGCATATATGTTATGTAATGGATAATAAAAACTGAAGCAGAGCACAAAATAACTATAAAAAAACAAAAACCGAACCCCAATCTCCCAAATCAATGACTATTTACAAATTCCGAACCTATTTCTACCCAGTAATTATTCAGACAGATGTTTCCCTTGTTACGATCACTATTTGATCATGATTCCAGATTCTCCGCTTTTGGGGATTATGACTGCACCACATAACTATTTCTTCTCAACAGTTTTCATAGTTGTCATGCACAAAGGCTCATTCCCCTAACAGCCAAAATTGACTTAGCTGTCACCCCGCCAGCTGAACAGTTTCCAGTTCTTGACTGTACTGTATGGAGTAGCCGCAAGTGTCTGTATGCAAATATTTTTTCTCTTACATTATTTTCCCGGAATGTATCCCCCAAAGTGAGACAACCTATTCTTATGATCATTCTTGCCATTCTTGCAAAGTCTTGCCAAATTATTCTCCAGGAAATATCATTTTTATAGTGCCAGGAGTCTATTTCACCACAAGATATTTTTAACATTTTTGACCAATGCAAGTGGATTTATTCTTTTTTTTTTTTTTGAGACAGAATCTCACTGCAACACCCAGGCTGGAGTGCAATGGCGCAAACTCAGCTCACTGCAACCTCCACCTCCCGGGTTCAAGAAATTATCCTACCTCAGCCTCCCCAGTAGCTAGGATTACAGGCATGCGACACCACGCTCAGCTAATTTTTGTATTTTTAGTAGAGATGGGGTTTCACCATATTGGCCAGGCTGGTCTCGAACTCCTGATCTCAGGTGATCTGCCCGCCTCTGCCTCCCAAAGTGCTGGGATAACAGGCGTGAGCCACTGTGTCCAGCCTTTTAAAAAATTATTATAATTTTTCATTTTACTAGTCCTTGCCTGCATGCATTTCCTCCCGGGTGCAGAGCGTAAGTGGTTTTTTAACCAAATACTGTTCTAGTCATTAGTTCATGTAACAGAGACCAAACTTTTCCTCATCAAATCAGTTCTACATGGTTTTCCCATCTTCTTGGTACTTTTTTTTTTTTTTTTTGAGATGGAGTTTCACTCTTGTTGCCCAGGCTGGAGTGCAGTGGCACAATCTCGGCTCACTGCAACCTCCATCTCGTGGGTTCAAACGGTTCTCCTACCTCAGCCTCCCGAGTAACTGGGATTACAGGTGCACACCACCATACCCGGCTAGTTTTTGTATTTTTAGTAGAGACGGAGTTTCACCATGTTGGCCAGGCTGGTCTCAAACTCCTCACCTCAGGTGATCCACCCACCTCAGCCTCCCAGAGTGCTGGGATCACAGGCGTGAGCCACCGCGCCCGGCCCTCGGTTTTCTTATAATCGTCATTATTCTTTGCTGTGCCTACCTTTGTAATGTTCAGAAAATTGAAATGTGTCCACCCAGCCTTTGATGATGTCCCCCATTGTTTCAATAAAGAAACGGTTTTCCCAGAAAGGGATTTTCTTTTTCCTCTACCGACGCCCTGTGCGTTCCATCTGGACTTGGCTAAAATCCCTCTGGTTCCCACGAACATCCCACTATCCACAGTCCCCACATTAAGACTCCCTTCTACCATCTCTCAACAGACCCCTGGCTAAAAAGGTTCTCCAAACCTACTTGCCCCTCAATCCCACCACTGCCACCACTTAGGAAAAGGTCTGGCGGTCACAGCCCGCCTCCGGCGGGTTTCTGCCTTCTGCTTGGACGCCTCTCTCCATCGCAGCCCCACCACAACTTCTCAGGTTCCACTGGCGCCCCCAAGTTCCACTTGGCCTGCGGGGTTCAGCTGTTTCCCCAGCAACAGTGGCCCACAGAGGACGACTTCCTTCACCCCCTGTTTCAGCCAAGTGAAGGCCAACACATCTCAAAAGGAATTTTGCAGGAAAACTAAGAGAAAGCAACACATAGACCCCAGGAAATGTGAAGACATCAAAACAGAAGCGTTGAAGGTGAGAGGTTTTTCTACCCTACGTACGTCTTCCCTGAGACTCGGCTCTGTGGCTGCGTGGAGGGCTCCCTGCTCTGATACTCACAACCTGCTTTGTTTTATACTTGATCTTAGCTGAGAGGTGATAGATAACGCTTTTTCTGTTGTTTCTGTTTTGGGTTTTTTTTTTTTTTTTTTTTATCCATCTCAAATTAGTTTT
>NW_016107397.1:3205510-3225171 GCF_001604975.1 Cebus imitator
TTTTTTGAGATACGGTCTGGAATGCAGAGGTGTGATCGTAGCTCACAGCAGCCTCGAACTCCTGGGCTCAAGGGATCCTCCCACCCCAGCATCCTGAGTAGCTGGGTCAACAGGCATGAATCACCACATGCAGCTAATTTTTTAAATTTTTTGTAGAGATGGGGTCTCACTATGTTGCCCAGGCTGGTCTCAAACTCCTAGCCTCAAGCAGTCCTCCTGCCACAGCCTCCCAAAGTGCTAGGATTACAGGTGTGAGCCACTGCGCCTGGCCAAGCCTGTGCTTTTAAATACTTAGTCTTAGCCAAAAGGCTGAGAAGAGATGGAGGATGTGGATTTTTGGACACGAATTCTGCTGGGTTTGGTTTTTCAGTAGGCTATTCTTTTCACAGCCTTTGACCCTAACCCCTCTTTGGCCCCAGCTGCTGTCTGCACTTACCCATCCTCCTGCAAGCCCACCCAACACTGCCACTGAGGATATGCCGTGACCACAGGAGCTTCCTGCCTGTGGCTGGCAGAAGAGGCCACTTACTGCCCATTCGACATCTCAGGCCTCCTCTGACTCTGTAGGACCCTGTGCCAGTCCGAGGGGGTCAGAGCTCTGTTCCGTAATGCACACGCCTGATCCACCCTGGGCCCTTCTTGACCCCCAAGACGCTCCCTCAGCTACTCGATCAGGAATGCTTTTGAAGAATGCAAATCAGGACAGGCTCACAAACCTCAAAAACCTAAACTATACAGCAGTGGCAGCAGCCACCCACAAAAGGCAAGAGGCAGGTGAACCCCCAGCATCCCCCGCACCCAGCCACTTGCCTCCCCACTTCTGAGAGTTAAGGTCATGCCACCACGCTTGGTCCCTATTCTCACACACTGGAAGACCGGTTAGCAGTTTGGCACATCATGTTGAAAAGCTGCCAACCCCTGCCCTTCAGGAAAATGTCCTCTCCCACTAACAGCTCTGCCTCCCTCCGCCCTCTCCCTCCCCCCTCCTCCCCACCCTAGTCCTAGACCCTTTAACTGTCTGAAGAACGGACCCGAAAGACATGGATGGTCCCATTACTGAGGGATACAACCAGGTACCTGCCGTCCACCATGGTGGTAACCCGGGGCTTTTCCAGGCCGTGGTAGGCTGTCAGGAAGTCTCCAAGGAGCGACCCCTTCGGGTCCAGGATCACCACCTTGTTGACTTCTCGAATGGTCAGGAAGATGTAGCCCTTCTTATCCACAGACACGGAGCCCGGCTGGCAGCCGTGCAGGCCCGGCCCCTTGTACTCCCCAACTACCTGGCCCAGCCCGTCACAGATTACCACACTATTCTGCTGCCAATCCGACCCCACGAAATGCCCCTGGGGGCTGGTGGTCAGAAACACCAGCGCCCGCAGGCCCCGGCTGGCCTTGCCCCCAGGGATGAACCGGGTGGCCAGGCTGCCTTCCATATTGTACACCTCCACATGGCCTGCCACGCTGACTGCCACGCGATCCCCACTTGGCAGCGCGGCCACGGCGTGGCTGGCCTGGGAGAGGCTCAGGGCCCGGCGCCACTGCACCTCACCATCAGGGCTGATGAGATACAGCCGTGCACCTGCAGAGAAGGCCACGGTACTCTGCAGGGCCGCCACGCTGCAAGGAGAGCAGCCCTCAGGGACGGGCACAGTGCCCTTGTAGTCCCCATTGAGGGAGAAGCGTTTCAGCACCCGGTTCTGCTCATCTGCCACCAGGATCTCCCGGGGGCCGAAAGGACAGAGCCCGGTGATCCGGGGGGACCTCTTGTCTCCAGGCATCCGTGTGGGGAAACTGCAGGAAAAGATGGGCCTGGGGAGGAGGCCAGAGCCATCCAGGTTCGGCCCCAGGGCTGGGCTGGGCTCCCGGGAAACTGACTTGAGCCTGCCTTTGAACTTCCTCTTCTTGTTGGACCTGCCACCCCTTTGGTGCTGAAGTCCTCCATCCTCGTGGGGCGTCTGGGCTCTGTCCTCTTCCAAGGTCTGGGCTCCATCTTCTCGGGATGTCTGTGCTTTATCTTCTTGGGCTGTCTGGGCTTTCTTCTCTTTTGGGGTCTGGGCTTCATCTCTGGCCTGGAGCTGGGTTCCGCCCTGTCTCTCTGTCTTCGCCGCATCCGCCCTCCGGCTCTGGCTCTCCTCACCTTCCTGGGTGCCGGCTCCATCCTTCCCACCGTCCTCCTGAGGCTGCTGCTCCTCGAAGGACAGCCGAAGCAGGTGGCAGTTCTTGTCCAGGAGCCCGGGATGGAGCTCCAGCTGTGGGACCAGGCAGGGGGCCGGTCCCCGGGCTGAGGGGCAGCCCTGCAGCTGCCGGAGCCGCTGTGCAATCGCCCCTTCCAGGGAGAGGATCTCGGCCTCTCGCCCCAGGCTGAGTACCCGGCGGGCGAAGGCGGCCGCCGCCCTGGCCACCTGCTCCCGGCCCTCGAGCTCTGCCAGCCTCTCCCGAGCAGCCTCTTCGGCAGCCTCCACGTGGGCTCGCAGCCGCCCCAGCACCTCCTGCTTCTGGGCCAGCAGGGCCCTGAGGACGCCCTCGGCCGCCTCCTCCACCTGTGTCCCCACCCGGGCTGCCTGCTCCCGCAGCCGGGTCAGCGCTTCCTTCTCCACCCTCCGCTCCGCCTCCAGCTCTAGCAGGTTATTGTCCACACCAGCCAGCAGCTCCTCCAGGCCTGGCCTCCGGGCACGCACAGCTTCGGCCAGGGGCAGGCAGGGGTGGTCCAGGTGGGGGTCCAGGCGGCACTCCCTGCACAGCAGCTGCGAGCAGGGCTGGCACAGGAAGCGCAGTGCCTCCCCGGGGTGCTGGGGACACTGGGCAGCCTGGCGCTCCCGGGCCTCCTCGTCATACCACCCTGCCCTGTAGCCCACCAGGTCCACCACGCGGTGGGAGTGGGTCTGGCGGGTGCAGCGGTGCCCGTCAGCACAGGCCTGGCACAAGTCGTCGGCACAGTCCAGGCACCGGGCCGTGGCCGGCCCCCCGGCACTGGTGCCCCCCACCAGGGGACACAGGGCACAGGCTGGCTTCCCAGCACGCAGGTCTCCACAGGCCCGGGCCTTCACCAGGTCCAGCAGTCCATTGACAAAGAAGTTGGTCTTGAAGGCGGCCACGCCCTCGGGCGGCACAGGCACAGTCTCACGGCACTCGGGGCAGCGGACGTGGCCGCCATCGGCCAGCTGGGCCAGGCAGTCCTGGCAGTAGGTGTGCAGGCAGGGCAGGGTCTTGGGTGCCCGCAGCTGCTCCAGGCAGATTTTACAGGCCAGGAAGTCACTGCTCAGGGCCTCTAGGAGGGAGGGCGAGGACCCATGGGAAACCATGCTGCAGGCAGAAGCGTCAGGATCACAGGTGAGAACGCACCTTCCCCAGCTCACCCTCCAGGCTCCACCCCGGTCCTCAAGCCCCACGGGATCCCCAGAGCTAGGGGCTGACCAGAATGGCCAGGAAGAAACCCGAGGTCTCACCTGAATGGCCAGGAACTTCCTTCTAGTCCTCTGAGGCCTCGGACCACTAGCTCTTGAGCTAAGGAGCTGCCCTCCTCCTCCTCCTCCTCCTCCTCCTCCTCTTCCGTGTGTACATCCAGCAAACGTGAAGATGTCACTGCCGCTTGTTGGGTCAGACCTGTGAGAAATGAGAAGACCAGGCGTCCCTAGCCTTAGCTAGTAATCGAATCCTCGGTGTCCCCAGTCCACAGGCCTGGTGGCAAATGTGAGCCAAGCCCTCCTGTGTGCACAGGTACCAGGGCCCTGCTGTATGGGGTGCTGGGGTGCAAGAGAAGAATAGTAAGGACACAGACGGGGACCCCAGTGGGCAGAGATGCCCAGGTTCTGGCAATCGGGGTAGGATCTTGAAGTACTTTAGGGGGCTTTAATCCCCCAACCCCATATACCTGCCTTCTTTATATTTTATTTTACTTTTCACCAATAGGGTCACCCTCTGTCACCCAGGCTGGAGTGCAGTGACGCGATCACAGCTCACTGCAGCCTCAAACTCCTGGACTCAAGTCTCTCAAATAGCTGGAAGTACAGGCATGTGCCACCATGCCCAGCCCTTTTTTTTTTTTTGTATTTTTAGCAGAGACGGGTTTCACCATGTTGGCCAGGATGGTCTCGATCTCTTCACCTCGTGATCTGCCCACTTGGGCCTCCCAGTGTGCGGGGATTACAGGCGGGAGCCACCGTGCCCGGCCGGCAGGGTTATTTGTTGCTATTTTGTTGTTGTTGTTTGGCGTGGGGCCAGTCATTTCATGGCTGTTGTGAGCAACAACCTCATAACATCAAAGAGATACAGAAAGGTTTCCACTGCCCAAAATTATTACTCTACAGGACACGTCACAGTACCTAAAATTCCTCACATCTCCTCCTTGGACAAAAGCCCACTGTTTAAACTCAAATATTATTTTGTAGTGGATTGCACATTAAATCACAGTTACTGTGTTTTCAAATACATTATTTCCAAAATATACATTTGTCAAAAGATTAGCGCTGTTGAGTTTTGTTAATGAGTATCCTGGGAGTCTTTAAAAACAAAAGCAAATACAGTAAATGAGTCCATATTCAAGGAGTTGGTTTTTGGGTTTGTTTTTTTCCCACCAGAGATGAAGTTTCACCGTTGTTGCCCAGGCTGAAGTGCAATGGCGTGATCTCAGCTCACTGCAACCTCCACCTCCCGGGTTAAAGCGTTTCTCCTGCCTCAGCCTCCCGAGTAGCTGGGATTACAGGCATGCACCACCAAGCCTGGCTAATTTTGTATTTTTAGTAGAGACAGGGTTTCTCCATGTTGGTCAGGCTGGTCTCAAACTCCCGACCTCAGGTGATCCGCTTGTCTTGGCCTCCCAAAGTGTTAGGGTTACAGGCCTGAGCCACTGCGCCCAGTCTAAGTTATTATTATTTATTTATTTATTTTTTTTTTTGAGACAGAGTTTCGCTCTTGTTACCCAGGCCGGAGTGCAATGGCGCGATCTCGGCTCACCGCAACCTCCGCCTCCTGGGTTCAGGCAATTCTCCTGCCTCAGCCTCCTGAGTAGCTGNTTTAGTAGAAACGGGTTTTCGCCATGTTGGCCAGGCTGGTCTTGAACTCCTGACCTCAGGTGATCCACCTGCCTCAGTCCCCCAAAGTTCTAGGATTACAGGCATGAGCCACCACACCCGGCCGTCTAGCCCACTAAATTTTTTTTTTTACTTTTTGTAGAGATGGGGTCTTGCTATGTTGTCCAGGCTGGTCTCCAACTCCTGGCCTCAAGCAATCCTCCCCTCTTGTCCTCCCAAAGCATTAGGATTACAGGCATGAGCCACCGCGCCCGCCTGGCAGTACACCTGTCTTCTTCCAGACCTGGGGCAGCATTGCTGGTGGTGGAGGCCCCACTCCTGCATCCAGCAGTTTCTAAAGTGGATTCTGGAGCGGGCAGAAGGAAGGTCTAGGGGAAGGGCTGGTCCCCTTCCCGCTGCGGGCTCACCCTCCGATGGACTTGGCCTTGGCTTATGTCCGGGAGTCCTGTTCTGTTCGCTTTTCCTGCTGAATGCATTCCAGAAACCTCTGGAGGGAGGGACTCCTGAGCTCCTGGCACAGCGGCTGAGACCTACTTGTTGGGCAAACTTGGTGGAATGTCCCCTTTTCTGGGGCTGGGAGGAGACCTCAGAAAGTGGGACGGGGTCTTTCCCGCGGGGAGCCTCAGACCTGGCGGGAGGGGGGCGGGGGCGGCTTCCCGCCGGGCCTCTCCTCCTGCCTTCCGGGTGCCTCTTTCCCCAGCTCCCCTCCCTTCCTCCTCCTCCGAGCTCTCCCCTCCCTTCCTCCTCCTCCGAGCTCTCCCCTCCCCTCCCCTCCCCTCCCCCTACTCCCTTCAGCTCAGCCCTTCCCGTGGCCGTGCCGCCCCCCACCCCTTACCTAGCCAGAGCTGATCTCGGCCTTTAGGATGGCGCGGGGGCTTGGGGCCTGAAGGCCGCTGCTGCTGGGTGCCTGAAAAAGAAACAAAACTGAAACTAATCGGACTTGTGCAACTTCCGTCCCAGCCGGGGACACTCGACTCGCCCGGAGCAGCCCCAGGCCCCGCCTTCCTCCACACCCGGCCCTGTCCTCTCTCTCTCGGAGGCCCCCACCCCGGCAGCTCGGGCAGGCTTGGGCTGCAGTCCACCAGCCTGGCCTGCCTTAGCCCAGCCTCAGGGCTGTGCGTGTCACACCCAGGGAGCTACCTGAGGGCGGGTTCTCTGAGTACGGGGTGGAGGGTCACAGGGTTTATTAGTGCGAAGACAGGAGAGCTCATCTGTGATTCAGAGAGCAGGGTAACGAGACGCATGGCCTGAGGCTGGTCCTGCCGCTTTGCTTACACCGCAGGCGGGCAGATGAGGCCTCTTTTCACTTCACAAACCTTTGCTGAGCTGTAGGAAAGGCTTTGAAGGGGGATCGGGTAAGAAGCCTCAAGCTGAGGGAACTGCACAGGCTTCCTGGAGGAGGCATCAGTGAGATGAGTTTAAAGAAGGCGTGGGGATCGCTTGACCCCAGGAGTTCAAGCCTGGGCGATATGGTGAGACCCAGTCTCCACCAAAAATTCAAAAACTTGGTTGGGCGCAGTGGCTCACGCCTGTAATCCCAGCACTTTGGGAGGCCAAGACGGGTGGATCGCGAGGTCAGGAGTTCAAGACCAGCCTGGCCAACATGGTGAAAACCAATCTCTACTAAAAATACAAAAATTAGCCAGGCGTGGTGGTGCATGCCTTTAGTCCCAGCTGCTCAGGAGGCTGAGGCAGGAGAATTGTTTGCACTGCACTCCAGCCTGGGCCACAGAGCGAGACTCCATCTCAAAAAAAGAACAACAAATAAATCAAAAACTAGCCTTTCGTGATAGCGCAAACCTGTAGTCCCAGATACTCAGGAGGCTGAGGCAGGAGTATCACTTGAGCCCAGGAGGTTGAGGCTACAGTGAGCCACGATGGTACTACTGCACTCCAGCCTGGACGACAGAGCAAGACCCTGTCTAAAAAATAAAAAAATAAGAGGCCGTAGAAGGCTGAGAACACTGAGAAGAATGTTTCAGTTCCGCATATTGGGAACAGCAAGGCTGCATCCCCATTTAGGATGATGTGTGTGGAGCAGATCCCTGAGTGTTGGCAGAAAAGCCCGAGTTTTATCAAAAAAAAGACAAAAGAAACATTGCAGGAGATTTCCCTCAACATTTTATGAAAAACCAATTTTTATTTTGAGACAGAGCCTCGCTCTGTCACCCAGGTTGGAGTGCAGTGGTGCAATCTCAGCTGGCTGCAACCTTCGCCTCCCAGGTTCACGCGATTCTCCCACCTCAGCCTCCCAAGTAGCTTGGAATACAGGCGCCTGCCACTGTGCCTGGCTAATTTTTAGTAGAGATGGGGTTTCACTCTCTTGGCCAGACTGGATTTGAACTCCTGACCTCGTGATCCACTTGCCTCGGCCTCCTAAAGTGCTGGGATTACAGGCGTGGTGAGCCACTGTGCCCAGCCGAGGTTTTTAATCCTAAATTACAAAAATAATGTGGCCACTTTAAAACACTCACATCTTCATTGTAACACAATTCACTATTTCTTTCCTTTTTATATGTCCTTTAGTCTCTTGTCTGTGTTTTACATAATTATATTTACAGGGTACATATACTTTTTGTCTATAAAACTTAGCGTTATATCAACTGTTAAACAAAATTATGAGGCCAGGTATGGTGGCTCATGTTTGTAATCCCAGCACTTTGGGAGACCAAGGTGGGAGGCCTGCTTGAGTTCAGGAGTTCGAGACCAGCCTGGGCAACACACAGAGACACCCTGTCTCTACTGAAAAAAGAAAAAATTAGAAAGAGAGCACATGCTCTCAGGACCTCCTAGGACTGTGTCACAAGTCATCAAAAAGAACTATACGCCTGTAGTTCTAGCTATTTAGGAGGCTGAGGTGGGAGGATTGCTTGAGCCCCAGAGTTCAGGACCAGCCTGGGTAACACAGGGAGACCTCATCACAAAAAATAAACAGGACAGGCGATGGCTCATGCCTGTAATCGCAGCACTTTGGAAGGCCAAGGTAGGCAGATCAGCTGATGTCAGGAGTTCGAGACCACCCTGGCCAACATGGCAAAACCTCATCTCTACTAAAAATATAAAAATTAGCTGAGCATGGTAGCACACTCCTATAATTCCAGCTACTCAGGAGGCTGAGCCAGAAGAATTGCTTGAACCTAGGAGGCAGAGGTTGCAGTGAGCCAAGATCGAGCCACTGCACTCCAGTCTGGGCCACAGAGCGAGACTCTGTCTCAAAAAAAAAAAAAATAATAATAATAAATAAAAGCAAACAAACAAAAGTATGGGAGTCTATTGTGTGGGCTGAGCTACTGCATTAGACTCCTGCCAACCAGACCAAACCAAAATGGAGTCACTCATGCTGAATGCTGTGTCATCAAACCCAGAGTCTGAGGAAGCAAAGAGATTCCCAAACAGACCAGTTTTTCTTGAAAACAGGAGATTCCAGTTTACTTGTGTGAACCTAATAAGGAAGTGCCTGCTGCTTCAACCTTCCAAAAAAGCAACATGAAGTAACCTAAGGTTAACCACTTAGCTTGCTTTTCTATTCTTCTGTTTCCTTGTGCCTTCCTTACAAAAGTCCTTGTTCCCCATTGCAGTGCAAGCTCTCCGTCTATTTCGTAGAGTGGCAGGCAGCTCCATTCATGAATCCCAAAGCCCATTAGATCTATAACTAGAATTGTTGTAATGTTGTCATTTGACAAAAGATTTTCTTTTCATTTTCTTTTCTTTTCTTTTTTTTTTTTTTTTTTTTTTTTTTTTTTTTTTTTTTTTATTTTTTTTTTTTTTTTTTTTTTTTGAGACGGGGTCTCACCCTGTCCCTGAGGTTGGAGTGGTGCAGTGGTGAGATCAGGGCTCACTGCAACCTCCTCCTCCCAGGCTCAAATAATTCTCCTGCCTCAGCCTCCCAGGTAGCTGGGATTACAGGCACATGCCACCACGCTCAGCTAATTTTTGTATTTGTGTGTGTGTGTGTGAGATGGAGTCTTGCTCTGTAGCCAGGCTGGAGTGCAGTGGCACGATCTCTGCTCACTGCAGCCTCTGCCTTCTGGGTTCAAGCGATTCTCCTGCCTCAGTCTCCCGAGTAGGTGGGACTCAGGCGCGTACCACCACGTCCAGCTAATTTTTGTATTTTTAGTAGAGACAGGGTTTCACCATGTTGGCCATGGTCTCAATCTCTTGACCTCAGGCTATCCACTCGCCTTGGCCCCCCAAAGTGCTGGGATTATAGGCATGAGCCACCCCGCCTGGCCTAATTTTTGTATTTTTTGTAGAGCCATTAAACATTTTTTTTCACCATGTTGGCCAGGCTGGTCTCAAACTGCTGAGCTCAGATGATCTGCCCTCCTCATCCTCCCAAAGTGCAGGGATTACAGGCATGAGCCACCACACCCAGCAGACAAAATCTTTTCTGTTTTTACATATTCATTTTAGTTTTTAGTATTAATGGCTGCATAAATTACCTGCCGTAATTTACTTAACAATTTAGCAATATGCTAGTAAAGTGTCCCCTCCCCTTCAACACCCCCCATTTATATGTAGCTTTTGCCAATTTGCATAATGTAAATTTGGTGTAAATACTCCCAGCAAGGCACGCCACCACCGATTTAACAACCAGCCCACAAAATTCTTTTTTTTTAAAAAATGTATTTATTATTGTTTCTTATTGAGACAGGGTCTTGCAGTGTTAGGCAGCCTGGCCTCGAACTCCTGCCCTCAGGTGGTACTCCTGCCTCAGCCTCCCAAAGTGCTAAACAATGAGCTCTCAGGGTCCAGTACCCTTTGGAGGCTTTCAGAATGTTCTTTGATGGTTGATTTCAAGTTATTATTATTATTTTTCGAGACAAGTTTTGCTCTGTCACCCAGGCTGGAGTGCAATGGCATGACCTCAGCTTACTGCAGTCTCCGCCTCCCAATGTCAAGTGATTCTCCTGCTTCAGCCTCCAGAGTAGCTGGGATTACAGGCATGAGCCACCACGCCTGGCTAATTTTTTGTATTTTTAGTAGAGATGGGGTTTCACCATGTCAGCCAGGCTGGTCTCAAACTCCTGATCTCAGGTGATCCACACGCCTCGGCCTCCCAAAGTGCTGGGATTACAGGCGTAAGCCGCCATGCCCACCTGATTTCAAGTTATTAATATGAAGTCACTGAATATCAAATTGGAGAGAAACACACATGCTTGGTTCTCATAAGCCGTACAAGTCCCCACATTTCTCTCTGTTGTGAGTTGCTAATTTAATTTGTTGTCATGAGAGAAAATATATATGATTTCAGTCCTTTTAAGTTTATTGAGGTTTGTTTTATGAGTTAGCATATGGTCTATTCTGGACAATGTTCTTTGTGTGTTATGAAAAAAAATGTGTATTCTGTTGTTAAATGGAGTGTTGTATGTCTGTTAGGTCAAATTGGTTGATAGTGTCATTCAAGTGTTCTATATTCTAATTGATTTTTCTGTCTAATTGTTCTATCAATTACTGACAGAGCATCAACATTTTCTTTTTTCTTTTTTATTATTTATTTATTTTTTTTTTAAGATGGGGTTTCACCACATTGGTCAAGCTGATCTTGAACTCCCAACCTCAGGTGATCCGCCCGCCTCGGCCTCCCAGAGTGCTAGGATTACAGGTGTGGCCCGGCCAACATTTTCAACCATAATGGCTGAATTGTCTTTATCTTCTTTCAGTTCTGTCAGTTTTTGCTTTATGAATTTTGCAGTTTATTGTTAGTTGCCTATACATTTGTAATTTTCAAAAATGTATTTATTGGTTGGGCATGCTGGCTCACACCTGTAATCCCAGCACTTTGGAAGGCTGAGGCAGGAAGATTGCTTGAGCCCAAGAGTTTGAGGCTAGCCTGGACAAGATAGCTAAACCTCATCTCTATATTAAAAGATTTTTGGCCGGGCGCGGTGGCTCAAGCCTGTAATCCCAGCACTTTGGGAGGCCGAGGCGGGTGGATCACGAGGTCAAGAGATCGAGACCATCCTGGTCAACATGGTGAAAACCCGTCTCTACTAAAAATACAAAAAATTAGCTGGGCATGGTGGCACGTGCCTGTAATCCCAGCTACTCAGGAGGCTGAGGCAGGAGAATTGCCTGAACCCAGGAGGCGGAGGTTGNCTGAGGCAGGAGAATTGCCTGAACCCAGGAGGCGGAGGTTGCGGTGAGCCGAGATCGCGCCATTGCACTCCAGCCTGGGTAACAAGAGCGAAACTCCGTCTCAAAAAAAAAAAGATTTTTATTGATGCATAAGAGATGTTCATACTTTTGGGGTACATGTGATAATTTAACACATTTATGTGATTTGTCATTTATACATTTTACACATTTTTTCATTATAAAATGTCCCTCTTTGTCTCTAAGAATATTTCTTTTCTAATAGAGTAGCATATTCAGATGTTAATTCAGCCACTGCAGCTTTCTTATAATCACTGTTTACATGGTATATACTTCTCCAGGCTTCTATTATCAGCTTATCTGTGCCTGTGAGTCTCACATGGGTTTCTTAGAGACAACATATAGTTGGATTTTTTATCCAGTCCGACCATTTCTGTGTTTGGAGTATTTACTTCATTCAGGTTTAATGTAACTATTGACATAATCAGATTTATTTCTGTTATTTTGCTATTTGTTTTCTATTTGTGAACATCTTTTTTATTACCCTGTTCCTTCTTTATTGCCTTGTTTTGTGCTAAAATGTTTTCGGTGTATTATTTTAATTTCACTATTGCTATATTAAAAAAATTATTTCTTGGGATGCCCTAAGGGTTATACTATACATCTTATAATACACATCTTTAACTTATCAGAATCTATTTCAGGTTAATATTAACCTAAATTCAATAAAATACACCAATGTAGCATTATTGGTTGGGCGTGGTGGCTCATGCCTGTAATCCCAGCCACTTGGGGAGCTGAGTCTGGAATGTCACTTGAGCAAGGAGGTCAAGGCTCCAGTGAGTCACGATCACGTCACCGTACTTTAACCTGGGTCACAGAGCACCCTGTCTCAAAAACAAAACAAGACAGGCTGGGCGTGGTGGCTTACGCCTGTAAACCCAGCACTTTGGAAAGCCAAGGCAAGTAGATCACGAGGTCAAGAGATTGAGACCATCCTGGCCAACACAGTGAAACTCCGTCTCTACTAAAAAAATACAAAAATTAGTCGGGCATGGTGGTGTGTGCCTGTAGTCCCAGCTGCTTGGGAGGCTGAGGCAGGAGAATTGCTTGAACCTGGGAGACGGAGGTTGCAGTGAGCAAAGATCCCGCCACTGTACTCCAGCCTGGCGCTTGGCAACAAAGCAAGACTCTGTCTCAAAAATAAAAAACAAAAACAAAAAAGACAAAACACAAACCAAAGCATACCATTAGTTCCTCCATTTTTGCTATTTTTGTCCAATCTATTACAGGTATTGATCGACTTACGACCCATGCAACGTACAACCATTCGACTTTACGACCACAATCGCTAGCCACGACTGCTCCACGTCTGGCAGCGCAAACGTTGCCCAGCTGGGCATACGACAGTGCGGACCAGCTTCCAGCAGCACTACGATCTCCGCGTGCATATAGCCTACTCAACTTACGACCAAATTGTGTTACGACCGGTCTGTCAGAACCAATTGTGGTCGTGAGTCGAGCACTGGCTGTACATATATATGTTAAAACACAACACTATGGCATTTCACAAATTATTAACTAATTCAATTTTTAAAATAAAAGGACAATGTACAGTTCAGGTTTTTGTATTCAGCCACCTGTTTACAATTTCTAGCTCTCTCCATCCTTCCTGTAACTCAGATGCACCGTCTACTCTTCTTTCTTCTCAGTCTGAAAGACTTGCTTCTGTATTTCTTATGGGACAGGTTGACTAGCAACAGATTCTCTTGGTTTGTATTTATCTGGGAAAGTCTTTTTTTTCTTTTTTTGAGATGGAGTTTTTGCTCCGCCGCCCACGCTGTGGTGCAATGGCATGATCTTGGCTCACTGAAACCTCCTCCCCCAGGGTTCAAGCGGTTCTCCTGCCTCAGCCTCCCGAGTAGCTGGGATTACAGGTGCCTGCCACCACACCTGGCTGATTGTTTGTATTTTTAGTAGATGGAAGTTTTCACCATGTTGGCCAGGCTGGTTTTGAACTCTTGCCCTCAGGTTATCCACCCGCCTTGGCCTCCCAAAGTGCTAGGATGACAGACATGAGTCACCATACCTGGTCAAAAGTGTTATTTTAGCTTTAATTTTAAAAAAAATTAAATGAGACTTTTATCTAGACAACAAGAT
The DNA here is from genome assembly GCF_001604975.1 of Cebus imitator. NCBI lineage: Eukaryota > Metazoa > Chordata > Mammalia > Primates > Cebidae > Cebus > Cebus imitator. The sequence continues at coordinate 3,218,797 of NW_016107397.1, forward strand.
GCTTGACTTGAAGAGAAACTTACCTGGGACACATTTTAAAAAAATAATTTATCGCTACTTAAAGATATACTTGCTGTACATGTAGCAGCTACATTTTTTTAAAGTTATAAAGTTATCTTTCGTTTTACAATGGCAAATGAAAAACATTGAAATTCTCCAAACAAGATATATAGGATTTTTTTGTTATCTGTTTTTGTTTAACAGCAAGGGCAAGTAACATACAGCAACGAAATTTTATAGTTCTATTGTCTGTTGGAATATAAAGTTCTATTGTTTATGGAAGCATAAAGATGGGAATTAAATGGGCATCATTTGTGGTGTTGTTACGGAGTCTCGCTCTGTTGCCAGGCTGGAGTGCAGCATCAGGATCTCAGTTCACTGCAACCTCCACCTCCCGGGTTCAACTGATTCCCCTGCCTCAGCCTCCCATAGCTGGGACTATAGGCGCACACCACCACGCCCGGCTAATGTTTCGTGTTTTGGTAGAGATGGGGTTTCACCATGTTGGCCAGGATGGTCTCCTTCTCCTGATCCACCTGCCTTGGCCTCCCAAAGTGCTAGGATTACAGGCGTGAGCCACCTCGCTCAGCTGCTTGGGCCTGTTTTTAAAAGAGGCAGGGAGTATTTCCACAGAAACAGCATTTTCCCCCACTTTATCTCCATTTGATGTTAAGGAAAATAGATCACTGGCCATTGTTTTAAAAAAAAAAAAAAAAAAAGGCCAGCACTGTGGCTCATGTCTGTGTGTGACAGGCTATGCAGTCTAGGTTTTTGTAAATATAATCTATGATGTTTGCACAATGAAATCACCTAATGATGCATTTCTAAGGCTGTACCCCCACTGTTAAGCATCACATAACACTGTTTGCTAAATTTTATGTCTGGCCCCACTCTATTGACTACTTTTTTTTTTTCCTAAGATTGGAGCACAGTTTCCTATTTCTCTGTGTGTCTTATAACTTTTTGTTAAAAGCTGTTGTTGCTGTTTTTGTTTAGTAACTTGCTGCCATGGTTTGATCCTGTCCCCCAGACTTCATGTATTGGAGACTGAATCCCCAAATTCATTTGCTGATTGGAGGTGGAGCATTCGGGATGTAATTAGGATTAGATAAAGTCATCAGGGTGGGGCCCCCATGACTGGACTAAGGGCTTTGTAAGATGAGGAAGAGAGACCTGAGTGGACATGCACGCTCTTGCCCTTTCACCCTGTGATGCACGCTGCCACCTCATGACGCAGCAAGAAGGTCCTCCCCAGATGCTGACACCATGCTCTTGGATTTTCCAGCCTCCAGAACTGTGAGCCAAATAGAGTCTATTCTTTATAAAGTAGTCAGTCTGTGGTATTCAGCTATAGCAACAGAAAATGGGCTAGGATACTTGACTAGATCTAAGCTGTGAGTTTTGTCTTTCCAATGGTGGATGCTCTCTGCTTGGGTTTTCTATTCTTAGTTTTGGTTTGCTTTTTTAGTCTGACTTTGGAGTTTCTCCTTTGTCTACATAGTGTGTTAGTTCATTGTTTGGGCAGAGGTCGTGGTCAAACACCTCTAGCCCTTAAGGCTCCCACCCTCTGCCAGGTGACGTGTGTGGGATGGAGAGCACGCTTGGAGTCCAGCTATGCTCCCTCAGCTTCTGTTTACTTTCTGCTGAGCTCCCTCTGATTTCTCCTACACACGCAAGTCTAACATAATACTTAGCAGTATTTGCATCCCAGATAAGTATCATTTAAAAGAACCACTATCCGCCAGGCACAGTGGCTGCACTGTAATCCCAGTGCTTTGGGAGGCTGAAGCAGGAGAATCACTTGAGACCAAAAGTTGGAAACCAGCCTGGGCAACACAGTGAGACCCCATCTTTACAATAATAGTAATTAGCAGATGCACGTAATCTGAGCGACCTGAAAAGCTGAAGTGTGAAGATTGCTTAAGCTCAGGGGTTCTAGCTTGCAATGAGCTATGATCACGCCATTGCATCCCAGCCTGGGAATCGCTACATTCTGAAGGTAGCTATGCCACAAAATGGTTTGAAATAAAATGATTATATAATGTTCATTGAAAAGTAAAATTAGGCTGAGTGTGACAGCTCATGCCTGCAATCTCAGCACTTTGGAGATCAAGGAAGGAAGCTAGCTTGAGGTCAGGAGCTTGAGACCTGTCTGGGTAATATAGAGAGACTCCATCTCCAAAAAAAGACAAAGAGAGAAGGGAAAAAAGGAAGGAAGTGAGGGAGGGAGAGAGAGAGGGAGAAAGAAAAAGAAAGACAGAAAAGAAGGGAAAGAAAGAAAGAAAGAAAGAAAGAAAGAAAGAAAGAAAGAAAGAAAGAAAGAAAGAAAGAAAGAAAGAGAAAGAAAGAAGAAGGAAGGAAGGAAGGAAGGAAGGAAGGAAGGAAGGAAGGAAGGAAGGGAAGGGAAGGGAAGGGAAGGAAGGAAGAAAGGAAGAAAGAAAAGAAAAGAGTGTGGAAGGAAGGAGGACACCAAGTTCAGTAATCCCAGCACTTTGGGAGGCTGAGATGGGTGGATCACTTGAGGCCAGGAGTTCAAGACCAGCCTGGCCAACATGGTGAAACCCCGTCTCTGCTAAAAATACAAAAATTGGCCAGGCATGGTGGTGCATGCCTGTTGTACTAGGGAGGTCTCCTGCCTTAGCTACTAGGGAGGCTGAGTCAGGAGAATTGCTTGAACCTGGGGGGCAGAGGTTGCAGTGAGCCAAGATCACACCACTGCAGTCCAGCCTGGGCGACAGAGTGAGCTTCTATCTCCAAAAAAAAAAAAAAAAAAAAAAGGAAAATTATAATCTTAGACCCATCCCTCTTCTCCTAGTGCCAAGGCATCAGGATCGATGTCCCGTGATAGCAACATCTGTGTGGCAGCCCAGGTAGCCTCTTTTTATCCTTTACCCCATAAACCTCTCTGACATTTGAAGCTGTGATCACTCCCTTTTCGAAACTCACACATCTCTAGGTCGACCCCCCCCGCCATCCCCCTCCTCCCCTATCCACTCCCCTCTGCCCTGCTGGCTCCTCTTCGTCCACCCACTTCCAGTTGCTGGGCACACCTGTGCTCCCAGCGCCCACAGAACCATCTGCGCTGAGCCATCTTTGCCACCCAGGCCCACCAGGGGGAGCTCTGTCCCCTGCTAACACTGCCTGCTGGCTATGGGCGATGGTCAATTATCCAGTCACCCATAAAAACCACCTTTCATTCATCCAGTAAACCATAATGTTGCCACAGCAACAACTGCCTTCCTTGTCTGTTCCTCCTTAGCCAATTCTGTGGGCTAATTCTAGAATGACTCTTCTGTGCTGGGCTCCTGTGTGGCCACTCTCCCCAGCAGTGTCCATAGCAGTTCTTTTAAGACCTCATGACAACACCATGTTCAGCCATGCCAGGCAGCTGGAGAAGTGCAGGGACGGCGCATAGCTGGAGAAGAGCCTGGGAGGGTCCCTGTCAGCCTGCGGTTGCTCCTGCCAATCATCATACGCCCTGTGTCCCTTCTAGGCTGCCAGACCGAGGCGCCCATCCCCAGTTCCTGTTTACACTAGGAAAACCCCCTCAAAAATTCCATTTTCTCCCCCTTTTTTTTTTTTTTGATACAGGATGGAGTCTTGCTCTGTCACTGAGGCTGGAGTGCAGTGGGGCAGCCTTGGCTCACTGCAACCTCCACCTCCTGGGTTCAAGTGATTCTCCTGCCTCAGCCTCCCAAGTAGCTGGGATTACAGGCATGCACCACCATGCCTGGCTAATTTTTCTATTTTTTAGTAGAGATGGGGTTTCATCATGTTGGCCAGGCTGGGCTCGAACTCCCAGCCTCAAGTGATCCGCCCACCTTGGCTTCCCAAAGTGCTGGGATTACAGATGTGAGCCACCACGCCCGGCCATTTTCTCCTTTGAATACTCCTTCCACCAGGGTCTCAGATATAATATCTAAAGAAGCACCACGAATTTTACTAATCAGCCTACATTTTTGTGGATAAGTTAATAATTCATATTTTACTGCCACATTTAACACATAAAATTACCGCAAAACATCTATAATAAACATCAAAATTTTAAGTAAAGACAGGATCGATGTTACTGGGATTTCCTTCTGCCACTGGATCCTTCTTTTAGCATATTTTCCATTTTTGGTTCCTGTTTTTGTTTTTGTTTGTAGAGACAGGGTTTTACTCTGTCACCCAGGCTGCGGGGCAGTGGTGTGACCACAGCTCACTGCAGTCTTGAACGCCCAGGCCCAAGCCATCCTTCCACTTCAACCTCCCAAGTAGCTGGGACCACAGGGGTACCCCACCATGTCTGGATAATTATTTTATTTTTTGTAGAGATGGGGGTCTCACTATGTTGCCCAGGCTGGTCTCAAACTCCTGGCCTTAAGTGATCCTCCCGCCTTGGCCTCCCAAAGTGTTAGGGTAACAGGAGAGGCACAGGGCCTGACCTAGTTCTCATCTTAAAAACACAAGAAAGCCAGTTTCCTGCTTGACCTTGCATGCCCCTGCCAGTGAATAATGTCTGCCTTTGTTCTCCTGTGTCTCTGGAACTCACTCCGGACAGATTCTTCTCCTCAACACTCCAGGGAGGCTGCTGTGGGCAAGGTCGTCCATCACCTCCCCGTTGTCCGCGCTCCTCCCATTCAGCTGTCGTGTTTGACAGAGAAGGTCGCTTCCTCCTTGAAACGCTCTTCTCTTGGTATCTTGGCCTCTCATCTCCTTGGTTCTCTTCCTACCCCCTGGCTACCCCTTCTCCGAGTTCTACTACCATCCTGACCCTAAACTTCAGCATGTGTTTAGACCTCCTCTGTGTCCACACTCCCTCCCTGAGCGATCCCACCCAGTCTTATGGCTTTTTTTTTTTCTTTTTGAGATGGAGTCTCACACTGTTGCCCAGGCTGGAGTGCAATGGCAGGACCTCGGCTCATTACAACCTCTGCCTCCTGTGTTCAAGTGATTCTCCTGCCTCGGCCTCCTGAGTAGCTGGGATTACAGATGCTTGCCATCACACTTAGCTAGTTTTTTGTATTTTTAGTAGAGACAGGGTTTCATTGTGTTGGCCAGGCTGGTCTCGGACTCCTGACCTCATGATCCGCCCACCTCAGCCTCCCAAAGTGCTGGGATTACAGGTGTGAGCCACCACACCTGTCCTTCTTAGGGCTTTAAATGACTGTCGTAGCCCATTTTGTGTTGCTATTAAAAAAAATACCCAAGTCTTGATTACTTATTTATTTATTATTTATTTCAGATGGAATCTCACTCTGTTGCCCAGGCTGGAGTGCAGTGACATGATCTCGTGATCTCAGTTCACCACAACCGCCACCTTTCAGGTTCAAGTGATTCTCCTGCCTCAGCCTCCCGAGTAGCTGGGATTGCAGGTGCCCACCACCGTGCTAATTTTTGTATTTTGAGTAGGGATGGAGTTTCATCATGTTGGCCAGGCTGGTCTCGGACTCCTGACCTCAGGTGATTCGCTTACCTCAGCCTCCCAAAATGCTGGGATTACAGGCATGAGCCACGGCACCCTGCCAGAGGCTGGGTCATTTATAAAGAAAAACGTCTTAATTGGCTTATAATTCTGATGGCTAGGAAGTTCAAAACTGGGCGGTTGTATCTAGTGAGGGCGTCTTTGGTAGAGATGAGGTCTCACTGTGGTGCCTAGGCTGGTCTCAAGCTCCTGGGCTCAAGCTATCCATCCACCCTGGCCTCCCAAAGTGCTGCTTCCAATTGTTGAGGAAGGTGAAGGAGAGCTGGCCTGTGCAGAAATCACATCATGAGAGAGGAAGCAAGAGAGACAGGGGAGAGGTGTCAGGCTGTTTAACAACCCAGCTCCTGACGAACAGAGTAAGCACTCACTGCCCATTCCAGGAAGACACTAATCTATTCATGAGAGATCTGACCCAAGATCCAAACACCACCCATTAGGCCCCACCTTCCACTTCAGGATCAAATTCCAAAGTGAGGTCAGATATGGTGGCTCACGCCTGTAATCTCAGCACCTCGGGCAGCTGACGTTGGGAGGATCATGTGAACCCAGGAGTTTGAGGCTGCACTGAGCCATGAACACGCCACTGTGCTCCAGCCTGGGCAACAAAGCAAGACCTTGTAAAAAAAAAAAAAAAAAAAAAACCGGGCGAAGTGGCTCATGCTTGTAATCCCAGCACTTTGAGAGGCTGAGGTGGGCGGATCACAAGGTCAAGAGTTTGAGATCAGCCTGCCCAACATGGTGACACCCCGTCTCTACTAAAAATACAAAAATTAGCTGGTGCACGCCTGTAATCCCAGCTACTCGGGAGGCCGAGGCAGAAGAATCACTTGAACCTGGGAGGAGGAGGTTCCAGTGAGCCGAGATCCATTGCATTCTAGCCTGGGCAAAGGAGCAAGACTCCATCTCAA
>NW_016107397.1:3225271-3235112 GCF_001604975.1 Cebus imitator
GATAGGGTCTCACTCTTGTCTCCAGGCTGGAGTGCAATAGCGAGATCTTGGCTCATTGCAACCTCCGCTTCTTGGGTTCAAGTGATTCTCTTGTCTCAGCCTCCCAAGTAGCTGGGATTACAGGCACCCACCACCACGAGTGGCTGAGTTTTCCATTTTTAATAGAAATGGGGTTTCACCATATTGGCCAGGCTGGTCTCGAACTCCTGACCTCAGGTGATCCGCCCACCTTGGCCTCCCAAAGTGCTGGGATTATAGGCGTAAGCCACTGCTCCCAGACTGGAATGGTAATCTCTAAATCTTCGTCCCCAGACCAGACCTCCCCCTGACTTCCAGATTCATGCCCCACTGATGGCCCCACTGGACATTCGTAGGTCTAACAGGCATCCTGTTCTTAATATGCCTCCAAAAGGAACTCCAGCCTCTTCCACCTGAACTCCCCCCTCCGCCCCCCCCAGACACCTCCATCTCTGAAATGCAAATTCTTCCTTCCAGGTACTCAGGCCAGATCTCTTCTTGTCATCCTTGCCTGCTCTTTTTTCCATCGCCGTGTGTACCCAGACCAGTAGCAAACTTGTCAGCTCTGCCTTCAGAATGCAACCAGCATCCAGCCTCTCCCCTCCTCCACTGACCTCACACAGAAAGAAGCCACTGTCACCTCTGGCTTGAACCACTGCCATAACCTCCTCACTGGCCTTGGACTGTTTTTGTCCTTGCTTTCTTTTGGTATTTACTAAGATGTGTTTTATTGAACTAATGTGTGGACTCACAAACATCTCATGTGTGCTTGAGACAAATATATGTCCTTTACATTTCTGGGACCAGAATCGTGTGTGTGTGTGTGTATATATATCTTTATATACATATAAAGATATATCTATAGATAAAAACATATATATGTGTGTATATATAGATATATATACACATGTTCAAGAACTGCTTGAACCCAGGAAGCAGAGGTTGCAGTAAGCCGAGCACTCCAGCTGGTAACAATGTATATGTGTGTTTATTAAATCAACCTTATAGCTGTTTTGTTTAATTCCTCTCTATTGTTATTTATTCTTCTTTTTATTATTATTATTATTGAGACAGGGTCTCACTCTGTCACCCAGGCTGGAGTGCAGTGGTGCAATCATAGCTCACTGCAGCCTCAGCCTCCTTGGTTCAAGCCATCCTCCTGCCTCCGCCTCCCAAGTTGCTGTGACCACAAGGTATGTGACACCATGCCTGGCTAATTTTAAAATTTTTTGTAGAGACAGGGGTCTCACTTTGTTGCCCAGACTAGTCTCCAACTTCTGGCCTCAAGTGATCCTTCCACCTTTGCCTCCCTAATTCCTTGGTATCTTTTTTTTTTTTGAGACAGGGTCTTGCTCTATGACCCAGGCTGGAATGCAATGGTGGGATCACGACTCACTGCAACCTTCACATCTCCAGGTTCAAGTGATTCTTGTGCCTCAGCCTCCCGGGTAGCTGGGATTACAGTCATACGCCACCACGCCAGGCTAATTTTTTGTATTTTTAGTGGAGACGGGGTTTCACCTTGCTGGCCAGGCTAATTTTTTGTATTTTTAGTGGAGACAGGGTTTCACCTTGCTGGCCAGGCTGGTCTCAAACTCCTGGCTTCCATCGATGCACCTGCGTTAGCCTCCCAAAGTGCTGGGATTACAGGCGTGAGCCACTGCGCCTGGCCTGGTTGCTTGTCATTTTCTTGTTGATTTATGGGAGTTTGTTGGATAGTCATCCCTTGTCAACGTCAGACATTGCAGGGTTTTTTTTTTCCCCCACAGGGAGATGCTCATATCTTAACTGTTTCAGCAGTGCTCTTTGTTGAATAGAAAACTTATTTTTCCATATGGTTTGTGTTCAGGGGGTCCAGCTCAAAAAATCTTTCCTGAGGCAGAAGTCTCAGAGCAATTCTCCTACATTTTCGGCTGTTAGTTTTGTAGTTTCTTGTTTGACTTTTAGGTCTGAGCCTTTTGGGAGTTCACCTCTGTGATGCGTTTGTTAGTCTTTTGCTATTGATTTTTATTTGTTTGTTTTTGAGATGGAGTCTTGATCTGTCATCCAGGCTGGAGTGCAGTGGCACGATCTCAGCTCACTGCAACCTCTGCCTCCTGGGTTCAAGTGATTCTCCTGCTTCAGCCTCCTGAGTAGCTGGGATTACAGGTACCCACCACCATACCTGGCTAATTATTTTTTTTTTCTCTTTCTCTGTTTCCTTCTCTCTTTCTCTCTTTCTTTCTTTCTTTTTCTTTTTTGAGACAGAGTGTAGCTCTGTCACCCAGGTTGGAGTGCAGTGGCACAATCTCACCTCACTGTAACCTCTGCCTCCGGGCTCAAGTGATTCTCCTGCCTCAGCCTCCAGAGTAGCTGGGTCCGTAGGCATCCACCACCATACTTGGCTAATTTTTTCTTTTCCTTTTTTCTTTTTTTTTTTTTGAGACGGAGTCTAGTTCTGTTGCCCAGGCTGGAGTGCAGTGGCACGATCTCAACTCATTGTAACCCCTGACTCCTGGGTTCAGCGATTCTCCTGCCTCAGCCTCCCAAGTAGCTGGGATTTCAGGCACCTGCCGCCACACCCAGCTATTTTTTGTATTTTTAGTAGAGACAGGGTTTCGCTGTGTTGGCCAGGATGGTCTCGAACTCCTGATCTCATGATCGGCCCGCCTCGGTCTCCGAAAGTGCTGGGATTACAGGCGTGAGTCAGTGTGCCCAGCCTGCTATTGATTTTTAATGTTTATGATGATGAAAAACCATAATCTCTACCAGGCAAGTCTTTTGGAATTTACGCATGGTCCATATGGGGCCATCATGAGGCCCTGAGTCAAAAAAAATAAACAAAACCTAAAAGAATAGAAACAGAAAAGATGAGATCCACAGAACACATTCATATATATAAATTTAAGACACAGAGATTAAACAGCATAAGATAACTTTGAAAACTATATTTAAAAGGCTGGGTGCAGTGGCTCACATCTGTAGTCCCAGCACTTTGGGAGGCTGAGGCGGGTGGAATCACTTGAGCCCAGGAGTTTAAGACCAGCCTGGACAACATGGCAAAACCCTGTCTCTACAAAAAATACAAAAATTAGCTGGGCGTGGTGGTGCGTGCCTGTGGTCCCAGCTACTTGGGCGGCTGAGACAGGAAGATCACCCAGGAGATTGAGGCCATAGTGACTGTGATCGCATCACTGCACTCCAGCCTAGGTGATCGAATGAGAGAGACCCTGGCTCAAAAAAAATACTATATTAATATATGAATGCATACTTCATGTAGATTAAGTGAATCGGAGTGAGTGGGCCCCGATGGAGGAGGGAGGGTAGAAGGCACAGGAGTGCAGTGGGAGAGCTGGTGAGAGATGAGCCTTGCTCAGGCTGTTGGCAATGAAACGATCTGAGATGTGTAACCAGCTTTGTCCTCTGCACTGAGCGCCAGTCAAAAGTCCTCTAGGACTTGTAAGCTATTTTACTCTATTTTATTTACAGGTGCAGAAGCTAACACCTGTAATCCCAGCACTCTGGGGAATCCTTTGAGGCCAAGAGTTTGCAACCAATCTGGGCAACATGGCGAAGCCCCCATCTCTACAAATAGTTTAAAAATTAGCTAGCTATAGTGGTATGCATCTGCAGGCCCAGCTACTCAGGAGGCTGAGGCAGGAGGATCACCTGAGCCCAGGAGGTGGAGGCTGTAGTGAGCCGAGATCATGCCACTGCACTCCAGAGTGGGTGACAAAGCAAGACTCTGTCTCAAAGGAAGAAGAACAAAAAAATAACTGGGTGCAGTGGCTCACGCTTGTAATCCCAGCACTTTGGGAGGCCAAGGCGGGTGGATCACTTGAGGTCAGGAGTTCGAGACCAGCTTGGCCAACATGGTAAAACCCTGTCTCTACTAAAAACACAAAAAATTAGCTGGGCGTCGTGGCACACACCTGTAATCCCAGCTACTCCAGAGGCTGAGGCAAGAGAATCGTCTGAGTCCAGGAGGCACAGATTGCAGTGAGGTGAGATCTCGACACTGTACTCCAGCCTGGGAGACAGAATGAGACTCTGTCTCAAAAAAATAGAGGGAAATGGATTCACAGAGAGAGGCCTGCAGTGGCAATACCACATGAAGATGAAAGCTGGGATTGGAGCAGTGCTTCTACAAGCCAAGGAACGCCAAAGATTGCCAGCGGGCCACCAGAAGTGGGGGGAGAGGCATGAGCAGATTCTCCCTTGGGGCCTCAAAAGGAGCCAGCCCTGCAGATGCTCTGGTCTTGGACTTCTGGCTGTCCGAACTGTGGACAATAGAGTTCTTTTGTTTAAGACAATCAATGGGCCAGGCTTGGTGGCTCACGCTTATAATCCCAGCACATTGGGAGGTCGAGGTGGGCGGATCACATGAGGTCTGGAGTTTGAGACCAGCCTGGCCAACATGGTGAAACCCAGTCTTTATTAAAAATACAAAAAATCAGCCAGGCGTGGTGGCAGGCACCTATAATCCCAGCTACTAGGGAGGCTGAGGCAGAAGAATTGCTTGAACCCAGGAGAGAGAGGTTGCAGTGAGCCAAGGTTGTGCCACTGCACTCCAGCCTGGGTAACAAGAGCAAAACTGTCTAAAAAAAAAAAAAAAAGACCATCAGTGTAATACTTTGTGATGGTGGCTCCAGGGAACTAGTATGAGCAGTTAGCCCCTTCTTGGGGGGGTATGAGGTCTTGATCTGGTGCCTGGAGGATGAATCTTGCTCATCATTTCATTGCCAACAGTCCGAGCAAAGCTCATCTCTCATCAGCTCTCCTGTGCCTTCTACCCTCCCTCCTCCATCGGGGCCCACTCACTCCAGTTCACTTAATCTATATTAAACATACATTCATATATTAGTATAGCCCTCTTCTTTTTTTGAGACAGGGTCTCGTTCTATCATGCAGGCTGGAGTGCAGTGGTGCCATCACAGCTCACTGCAGCCTTGATCTACTGGGCTCAAGTGATCTTCCCATCTCAGCACCCCCAAGTAGCTGGGACCACAGGCACAGACCACCACGCCCAGCTAATTTTTGTATTTTTTGTAGAGACAGGGTTGTGCCATGTTGCCCAGGCTGGTTTCAAACTCTTGGGCTCAAGTGATTCCGCCCACCTCGGCCTCCCAAAGTGCTGGGACTACAGACGTGAGGCTCACCCTCAGGCTCCTGGGCTCAGCCTGCCCTCCAGGTTCAAGCAGCGAAGCCAGAGCAAACCCTTGGCTGTTTTAGCATCAAATCAGTGCAGTGAGGCTCTGGGCGTCTCTGACTTATTGAACCAAATTTCAGGCCTGGATAGTCTCAGCACTGGTGTCTGCAGTGCTATTTCGGTAAGGCAGGAAGATGAGAAAATGCGGAACGCTTGGGTCGCTCAGCTCTGACATGAGAATGCCCAAGAGGTCGTCCCTGCTGCATCCGTCTGCTCCACCTCTGCAGCATAGAAAGAGATACTTCCTGCACTGACAGAGGCTCCTCTCTGCTCAGGGTGGAGAACCCCATTGCTGTGTACGTGTCAGGAGAAAGCTGGCTCTGCCAGCCTGGGCTTGGACTGGTATTAGAGGGGGCAGTTCACTTGCCTGAGCGTGCTATCATAGTGGGAATCAGACATGCACGTGGCCAGGTGTGGCAGCTCATGCCTGTAATCCCAGCACTTTGGGAGGCTGAGGCAGGTGGATCACTTGAGGTCAGGAGTTCAAGATCAGCCTGGCCAATATGGTGAAATCCCATCTCTATTAAAAATAAAAAAATTAGCCGGGTGTGGTGGCCCTCGCCTGTAATCCCAGCTACTCGGGAGGCTGAGGCAGGAGAATCACTTGAACCTGGGAGGTGGAGGTTGCAGTGAGCCGACACCATGCCACTATACTCCAGTCTGGGCGACAAGAGTGAAACTCTGCCTCAAGAAAAACCCAAAAAACAAAAACCATGCACAGTGCAAGTCTACCCCAGACAAGCCGCTTAGCTCTTCACTTTCCTATCAGTACAAGGGAGATACACATATTTGCTCCACAGAGATGTGAACGTCAAATAAAGGAATGCTCTGCTTTCAACCCTTTTCACATCTGTCCGGGAGGCAGAGGATGCGGTGAGCCAAGATCACGCCATTGCACTCCAGCCTGGGTGACAGAGTGAGACTCCGTCTCAAACAACAACAAAAACTGTATTAATAAGGCTAGGCATGGTGGTACACACCTGTAATCCCAGCACTCGGGAGGCTGAGGCAGGAGAATCACTTGAACCCAGGAGGCAGAGGTTGCAGTGAGCCAAGGCGGTGCCACTGCACTCCAGCCTGGGCAATAAGAGTGAAGTTCCGTCTCAAAAAAAATAAAAAGCAAGGTGAAATATGATTGCATCTGCCAAGCTGGAGGCCACAGCTACCAGAGGTCAGGGGTCAAGCCCTGCATGGTGACTGAGAGCTGTGGTCTCACTCTCTCTGCAAACCTGGAACCCTTTCAGGGCCTGCTGGGTTGAGATAGCGAGATTGGGTAGCTATGAATTAATGCAGGTGCATGAACCCTTGTACCAGCCCTGACTTATACCGGTGGCTCACGAAGAGTTGCGTGATGATTGCAATCAGGGCAATTTTGGAAGGTGTGGGAAATGCCTCCACCTGGCAGGAGCTGTCAATGGCCTGTGTTTGTCGTGGAGAATAAAGTCACGCAGTTCTCACCGGGCAATATGGACCCTCACATTTTGATTTTTGTTTTGTTTTGAGACGGAGTCTTGCTCTATCTCCCAGGCTGGAGTGCAGTGGCGAGATCTCGGCTCACTGAACCGTCTCCCAGGTTCAATCGATTCTCCTGCCTCAGCCTCCCAGGTAGCTGGGATTACAGGCACACGCCACCACGCCCAGCTAATTTTTGTATTTTTTTCGTAGAGATGGGGTTTCACCATGTTGGCCAGGATGGTCTCAAACTCCTGACCTCGTGATCCTCCCGCCTCGGCCTCACAAAGTGCTGGGATTACAGGCATGAGCCACCGTGCCCGGCCCATGTTGAGACTTTTACCTGGCCAGCACCTGCCCTGAGCCAGCTCAGTGAGGCTGTGCTGTGAGCCCCCGTCCTGCCCACCGTGCTTCCCCTTCCTCCTGCCTTCCCTGTCACTCAGGCCTGTGTTTGTACAGCTTCCGGTCCCAGGACCCTCAGCCCCAGGCCTGGGTCCAAGGCTTGTTTTCTCTGGGTTTGCTGCTCCACACACTTCTCCCGGGCCCCAGTTGCTCTTGACCTTAGCAAACCCCAACTCCTGGAACTCCACCCTGATGCTGCCGACCTGACTCCCGCCCCACCCCCACAGCCACTTCCCCCGCACTGCCTCCCGCCCTTGGCTCCCACCAGGAGGCACTGAGCTAATCAGGCTGATGATCACCCAGGTTCAATTCCACTTTCCCCAGCTACGACACGACACGCTGTAAATTTCCTTAGCTGCCTGGCCCCCCTGTGAGTCCTGCCTCTCGTCAGGCAGCCTGACTTACGAAGCCGCCAGCTCCCCCAGCTGCTGTATCATCACAGATGAATCAGGCCTGCCCACTTTGGGGGTGTCATTTCCACAGAGTCACATCACCCTCCGCAGCAAAGCACGACTGGTCACGTCTTCCCCCGGGCCTAGCACAACCTCCAGAGATATGAATGGTGGCAACCCCTCACATTCTTCCAAAGCCATGTTATAATCTGCCTGAGAGAGAGCTGAATTTTACAAGATGCTTTGGAAAATGATTTCCCTCCTGTCTGTGCATCTCCAGGGCGAGCGAGGGGCATACATTTTCATTTGTTGGTCAGGAGATGGTCCTTGGACTTCCAGCCTCCTGTCATTCGTGCCCCACCCCCAGGGTGTCTGGTGACTGAGGCTGACCTGAGAAGACTCGGAGGAGGAGAAGGAGAAAGATCAGACGCTGCCTTTATGCTCAAGCCAAGGGCCCCCTGGGATGCAGAAATAAGCTCTGCTTACCATTCCATTTGTCTTGATGTCTTCCAGAAAGGGAGGCTTGGCCATGGGAGGAAAGGCGAAGAGAGAGAGCCCGGGGGGCCCACAGCTTGCACTGCCTGAGCTGGGTTCTGTGGCCCACGGGGGCTGGCTTTCTGCGGGTTTGCAGGGTTGGGATGCACATGTATGAAATAACAAGAACAAGTGAGAATTTGGTCATAATCATGTTGATACGAGACCAAAAGGAGCATAAGAAGGGCAGAGTGAATGTAACAGGATACTTTTTTCTTTTTTTTTTTTTTTTTGAGACGGAGACTCACTCTGTTGCCCAGGCTGGAGTGCAGCGGCACAGTCTCAGCTCACTGCAACCTCCCCTCCCGGGTTCAAACAATTCTTCCACCTGAGCTTCCCAAGTAGCTGGGATTTTACAGGCACCTGCCATCATGCCTGGCTGACTTTTGTATTTTTAATAGAGACAGGATTTCACCATGTTGGACAGGCTGGTCTTGAACTCCTGACCTCAAGTGATCTGCCTGCCTCGGCCTCCCAAAGTGCTGGGATTATAGGCGTGAGCCACCACTCCTGACCAGTAGACATTTTTAAAAACTTTGTGGACACACCTGTAATCTCAACACTTTGGGAGGCTGAGGCAAGTGGATCACCTGAGTGAGGTCAGGAGTTCGAGACCAGCCTGGACAACATGATGAAATTCATCTCTACTAAAAATACAAAAATTAGATGGGTGTGGTGGCGTGCACCTGTAATTCCAGCTTCTGGGGAAGCTGAGGCAGGAGAATCACTTGACCGGGAGGCAAAGTTTGCAGTGAGCCGAGATTGCAACACTGCACTCCAGCCTGGGTGACAGAGTAAGACTAAAAAAAAAAAAAAAAAAGCTGTGGGGGAGAGAGGGTGGCAGTTCGGCAATCCACGTGCCACGTAGCTGGGAGATGGGTGGGTGGGGGAAGAGATGGAGCAGGAGGAAAACGAGACCAGATTCCAGGGACGTTGAAAACCGTGCTGAGGTGGGGATATTGCTCTAATCAGAGGGCCAGGGTGTTTGTGTTGGTGCAGGTAAACCGTATAATGGGAAGGCAGTGGTGGGCTGCAGCAGGCAGCAGTGATTGGCAGTAGGACAGACCACAGGGAGAGCAGCTGTGAGGCAGGTGGACACCATGGGCTGGGTGCAAGCAGATGCCCGTGAACAGACTCAGGTCTGGCAGGAACAGCACCGAAGATCAAGCGGTGGCACGTGTGATGCACCTGCATGACACTGAGCAGTGGCGTAGGTGGCCCGAGCGGAGCCCCGAGGGGGGGTCCCTGAGTGCCTCTTTGCCTTTAGGCCCTGTGTTAGTCCATTCTTATGTTTCTGTAAAGCAACACCTGGGGCTGGGTAATTTGTCAAGGAAAGAGGTTGTATTTTGGCTCTCAGCTCTGCAGGGTGTCTGAGAACATAGCAGCATCTGCTTCTGTTGAGGGCCTTAAGGAAGCACAATCACGGAGGAAGGTGAAGAGGGAGCCAGTCACTTGGCTACAGAGGGAGAGAGAGGGAGACAGAACAAGAGGAAGTGCTTTTTTTTTTAGACGAGGCCTCACTCTTATCGCCCAGGCTAGAGTGCAGTGACGCTATCTTGGCTCACTGCAACCTCCCTCTCCCAGGCACAAGCCATTCTCCTGTCTCAGCCTCCTGAGTAGCTGGGATTACAGGCGCCTGCCACCATGCCCGGCTAATTTTTGGGTTTTTAGTAAAAATGGAGTTTCTCCATGTTGTCTGGCCTGGTCTCAAACTCTGACCTTCAAGTCTGCCCGCCTCCTTGGCCTCCCGAAGTGCTATTATTACCACGTGAGCCACCACACCCAGCTGGAAGTGCTCTTTTAAACTATTTATTTATCTATTTATTTGGAGTCAGTGTCCCCCTCTGTCGCCCAG
>NW_016107397.1:3235577-3237481 GCF_001604975.1 Cebus imitator
AAAAAAAAAAAAAAAAAAATTCAACATGAGATTTGGAAGGGATACACATCCAAACCGCATCAACTCCCCCACCAGACCTCTCTCTGTGACTTCGTGCATCTACCTCCAACCATCTTGTTGCATCTCTGTGCATTTGGGTTTCTTGGTTTCTGCAAAGTGACAGGACCAGCCTTCTGTCTTGCTTCAAGTCCAGCCATCACCCTTCTATGGCTGGAGGAAGAGAGAGAAGAAACTTAAGAGGGAAACGCTGCAGAGAGAATTGCGAAGGAGAAGCTGATGTAGCAATGGCTCATGCTTTCTCTCTCCTACTTTCTCTCTTTTAAAACTTTTTATATGCCAGAATTGGTTCCAAGCATTTTACATGTGTTAGCCCAGTTTATCCCAAGAGTGATCCCACAGGAGGGCAAGTAAGTGATGGCTAAGAACACAGACTTGAGTGAGGCCCTGTGGCTCACACCTGTAATCCCAGAACTTTTGGGAGGCCGAGGTGGTATGATTGTCTGAAGTCAGGCATTCGAAACCAGCCTGGGCAACACAGCAAGACACCTGCCTCTATTTTTAAAATGTTAAAAATTAGCTGAGCATGGCAGTGCCCAAATACCGCATGTTCTCACTTGTAAGTGGGAGCTAAATATTGAGTGCACGTGGACATAAATATGGGAACAGTTGACACTGGGGACTCCAAAAGCAGAGAGGGAGGCGGGGCAAGGGTCGAAAAAATACCTGCAGCTACTTAGGAGGCTAAGGCAAGAGGATTACTTGAGCCCAGAAGTCTGAGGCAGCAGTGAGCCGTGATCGCACCACTGCATACCAGCCTGAGCAACAGAGCAAGACCCTGTCTCAAAAAAAAACAAAAACAACACGGGCTTCCTCAGCCTCCTGAGTAGTTGGGATTAAAGGCACCCACCACCATGCCTGGCTAATTTTTGTATTTTTAGTAGAAACATGGTTTCGCCATGTTGGCCAGGCTGGTCTTGAACTCCTGACCTCAGGTGATCACTGACCTCGGCCTCCCAAAGTGCTGGGAATACAGGCGTGCGTCCCTGCACCTGGCCCTCCCTGTTTTCTAATCCCAGCTTCATACCCATTGGTTGCATGATCTTGAGCAAGTTGCTAGGATGTCTGCCTCAGTTGCCCTCATTGGTAGACAGGGAATGATGAAAGATGTTTGCACATGGTAGGTGGACACTCAGTTTTTTTTACAGCTGAGAGAGCAGAGATTCAGAGAGAAGCTACTCCCAAAGCTCACACAGGTAGTCAATGGCTCACCGAGAGTGGACCTGGGCAGCCTATTGGTCTGGCTGCTCTGTCCCGCCTCTCCGTTGCAGAGATGGGATGGAGAGTGGGAAGGTGCTGAGATTTCAGTTCCAGGAGGGATGTGGGTCCAAAGCCCTGTTAAATGCCCCCTCCCATGGCCACAGATGACCAGACCTACAGGGGCAGGAGGCAGGTCTGAAAGTGAAGGTGTATGAATTCAGCTCAGTTTTGGAAACTGAGGATTGTTCATTACTGGGTATGTACTCAAAGGAAAAATAAATTATTCTGCCCCCAAGACACCTGCACTTGTATGTTTATTGCAGCGCTATTCACAATAACAAAGACATGGAATCAACCTAGGTACCCATCAGTGGTGGATTAGATAAAGAAAACGTGCAACATGTACACCATGGAATACCATGCAGCCATGAAAAAGAATGAAGTCAGCCAGGTGCGGTGGCTCAGGCCTGGAATCCCAGCACTTTGGGAAGCCAAGACAGGGGGATCATGAGGTCAAGAGATCAAGACCACCCTGGCCTATATAGTGAAACCCCATCTCTACTAAAAATAAAAAAATTAGCGAGGCATGGTGGTGCGCACCTGTAGTCCCAGCTACTCGGAGGCTGAGGCAGGAGAATCGCTTGAAT
>NW_016107397.1:3238046-3248031 GCF_001604975.1 Cebus imitator
AAAAAAAAAAAAAAAAAAAAAAGAAAAGAAAAGAAAAGAAAGAGAAAAACTACCTGTTGGTTACTATGCTCGTTTCCTGTGTGACGGTTTTATTCATACTGCAAGCCTCAGCACTATACAATATACCTTTGTATATTGTACCCCTTGAGTCTAAATTTTTTTTTAAAGTCAGGTTAGTGATAATTTTTTATTTGTAACTTTTCTAATTTTTAATTTTCAATTTTGCTAAATTCAAAAGTACAACCACTTTCGAGCAAATAGCACACAATGTTAACAACGATAACTCCAGGTGAGGGTTACAGGGGGTTCACTGTTATATATAAATATATGTGTGCAATTTTTTTTTTATATGGAGTCTCTCTCTGTCACCCAGGCTGGAGTACAGTGGTGCGATCTCGGCTCACTGCAACCTCTGCCTCCCGGATTCAAGCGATTCTCCTGCCTCAGCCTCCTGAGTAGCTGGGATTACAGGCACGTGCCACCACACCCAGCTAATTTTTGTATTTTTAATAGAGTTAGGGTTTTACCATGTTGGCCAGGCTGGTCCTGAATTCCTGACCTTGGGTGATCCACCTGCCTCAGCCTCCCAAA
Source organism: Cebus imitator (assembly GCF_001604975.1). NCBI lineage: Eukaryota > Metazoa > Chordata > Mammalia > Primates > Cebidae > Cebus > Cebus imitator. Next base: position 3,238,638 of record NW_016107397.1, read on the forward strand.
GTGCTGGGATTACAGGCATGAGCCACCACACCCAGCTAGAGTTCACTTTTTTAACCTTATTGTTTTAACTTCCCTGTAGATTTGCAAATTTTCAAAAGAAAAAAAGGCGTGGGCATAGTGGCTCACGCCTGGAATCCAGCATTTTGGGAGACAGAAGTGGATGGATCGTTTGAGCCTAGGAATTCAAGACCAGCCTGGACAACACAGCGAACCCCTATCTCTACAAAAAGTTTAAAAATTAGCTGGGTGTGGTGGTGGGTACCTGAAGTCCCAGCTACTTGGGAGGCTGAGGCAAGAGGAATTCTTGAGCCCAGGATCTCAAGGCTACAGTGAGCAATGATTACACCACCGTGCTCTAGCCTTGGTAAAAGAGTTAGACTTTGTCTCAAAAAAAAAAAAAAAAGAAAGAAAAGAAAAGAAACAGGACTTTGATGGCAAATATGGACATAATCAAGTCTCAAGTGTAGCGGATTTTTCTCACAGGAGAGGCTAGGAGGGGATGGCTAAGAAGCGGCATGGTGTCTGCAGCTGCTCAGAGCGTCCAGTAGAGGGAAGCAGAGTCCAGGCTCTGTCTCATGTTAGGTTTTGAAGCGGGTGGCCCATGGGAGGGACCTTCAAGAATACAATGAGTCCTGAGCGGCATGGCTGGAATAATAATAATTTTTAAAAAGCATCCTAGGAATATTAAGAAGGACAGCGACGAAAGAGCCTTTAGAAACAAACTTGTCCTTATTCAGCAGAAGGCAAGACTGAGTCCAAATAGATTTTTCCCAGATTTAACCTAAGGAGTTCATGAGAAAGCTGGAAATGGAACCTAGGTGTCTTTAGATGCATGGAAAGAAATAGCCGATTTTCAGAAGGAGAGCTTGGAAAATTTGGTTTTCTTTTTCTTTTTCTTTTTTGAGACGGAGTTTTGCCCTTATTGCCCAGGCTGGAGTGCAGTGGCACAATCTTGGCTCACTGCAACCTCCATTTCCTGTGTTCAAGCAATTCTCCTGCCTCAACCTCCCGAATAGCTGAGATTCCAGGCATGTGCCACCACACCCAGCTAATTTTGTATTTTTAGTAGAGACGGGGTTTTTCCATGTTGGCCAGACTGGTCTCAAACTCCTGACCTCAGGTGATCAGCCCACCTGAGCCTCCCAAAGTGCTGGGATTACAGATGTGAGCCACCGCACCCGGCTGGAAAACGTGGTTTTCTTTGGTAGCAAGTGAGTCCCTGCCTCTCGTGTGTGTGTGTGTGTGTATGTGTGTCTGTCTGTCTGCCTTGCCTCCTGGACACCAGCAAATGGTGCCAGTGGAGTTCAGGAAATAGTCTTCATTCCACTGCAATTCTCCCTCTTGTTATCTGGAAGCCCAAGCACATCAGACTTTATGTCGTGAAGGAGAGGAGGAGAGAGTCTGGGAGGATAGAAACAGAAGCTATGGGAAACAGGAGGAAAAGATTCTGGAAGCCATGAAAATTATAATAAAGTTGATTTATTATTTTTAGCTTCTACAAATATATAGTATAATATTTACTAAGGAAAAAATCAGAACTCATAAAAATAAGAACTTTAAAAAATACCTATACTCTTATATACTAAAGGCAAATGCTATATATTTAAACATAAGTTTTTTTTCATGAGACAATATGCAGTAATTCTTACGAGAGCATTTTTTGAAATGTAAAATGCAGTCCGGTGTCGAAGGGGTCACAGTTGAGAACCGCGCGACGAGGGCGCTGTCCGTGGTGCTGAACCCGTGCAGACGCGAGGAGGAACTTCTCTGAGCTTGTTTGGAAGTTCTAGCAGGGAAGTCCATCCAGATACGTGTACGCCTTTGACAGAAGAATGGTCCTCCTCTATCAGAGAGGGTCGTCCTCTCATCCTCTTCAACTGAGCGTGCAGCATTAGGAGGGACACAAATGGAGCAGCGAGGAAGAAAGGGGACACCTATCTACCCAGCCAGATCAGCCAAATCAATCTTGGCGATCAATGGGGTGACCTATGTTACAGCCATATCACCCTCAAATCTGGAACCTCTTTGAAAAATGAGCATGAAAGCCTAGCCTGATATCATGACAAGCCCGTTGGAGCTTCCGTGGTTTTCTATTTAAGAATCTCCCACCACTCCTGTCTCTCTCCTCTTTCTCCTTGATAAGTACAGGGCTTGTTTCAACTGAGTTCCCATGGAAGTCCCCTTATGGGCAAATGTTCCACCAAGCTTGGCTGGACTGCAATATCCTTACTCCCGGACTTGTCAGCTTCATGCCTTAAAGTGATGTCATCGTCACCTGAGGCCTCTGAATTCGGATCTGAAAAGAGAGATAAAACCAGGTGAGGGCTTGGCGCATGAGGAATTTGGGATTTTGGAAACATAAAAAGGCTTGGGATGGGATGTATTCGGTTTAATTATTTTAATTATTTTTATTTTTTTGAGACATGGTCTTACTCTGCCATCCAGGCTGGAGTGCAGTGGCACAATCATGGCTCACTGCAGCCTCTAACTTCTGGGCTCAAATGATCCTCCCAGCTCAGCCTCCCCAGTAGCTGGGACTCCATGTTCACACCACGACACCTGGATAATTTTTAAATTTTTCGTGGAGATGAGGTTTTACCATGTTACCCAGGGTGGTCTCAAACTCCTGGGCTCAAGTGATCCATCCAAAGTGCTGGGAGCTACCGTGCCTGGCTATTAGTATTATTTTTTTATGCAGAGACAGAGTCTCACTTTCCTGCTCAGGCTCCCAAACTCCTGACATCAAGTGATCTTCCTGCCCTGGCCTCCCGAAGTGCTGGGATTACAGGCATGAGCCACTGCATCTGACCTAAGTGGTTGGTTTAGAACTCATCCTATGACCTGGATTCTAGCACAAACCAATTTTGTCTTCCTCTCCCTGCCAGGTAGGTTTGCAGGTATCCTGGCTGGAGATTTCATCTTTGCCCCAAAGGGCTGTGTCAAGGGAGCATAGCACCCAAAGCCGTTCACACCTGGTATTTCTCCTCCCCTCAAATATCCATCCAGTTTAAATAATATTAAGGCAATGATCATCAAGGAGTGGTCACCTTTTGCCCATGTGACCAATCTTGGCTTTAATCATGGGGGAACAACCTGATGTTACATACGTGTTGAAGTGAGGCAATAGCAATATCTATGACATAACAAAAATGTTTAATCTGATTTCATTTAAGCCTCTAGACCCAACCTCCAGTATTTCCAAAACTAGAATACTGCTAATACCTCTGATACCTCTGATATTAAGGATGGGGGACAAGTTAGATGACACCATGAAACAAATCGGGAGCGTGAGACTTTTTTTTTTTTTTTTTTTTTTTTTTGAGACGGAGTTTCACTCATGTTACCCAGGCTGGAGTGCAATGGCGCGATCTCGGCTCACCGCAACCTCTGCCTCCTGGGTTCATGCAATTCTCCTGCCTCAGCCTCCTGAGTAGCTGGGATTACAGGCACGCACCACCATGCCCAGCTAATTTTTTGTATTTTTAGTAGAGATGGGATTTCACCATGTTGACCAGGATGGTCTTGATCTCTTGACCTCGTGATCCACCTGCCTCGGCCTCCCAAAGTGCTGGGATTACAGGCTTCAGCCACCGCGCCTGGCCCTTTTTTTTGTTTGTTTTTGGAGACACAGTCTCCCTCTGTTGCCCAGGCTGGAGTGCAGTGGCACCATCTCAGCTCACCACAACCTCTGCCCCCTGGGTTCAAGCGATTCTCCTGCATTAGCCTCCTGAGTAGCTGGGACTACAGGCACATGCCATCATACCCAGCTAATTTTTGTATTTTTAGTAGAGAGGTTTTCACTTTGTTGGCCAGGCTGGTCTCAAACTCCTGACCCTGTGATCTGCCCACCTCAGCCTCCCAAAGTGCTGGGATTACAAGCATGAGCCACAGGGCCTGGCTGAGATATTTTTCAAGACAACTATCCTAGACTCTTAAAAAATCAATCTATTTAAAAATGTAGGAGCCCATTCTAAATCCAAAATACCAAAGGGACATAACAGAAGCCAGTATGTGAAATCTGTTGTATCCACTTCTGAGAAAAATAAAACTAGTAATAAAAGATGTCCTTGGGCTAATTGGGAAAACTGGCTATCAGATGATATTGTGGAGTTATTATCAATGTATTGGATATAATCATGGTATTAAGAAGTGCATGCTGAAATGGTAAGGGATCAAGTGTCATAATGTTGGCAGCTGACTTCCAAATTACTCAGCAAAAATTAGTAAAGAGATCAATACAAAGAAAGAAACATATGACATGTTAAGTCTTGTGGCACTAGATGGAATATGTAAGTATTTACTGCACTACTATTTTGACTTTTATGTGTGTTTATAAGTTGAAATAACAAATAAGTTGGCCATCAAGAATGTACTTAGAGTAGGGAAGGAAATCTTAGAACCTGAAGCCTCAGAAGTCAAGGGAAGTTGATCCCACCTTGCTACTTGGCTCTTATTCTCCCCCTGAGTTAGGCTTGTTTCCTGGCAGAATGGACCTGGGAGGATTACCTGGACCAATAAACTGTAAACATGGCTTTGTTTCCCTGAAGGTCCTACCATGTAGGAAAGGAGAAGAAAGCCACAAGGTTGGGAGAGGCCAACATCCCATCCAGGCCCTTCTTACCTTTGTTTCAGGGTCTATGTGGCCCAGGGAGGGCTGGAAATTACTGTAGATGGAGTCCAGGTGGATGGAATCATTTTCTTCTAGAGAGATGAAAAACCCCATGGAAACAGGAGGTTAGAAGGACGAACTTTCATCTCTCCCTTTAATCCCATTCAATGGAGGTTAAGGGAGTTTGTCCCCACCCTTAGGAAACTGAAAACCATTGAAAATGTGACAAACTATCAACATTACCTGACTCAGAAGCTTTGTAATACAGGCATATTAAGGCTATGAATTTTCTTCTGAGTACAGCTATAGCTGCATCCCACAAGTCTTGATACTAAGTACTTTCTCACTTTAACTATAATCTCTTATCTGATTCATACATTATTAAGAAACTTAAAAAATTTTTCCAAAGATATGGGAGATTGTACTAATTGAGCATACAAATTAGACTTGTGTCTAACAGAGTAAGCCATTTCCTAATATTGAACATTTTTGTCTCTAGTAATTCTCTTTGCTTTAAAGATCATGTGCCTGCAATGAGTATAGCCATACACAAAACAACAGATACTTTGTTTACCGTTACCCTGTTTTGTATTTTTGTATTTTCCACACTTTTGTTTCCAAGCTTTGTGTTTCTATTTCATATGTGCCTCTCATCCACAGCAGATACCTAGATTTTTTAAAAATTCCTTTTTTAACTAAAGTTTAATCTACTTATATGTATTATGATTCATGATATATTTGCATTACTTCCTATCATTTTGTTTTGTGTTTTCTATCTGTCCTGTCTTTTCTCCTTCTCCTTCTCCTTCTAAAAGAAGACGGAATCTTGCTCCATCACCCAGGCTGGAGTTTCAGCTCACTGCAGCCTTCACCTCCCGGGTTCCAGCAATTCTCCTGCCTCAGCCTCCTGAGTAGCCGGGATTGCAGGTGCCTGCCACCATGCCCAGCTAATTTTTTGCATTTTTAATAGGGATAGGATTTCACCATATGGTCCAGGCTGGACTCATCCTGACCTCAAGTGATCCACCTGCCTCAGCCTCTTTTTTTTAATTTTTATTTTTTATTTTTTTTTTTTAAGAGATAGGGTTTTGCTGTGTTGTTGCCCAGGCTGATCTCAAGCTCCTGGCCTCAAGCAATCCTCCTGCCTTGGCCTCTCAAAGTGCTGGGATTATAGGCGTGAGCCCACTGCACCCAGCCTGTTTCCACATTTTGAGCCATTGAGTTCAGAGAGGAAGGCCAATACCTTGGGAGATGTCAAAGCCAATGTTTTGGAATGTTCCAGGAGCTGGTTCACCTTTCTCTTCTTGCCACTTGTACAGCTGAGACAATTTGGACTTTTGCCTATGAATGGAAACACCAGAGAGACCCTGTTAGCGTTGGGGAACAGGAACAAGGACCAGGAACAAGCTGTATCCCCATTTTTAGCTCCCCCACTGTCCACCTCGAGGATGAAGTGATTACAGGCAGAAGGATCAGAGGAGGAGGAGGAGCTGGAGGGAGCTGGAAGAGGAGGTGGTAGGGCCTCACTCACCGTTTCACCTCTCTCCTGGAGCGGAAAGTGAGTATCAGGAGAGCTATCAGGATGATCAGCACCAGCACGCACCCTGCCCCCACAAGCCAGTACACCAGACTCTTCTGGATGCCCTGGTCACAGGCTTCCCCTCTGTACCAGTGAGTTTCCGTGGTCACGCAGCTGAGATGGAGAGAGAACAGAGTCAGCACCAGCTTCAGACCTGGGCCCTGCCCCTTGGATGTTTAACGAGGAGGAGGTGAGAAGAGATTGGCAGGGGGCCTAAAGCAAGGCACCCTGCGGGGGTGAACATAGATGAAGACCAGCGTCCCTGGAGCTGGTCCTCAAATGAGCTCAATTCCCACTCCAGGCTTTTAGGTTTTCTCCCAGTTGCAACCCAGAACCTAGGACAGTTGGCCCAACCTGGGTCTTCCCTGGGCTGCACCCCCAGGGACTCCAGGACCCCACAGTGACTTTTGCACCCACCCATTAACCACCTCACTTTCAGCCCTCCTCTATGTCAGGAAAGCCAGGCTGCAGACTGATCCAAAGCTTCTGTTATACCCCTGAAGCTCTTCCTCCCGGCTACCTGGAGATGCTTCTCTAAGCCCTGTTCCTTTCTTCCCCTTTCCGGCTTGTGACTGCCTTTTCCAGGAAGCCTTCCCAAACTAACAACTCAGGTCTTTGCATACATGCGGCTTCTTCCTGCACTGGACGCTCCAGCTGGTCTCTCTCTTTGGTTCTGTTTCAAGTAGCAGTGTTTTTCTGAACTTTCCTGCCTCTGTGACTAGGCTTTAGCACTTCTCCCCACTCCCCGTATGGATGTGTGGCCTTCTGTTTCTATTCCACCAGCAGAGGATCTTACTCTCCCTCTGGAAGCAAGGCTCTCTCTCTGTTCCCCTGTCGGACAACCTTTCCAGGAGGCTGTCACTGTCCTCAGCCCTCCTCAGCACAGAGAGGACGCGGGGGAGGGCTGGGGCTGTTATGGACACAGGCTTGGGGCTCAGCTACTCGTGTCTTTCCCCACCCCCAACCCAATTCCTCTGCAGCTGGACACATTCAGGAGAGGCTGGGACCTAGTCCCAAGACCTTGGCCTCTAGGCAGTGCCTGGGGAGAAGCCCTGCAGGGGATGGGGAGGACCAGGACGTCTGGGCTGGTCTAGAAGAGATGGGGAAGCACTCACTAGCACCGGGGGCCACTTCGAAGCAACTGGCACTTGCCGAAGTTACAGTTCTTGGAGGCCTTGTAGCCGGACTCGCAGGGGCTGATGCATTTTGGTTGCTGGTCCTGGTATTCCACTAGGAAGTAGTCTTCATAGTCCGGCCCGGCTGCCTTCCGGCATTCAGCTGGTGGGGGTGCGGGGACAGGGAGCAGCGTGACCAGGGTGCTGGGGGGCACTGCCTTGCTCCTCCTGGGCTCCCCCATCTCCAGCCTTCCCCCAAACCCCTTGTGTTATCACCCACCTTCAGCGTCGTACTGGGCCATCGTGATGTTTTGCACCTGGGTACCACTGGTGTTGTAACACAGCAAGGCTGTGAAGGAGACACATAAAACCCCTCATGACACACACATGCTTGTTTTGCATCCTCAGGGAGCTGAGGGGTATGTGTGTGTGTGTGTGTGTGTGTGTAGGGGGTGGGTGGCTATGGGGAGGTGGGAACCTGGCCCCTGCAGAGGCCAGCATCAGCCTCACATCTGGTGACCCTCCAAGTGTCCTGAGCCCCCCTGTGCCCTTTTGGTCCCAAACCTCCATTTTCTTTCCTTCCTTCCTCCCTCTTTTCCTTCCTTCCTTCCTTTCTTTTTTCTTTCTTTCTTTTCTCTCTCTCTCTCTTTCTTTCTTTTTGAGACAGAGTCTCGCTCGGTCACCAGGCTGGAGTGCAGTGATGCAATTTCAGTTTCCTGCAACCTCCGCCTTCCAGGTTCAAGTGATTCTCCTGCCTCAGCCTCCCAAATAGCTGGGGCTACAGGCATGCACCACCATGCCCGGCTAGTTTTTTGTTTTTTTGGTTTTTTCGAGATGAAGTCTCACTCTGTCACCCAGGCTGGAGTGCAGTGGTGTGATCTCGGCTCATGGCAACCTCCACCTCCTAGTTCAAACAATTCTCCTTCCTCAGCCTCCTGAGTAGCTGGGATTACAGGCGCGTGCCACCACACCCAGCTAATTTTTGTATTTTTAGTATAGACAGGGTTTCACCATGTTGGTCAGGCTGGTCTCAAATTCCTGACCTTGTGATCCACCTGCCTTGGCCTCCCAAAGTGCTGGGATTACAGGCGTGAGACACCATGCCTGACCTTTTGGCCTTTTTGTTTTTTTTGAGACTGAGTCTTGCTCTGTCACCCAAGCTAAAGTGCAGTGGTGCAATCTCAGCTCACTACAACCTCTGCTTCCTGGGTACAAGGAATTCTCCTGCCGTAGCCTCCTAAGTAGCTGCGACTACAGGTACCCACCATCATGTCCGGCTAATTTTATATTTTTAGTAGAGACAAGGTTTCACCATGTTGACCAAGCTGGCTTCAAACTCCTGGCCTCAAGTGATCTGCCTGCCTCAGCCTCCCACAGAGCTGGGATTACAGGCGGGAGCCACCACAGCTGCCCAATGCCACCTTCTCCCCTCTTCTGCCATGATCCACACACTTAGACGAACCCCTGTGTAACAGAGCCCATTGGTCCCCATTTCCAGCAGACGCTCCTGTCCTGTACGCCTTAGTCCTGGTGCCCTGGATGACCTGGCCTGTTTATATGTCTGCCCTTGCAGGCTCTGGGATGAATTCCTCGGTATCTCCACATTCTACTCTCTCTGTCTGCCTTTGTCCCTTCCCCTACCCCAGGGACAACATGGGCCAGAGGATGACAAAGGTGAAAGGCTCTCTTGGCCCAATCCTGGGGCTTCCTTGAGCTGCACCCCCAGGGACTCTAGGACCCCACAGTGACTCTTGCACCCGCCTGTTAGCCATCCTTACTCTGAGCCCTCCTCTCTACTAAGAAAGTCATGCCCCAGCCCTGATGCCCTCTCCCTTCCCTCCCTCCCTGGAAGCCCAGGAGTTTACCTGTGCAATTTTCATTAATCATTATTTGCTCCTCAGTCACTTTGGTGATTTTTTCTTTCACAACCCTGCTGGCATTGTTCAACACTGTCTCGAATTCTGGTGTGTACTTGGTTCTTAGGAGGACCTCATGCTCCACCACCACACTGCCATGCCTGAGGAGGGAGGGGAAGACGTCCTCAGGTAAGAACCGGTGCTTATCTCTCAAATCCTGTCCCAGGCAGCCTTC
>NW_016107397.1:3248137-3250649 GCF_001604975.1 Cebus imitator
TTTTTGAGACAGAGTCTTGCTCTGTGACCCAGGCTGGAGTGCAGTGGCGCAATCTCAGCTCACTGCAACCTCCGCCTCCCAGGTTCAAGTGATTCTCCTGCCTCAGTCTCCTGAGTAGCTGGGACTACAGGCAATTGCCACCACACCTGGCTAATTTTTGTAATTTTAGTAGAGAGGGGGTTTCATCATATTGTTCAGGCTGGTCTCAAACCCCTTTCCTCAGGTGATCCACCCACCGCAGCCTCCCGAAGTGCTGGGATTACAAGCGTGAGCCACTGCGCCCGGCTGGCTTCACGCTCTCTGGTCCCAAGGGAAGGCAGAGCTGGGGGCAGGACAGTTGAGGTGATGGCTCTGTCCTAGGCACTGCACTGGGTCTCTTGCTACAGGACTTCTCCCAGCAGCCTGTGCCTAAGAGAACTTTCTACAAAGGGAGGCTCCAGGAAGTCTTAGGGAAGCTTCAGTGATGAAGACGGATGGAGGATTGGAACTACAGAAGAGGCCATCCTTGAGGTTTTGGGGTTTTTTGCTGCAGACACAGAGTCTTGCTCTGCTGCCCAGGCTGGAGTGCAGTGGTGCCATCCTGGCATACTCTAGCCTCTGACTCCTGGGCTCAGGTGATCCTCCCGCCTCAGCCTCCTGAGTAGCTATGTCTCCAGGTGCACGCCACCGTGCCCTGCTAATTTTGGTATTTTTTGGAGAGACAAGGTCTTGCTCCATTGTTCAGGCTGTTCTCGAACTCCTGGCCTCAAATGATCCTTCCACCTCGGCCTCCGAAAGTGCTGGGATTACAGATGTGAGCCATTGTACCTGGTGCCACCTACATTGATATATTGAAGCCCTAACCCCCAGAAGCTCAGAAGGTGACTATATTTGGAGATAGGGGCTTTACAGAGGTGATTAAGTTAAAATGAGGCCATTAGTGTAGGCCCCATCCAGTCTGACTGGTGTCCTTATAAGAAGGGGAAATTTGGATATGCAGAGGCAGCAGGGAGGTGTGCACAGGGGAAAGGCCATGCAAAGACACAGCAAGAAGGTGGCCATCCACGAGCCAAGGAGAGAGGCCTCCAGAGAAACCACCCACCCACACCTTCGTCTTGGACCTCCAGCCTCCAGAACTGGGAGAAACAGACTTCTGTTGTTTAAGCCACCCTGTCGGTGGTATTCTGTGAGAGCCGAGCACAGTAATGCAGGGGCACCATTCCAATTGCCTTTATAATTGTGACTGCTGCTTCCATGCCACAGACCCTCTGCCCACGGCCCAGACACTCACCGTAGCTTTGTGATGTTCACCCCGGCATACTCAGGGATATCGGCATACACACGGTTCATCTGAAAGGCAAGGGGCCACTGTGTCATCCCAGCGGACCCATGGGGCCTTTCCGTGGGACATCAGGGCACAGGACCTGTCCTAGGGCATCACAGCAGACTTGCCACGTGCAGTGGTCCCTTTCCAGAGACCTGCTCCGCCCAGGGCCCCCTGCAGACCCCAGATAAAACCTGGCCTCATCTTTTCCCTCCTCCACTGGCAAGCCCTGAGGACATGGGAGCTGGAGAAAACTCCTGTGCATCTAACAAGGGAATAGCCCCCAGCTGCCTCCTTAACCCTACAGACTCTGCTCTGGGGGAACGGAGTGGCCATGGGGCCTTGCTCTCCCAGACTTACCTCTTCCGTGAATGTCTTGTTGAAATTCTTGAATTCCTCGGAAGAGTGGTCATTCAGCTCATCGGAGAACTTCACACTGGTCACTGTCACAGTCATTTCCATTTGGGCGGAGACTGTCTGTGGTGGCGCTGAGGAGGGTAGGCTTACTGAGCTAAGCATCCCTGAGTTTCCTACTCAGAGGATCTGCCCCGCAGCCTGGGTGGAGGGAGTGACCTCCATTGTACTTTATGGTAAAATTCTGTGCCAAATTTGTGTCAAAAATACACCTTCTTGTTTTATTCATTTCCCCTTCCTTCCTTCCCTCCTTCCTTCCTTCTTTCCTTCCTTCCTTCTTCCCCTCCCTCCCTCCTTCCTTCCCTCCCTCCTTCCTTCCCTCCCTCCTTCCTTCCCTCCTTCCCTCCTTCCCTTCCTTCCCTCTTTCCCTCCCTCCCTCCTTCCCTCCTTCCCTCCCTCCCTCACATCAAGGTGGGGCAGGAACTGGTGCCTATGTGGAGGCCAGGTCCCAGGGCACAGGGAGGGGTTGGGGGGAGGGCCTGGGGTTGCACTTACTTATGTCAAGGATGTTGGACACCTCCTCACAGAGCTCCCCAATGTAGGGGGACAGACACTGACACTTGAGCCCATCCCAGGAGCCTCCGTTCTTGCAGACAACGGCCGAGTACTGGCACCGATCTCCGTTATAGCCAGAGAGGCACTCACAGGAGTCTCCTGTCCACTTTCCTCCATTGAAGCACTGCGCTGAAAGGAACAGGGATCTACTGTGGTTACATGTTGAGCACTGCACTTTACAGCTGATGATGCGTTTGCACAGACACCGCCTCATTTGTTTTTTTTGTTTTTTTTTTTTTT
>NW_016107397.1:3252689-3254539 GCF_001604975.1 Cebus imitator
AAAAAAAAAAAAAAAAGATGGGGTCTTGCTCTGTTGCCCAGGCTGGTCTCAAACTTCTGGCCTCAACCAATCCTCCAGTCTCAGCCTCACAAAAATGCTGGGATTGCAGGTGTAAGCCATCATGCCCAGCCTAACAACTACTTTTTGTTTTTTTATTTTATTTTTTGAGTTGGAGTCTCACTCTGTCGCCCAGGCTGGAGTGCAGTGGTGTGATCTCAGCTCACTGCAACCTCCACCTCCTGAGTTCAAGTGATTCTCCTGCCTCAGCCTCCTGAGTAGTTGAGATTACAGGCACACACCACCATGCCCAGCTAATTTTTGTATTTTTAGTGGAGACAGGGTTTTGCCATATTGGTCACGCTGGTCTCAAAATCCTGACCTTGTTATCCACCCAGCTCAGCCTCCCAAAGTGCTGGAATTATAGGCGTGAACCACCGCTCCTGGCTAGCAACTCCTTTTTAAATTGCAATACAACAAATAAACTCCCTTGGTTTAAATAGGTAGGAAGTAGTGATAGCCAACTCTCAAGTATCTGTGCCAACCTACAAAATCTTTTATTTATTTTTTTTTGAGACAGAGTTTTGCTCTTGTTGCCTGGGCTGGAGAGCAATGGCATGATCTCAGCTCACAACCTGTCTCCCGGGTTCAAGGGATTCTCCTGCCTCAGCCTCCGGAGTAACTGGGATTATAGGCATGCGTCACCACACCCAGCTAATTTTATATTTTTAGTAGATATGGGGTTTCTCCAAACATGGAGAAACAGTCAGGCTGGTCTTGAACTCCTGACCACAAGGTGATCCGCCCACCTCAGCCTCCCAAAGTGCTAGGATTACAGGCATGAGCCATGACACCTGGCCCAACCTGGAAAATCTAAAGCTCTATTCTCTTTGGCTTTTATTGAAAATTGCTGTGACTGGGTAGATCAGTATTAAAGCTATGTTTTGTCTGGGGAAGTGCAGGAGTTATGTATAGACTCTGCAAACACGTGTATCATCTCTGCCTTCTGGCTTACCCTAAACAGACTCAGAGAGCAGGACCCACGCTCATGGAAATCACATCATGCAGCCTCTGTTTATGGGCTTTTGCTCCAAGACTTTGGAAAGAACAGAAGAGAGAAGTCAGGAGTCCTGGGCACACCGGGCATCCTTACATACACACCAGACATCTTCATCAGTCTCCTTCTCTCTCCATCTCTCTCCCCCTTTCATTACTAAAGATGCCCAGACCTGAGCTAAGTGCCAAAACACAGGCTAGTTAGAAGCAACAGAAGCAGATGCTGGGGTGTGTTCACACATTGCTCAACAGTGTAAAGGGAAGGCCAATCTCTGGGGAAGAGGAGGAAGACAGAAGGAAGACAGTCTGCTTTCAAAGATACAACTGACACCAGATAGTGAGTCCAGTGGCATTACAGCCACCTGTCCTTTGCCGAGACACCTTCGAGGCTTTCTGGAAATACAAGGTCCAGATCTCCCACCTGAAAATGCTCAGACCACTCATCGGAGAATCAGAGTGCTCAAGAAGACAAAGACATATTGGAGAGCATCCAGAGAGAAAAGCCATATGATAGAAAGTCTAGCCGGGCACGGTGGCTCACGCCTGTAATCCCAGACTTTGGGAAACCAACGTAGGTGGATTACCTGAGGTCAGGAGTTGGAGACCAGCCTGGCCAACATGGTGAAACACGATCTCTACTAAAAATACAAAATTTAGCTGCACATCGTGGCGGGCATCTGTAATCTCAGCTACTCAGGAGGCTGAGGCGAAAGAATCCCTCAAACCTGGGAAGCAGAGGTTGCAGTGAGCCGAGATCTTGCCACTGCACTGGGGCAACAAGAGTAAAACTCCGCCAA
>NW_016107397.1:3256899-3257992 GCF_001604975.1 Cebus imitator
GAATGCATGGTGGCGCCTCCAGGAGTGATAGGGGAGGAAGTGGCCTGAGTAGACGTGGCCACCAGTGAGCTGGTGCCTGCAGGAGCAGTTGCTGGTGTGCTGGCCTGGGTAGTGGCCCCAGGTGTGCTGGTGGCAGGCTGAGTGGTTGATGGAGTGCTTCCTCCACCAGGAGTGGTTGAGGATGTGGTCGAGCCTCCAGGAGCAGTAGGGGAGGAAATGCCCGGAATAGACGTGGTCACCGGTGAACTGTTGCCCGCAGGAGGGGTTGACAAGGTGCTCGCCTCAGTAGTGACCCCAGGTGTGCTGGTGACAGGCTCGGTAGTTGATGTCGTGCTTCCTCCAATGGGAGCAGTTGAAACCGTGGTGGCCCCTCCAGGAGCGGTAGGAAAGGAACTGACCTGAGTAGACATGGTCACCGGTAAGCTGGTGCCAACAGGAGGAGCTGATGGGGTGCCGGCCTCCGTAGTGGCCCCAGGTGTGGTAGTGGCAAGGCTGGTGGTTGATGGCATGCTTCCGGCACCAGGAGAGGTTGAAGGCACGGTGGCACCTTCAGGAGTGGTAGGGGAGGAACTAGCCTGAGCAGACGTGGTCATTGGTAAGCTGGTGCCCGCAGCAGGGGTTGAAAAGGTCCTGGCCTCAGTAGTGGCTACAGGTGTAGGGGTGTCAGGCCCGGTGGTTGATGGCATGCTTCCTCCAGCAGGAGCAGTTGAAGGTGTGGTGGTGCCTCCAGGAGTGGTAGGGAAGAAACCTGCCTGGGTAGACGTGGTTATTGGTGAGCTGGTACCCGCCGGAGGAATTGACGGGGTGCTGGCCTCAGTAGTGGCCCCAGGTGTGGGGGTGGCAGGCTGAGTGGTTGATGGTGTGCTTTCTCCACCGGGAGTGGTTGAAGTCCTGCTTGCACCTCCAGGAATGGTAGAGGAGAAACTGGATTGAATAGACGTGGTTACCAGTGAGCTGCTGCCTCCAGCAGCAGTTGACAAGGTGCTGGCCTCCGTAGTGGCCCCAGGCGTGGTGGTGGCAGGTTCGGTGGTAGATGGCGTGCTCTCTCCACCAGCAGCAGTTGAAAACGTGGTGGCGCCTACCGGAGTCGTAG
>NW_016107397.1:3259357-3261051 GCF_001604975.1 Cebus imitator
AAAAAAAAAAAAAAAAAAAAAAAAAAAAAGTTCGTACTTTAGTATGAACAAAATCAATGAGAAAATCCACTAGAAAGTTTACAAAGTAAACTAAAAAGTTTAAAAGAAAACATAAATAAACCACTCAGATTTAATAATCTTCGGGCATACAAAGTGCAATGGAACAGGGACCTGCAGAATATAAAAGAGAGAAAACAGGACTTGTGGACAGAATACCACAGATTGAGATGCCCAGACAAGGAGTGGTCATGCTTTGTTCAAAATAGTGGAACTTGTGCAAGAAACAGCAAGGCAAGATCGGAGAAGCGAGAGTGCTCAGACGGAGAACCTCGATGCCGGTTTTATCAAACGGAAAACAAGTAAGTCAGAGCAAAAGGAGTTTAGCAAAATGTTTAAGAAGAAAACCACAAAATGTTGGGAGTGGAGATTGAAAAATAATGTCAGTTTCAAAAATGAAAATTCAAGAAATGACTTACGTGGTGTGGTTGTTGGCACAGCAGGAGTTGAGGTGGCGGTGCTCTTAATTGTGGAAGTAGTCCTGGGGACAGTGGTGGTGGTCACCGTGGGGGAGGAAGTGATCCGTGTACTGGGATTTGTCCTGGTGGTCATGGTAGTGACAGTGGCAGTGGTCACAGGCATTGGGGAGGCAGACGTGGTTGAAGGTGTACTGGAGTGACCAGGAGGAAACACGGGTGGGACGGTGTGAGAAGATATTGCTGACGACAAGCTGGATTCTGACAGAGGGGTCACAGAACGGGTGATGACGGAAATAGAGGTGTGAGGCGTACTGGCTGCAGAAAGAGTTGATGTAGAGGTAGTGGAACCTCTGCTGGTTGTGCTGGGTGTGCTGGGGGCAGTAGACACAGTCACATACGTGAGGGAAGTGGCAGTAGTCACTGCAGTTGTAAATTCCTTCGTAGTAGGAATGGTGGTGCCCTCCAGAGTGGTAGGAGATGAACTGGCTTCGGTAGAAGTGGTCACAAGTGTGCGGGTGTCAACAGGAGGGCTTGAACGTGTGCGAGCCTCAGAACTGGTCACACGGGCGATGCTGAGAGTGCTTCCTTCGCTCAGAGTGGACAGAGGCATGGTAGTGCCCTCTAGAGTTATGGAAGATGAACTGGCCTGGGTATCCGTGGTCACCTGGGAGCTGGTACCCTCAGGAGAGGTTGACAGGGTGCTGGACTCAGTAGTTACCCCAGGTGTGGCAGTGGCAGGCTCGGTGGTTGATGGTGTGCTTCCTCCAACAGGAGAGGTTGAATGCGTGGTGGCGCCTCCAGGACTGATAGGGGAGGAAATGGCCTGAGTAGACGGAACCAACAGTGAGCTGGTGCCTGCAGGAGCGGTTGCTGGCGTGCTGGCCTGGGTAGTGGCCCCAGGTGTGCTGGTGGCAGGCTGAGTGGTTGATGGAGTGCTTCCTCCACCAGGAGCAGTTGAGGATGTGGTGGCGCCTCCAGGAACAGTAGGGGAGGAAATGCCCTGAATAGACGTGGTCACCGGTGAACTGGTGCCCGGAGGAGTTGTTGACAAGGTGTTCGCCTCAGTAGTGGCCCCAGGTGTGGTGGTGGCAGGCTCGGTAGTTGATGGAGTGCTTCCTCCAATGGGAGCAGTTGAAACCGTGGTGGCCCCTCCAGGAGTGGTAGGAAAGGAACTGACCTGAGTAGACATGGTCACCGGTAAGCTGGTGCCAACAGGAG
>NW_016107397.1:3262014-3266058 GCF_001604975.1 Cebus imitator
TGGTCACCGGTGAACTGTTGCCTGCAGGAGGGGCTGACAAGGTGCTCGCCTCAGTAGTGGCCCCAGGTGTGGTGGTGGCAGGTTCGGTGGTTGTTGGTGTGCTCTCTCCACCAGGAGCGGTTGAAAACGTGGTGGCGCCTACAGGAGTGCTAGGGGAAGATCTGCTCTGAGTGGATGTAGTCACTGTTGAGCTGGTGCCCGCAAGAGCTGTTGACGGGGTCCTGGCCACGGTAGTGGCCCCACTTGTGGCGGTCACAGGCTCGGAGGTTGATGGCATGCTTTCTCCACCGGGTGAGGTTGAAGGCGTGGTGGCGCCTCCAGGAGTGATAGGGGAGGAAGTGGCCTGAGTAGAAGTGGCCACCAGTGAGCTGGTGCCTGCAGGAGCGGTTGCTGGCGTGCTGGCCTCGGTCGTGGTCCCAGGTGTGCTGGTGGCAGGCTGAGTGGTTGATGGAGTGCTTCCTCCACCAGGAGTGTTTGAGGATGTGGTGGAGCCTGCAGGAGCAGTAGGGGCGGAAATGCCCTGAACAGACGTGGTCACCGGTGAACTGGTACCTGCTGGAGGAATTGACGGGGTGTTGGCCTCAGTAGTGGCCCCAGAGGTGGGGGTGGCAGGCTGAGTGGTTGATGGTGTGCTTTCTCCACCAGGAGTGGTTGAAGGCCTGCTTGCACCTCCAGGAATGGTAGAGGAGAAACTGGACTGAATAGATGTGGTTACCAGTGAGCTGCTGCCTCCAGCAGCAGTTGACAAGGTGCTGGCCTCCGTAGTGGCCCCAGGCGTGGTGGTGGCAGGTTCGGTGGTTGATGGCATGCTCTCTCCACCAGGAGCGGTTGAAAACGTGGTGGTGCCTACAGGAGTGGTAGGGGCGGATCTGCCCTGAGTAGACGTGGTCACTGGTGAGCTGGTGCCCACATGAGCGGTTGACGGGGTGCTGGCCTCCGTAGTGGCCCCACTTGTGGTGGTCAGAGGCTCGGAGGTTGATGGCATGCTTTCTCCACCGGGTGAGGTTGAAGGTGTGGTGGCACCTCCAGGAATGGGAGGGGAGAAACTGGCCTGAGTAGACGTGGTCACCAGTGAGCTGGTGCCCGCAGAAGCGGTTGTTGGCGTGCTGGCCTGGGTAGTGGCCCCAGGTGTGCTGCTGGCAGGCTCAGTGGTTGATGGTGTGCTTCCTCCACCAGGAGCAGTTGGGGATGTGGTGGTGCCTCCAGGAGCAGTAGGGGAGGAAATGCCCTGAATAGACATGGTCACCGGTGAACTGGTACCCGCCGGAGGAATTGATGGGGTGCTGGCCTCAGTAGTGGCCCCAGGCGTCGGGGTGGCAGGCTGAGTGGTTGATGGTGTGCTTTCTCCACTGGGAGTGGTTGAAGGCCTGGTTGCACCTCCAGGATTGGTAGAGGAGAAACTGGACTGAATAGACTTGGTTACCAGTGAGCTGCTGCCTACAGCAGCAGTTGACAAGGTGCTGGCCTCCGTAGTGGCCCCAGGCATGGTGGTAGCAGGTTCAGTGGTTGATGGCGTGCTCTCTCCACCAGGAGCGGTTGAAAACGTGGTGGTGCCTGCAGGAGTGGTAGGGGCGGATCTGCCCTGAGTAGACGTGGTCACTGGTGAGCTGGTGCCCGCAGGAGCAGTTGATGGGGTCCTGGCCTCGGTAGTGGCCCCACTTGTGGCGGTCAGAGGCTTGGAGGTTGATGGCATGCTTTCTCCACCAGGTGAGGTTGAACGTGTGGTGGCACCTCCAGGAATGGGTGGGGAGAAACTGGCCTGAGTAGACGTGGTCACCAGTGAGCTGCCCGCAAAAGCGGTTGTTGAAGTGCTGGCCTGGGTAGTGGCCCCAGGTGTGCTGCTGGCAGGCTCAGTGGTTGATGGTGTGCTTCCTCCACCAGGAGCAGTTGAGGATGTGGTGGTGCCTTCAGGAGCAGTGGGGGAGGAAATGCCCTGAATAGACATGGTCACCAGTGAACTGGTGCCCGCAGGAGGGGTTGACAATGTGCTGGCCTCAGTAGTGGCCCCAGGTGTGGCGGTGGCAGGCTTGTTGGTTGATGGTGTGTTTCCTCCAACAGGAGAGGTTGAATGCGTTGGGGCACCTCCGGGAGTGATAGGGGAGGAAGCGGCCTGAGTAGACATGGCCACCAGTGAGCTCGTGCCTGCAGGAGCAGTTGCTGGCGTGCTGGCCTCGGTCATGGCCCCAGGTGTGCTGGTGGCAGGCTGAGTGGTTGATGGTGTGCTTCCTCCACCAGGATTGGTAGAGGATGTGGTGGAGCCTGTAGGAGGAGTAGGGGAGGAAATGCCCTGAATAGTCGTGGTCACCGGTGAACTGGTGCCCGCAGGAAGGGTTGACAATGTGCTGGCCTCAGTAGTGGCCCCAGGTGTGGCAGTGGCAGGCCCTGTGGTTGATGGCATGCCTCCTCCACAGCGTGAAGTTGAAGACGTTGTGAAGCCTCCAGGAGCGGTCAGAGAGGAACTGGCCTGGGTAGCGGTGTTCCCCAGTGTGGTTGTAGGATCCCCAGATGTTAAACACGTGTTGGTTGCAGACCTGTTCATAGAGTTATTTGTGAGAAATGGCTCTCTGGATGTATTCCTCCCTTTACTCTGTTTTGATATGGGTGTGGTGGTGTCTTCAGAAGTTGTAGGAGATGAAGGGTCTTCAGCAGAATCTCGGAGAGGTGTGGTGCTGTCATTGTTAGATTTTGAGGTTGTGCCTGGGTCTACTGATGTCAACCCAGGACTGGAGACACCAGGAGTGTCTGAATGCATGCTGGTCTCATCGGAGGTCATCTCAGGGGTGGGCGGGTTTCTCGAACCAAGTCCCGTCATCGCGAGGTTTGTAAGTGTTTTACCTATGGCGGTGTTCACCACAGAACCTGTTTAAGATACAATGACATTTTCTTTAGGAGTTTCTTAGGGTTCTCTACGTCAGGAGTGATTGTTGTAGTGGGCTTTTTCCTGAACATGTGTTCAGAGGAGTGATGTCATTATCCCTATTCAGGATGAAGTGGAGTCCGTTTCTCCAGTGCCTTAGTCTCTCCTGCCCATAGTTCTACACCATTAGGAGTTGAACTCAACCCGAACCCTCTTTCTTGCACAGTCCCTGCCTGCGTCACTTCCACACCTGCCTGTCTTTCCTGGCCACAGATCTCAAGCTGTCACACACTGTACAATCTGGGGGCTTCACCAGCCTGGCAGGGGTCACTCCAGTCTTTCGCAGGTGGGCCACCTTCCCAGATCTTGGAGTCTGTCTCCTTACCTGTCTGTTGGCTCCAAGACAGCTGCCGGCACTGTAGGCTCTGGGGGCCCTCTTGGGAGACACACCCCCCTCCATCCCACACAGTGCTGTTCATGCCAAGGTCTGAAAGAGACAAAGGGGAGTTAGTCTCCAGAACCAGTATCCTCTTTCATTCTCTTGAAGCTTCTGAGTCTGTACTCCCTGCCCTGGAAAGTCCCTGGCCCCTGGACCAGCATGCCGATTTCAGTTAGAAATCAGCCATATCAGGACCCTGCCCTTAGAAGTAAAGGAAGAAGATGGGGCAGGGGGTTTGCTCCCTATCCTGGGGGAGGCCCAGGAATGTCATATTGTGCAGGTAACAGGTGCTTATAGTCCCAGCACTTTGGGAGGCTGGGGCGAGAGGGTCGCTTGAGCCCAGGCGTTCAAGGCTGCAGTGAGCTGTGGTTGCACCACTGCACTCCAGCCTAGGTGACAGAGTGAAACTCTATCTCTATAAAATTTAAAATATTAGCTGGGGATGGTGGCACACACCTGTAGTCTCAACTACTGCAGAGGCTGAGACAGGAGGATCACTTGAGCCCAGGAGATCATGTTCATAATGAACTATGATGGCACCCCTGCACTCCAGCCTGGGTGACAGAATGAGACCTTGTCTCTTAAATAAATAAATATTTTTAAAAGAGAGAATATGGCCTATTAGAATAACATGCCAACTGGCTGGGCGCGGTGGCTCATGCCTGTAATCCCAGCACTTTGGGAGGCCAAGGCAGGCGTATCACGAGGTCAGGAGTTCGAGATCAGCCTGGCCAACATGGCAAAATCC
>NW_016107397.1:3268488-3270059 GCF_001604975.1 Cebus imitator
AAAAAAAAAAAAAAAAAAAAAAAATTTAAGATTATCATTGAGCATTGGGATAATACTTTAAGCAGCCTAATATACAGGAATCCCAAAAGGCAAGGAGAAAAAGGGGTAACTAACACATATGTGAAGAATCAATGGCTCCAAATTTTCAAACTTGATAAAAACTGTAAGCCCACAAAGTTCAACAGCCCCAAACACAAGAAACATAAAGAAAACTACCAGGGCGCTCAGATTCTACAGATATTAAAATGGAGATCTGTAAACAACTTTATGCCGATACATTTGACAACTTAGATGAAATGAACAAATTCTCTGGAAGACGCAAACTATAAGAGCTCACTCAAGAAGAAATAGACTGGCCGGGCATGGTGGCTCACATTTGTAACCCCAGCCCTTTAGGAGACGACACTCGGCGGTGGATCACTTGAGATCAGGAGTTTGAGACCAGCCTGAGCAATATAGTGAAACCTCATCTCTACACAAAATACCAAATATAAAAATTAGGGCCGGGCGCGGTGGTACGTGCCTGTAATCCCAGCACTTTGGGAGGCCGAGGTGGGAGGATCACGAGGTCAGGCGATCGAAACCATCTTGGCCAACATGGTGAAACCCCATCTCTACTAAAAATACAAAAATTATCTGGGCATGGTCTCACACACCTGTAATCCCAGCTACTCAGGAGACTGAGGCAGGAGAACCCCTTGAACCTGGGAGGTGGAGGTTGTAGTGAGCCGAGATCGCACCACTGCACTCCAGCCTGGTGACAGCGCAAGACTCCGTCTCAAAAAAAAAAAAAAAATTAGGGCCAGGCTTGTGCCCTAGCTGCCCTACCTCCAACCTCACTGACTACCTTTTATCCACACTGGAGTCATGTAATTTAATATAATTTAATATAATGTAACATTTGTATTACTTTTAATAGACATAAAGATGGGGTCTTGTTACATTGCCCAGATGGTCTCAAGTTCTGGGTCCAAAGTGATCCTCCTGCCTCAGCCTCCCAAAGTGCTGGGATTACAGACATGAGCCACTGTGTCTGCCATATTATCTTTCAATAATGAAAAAATACAATAGGCTGGGCGCAGTGGCTCACACCTGTAATCCCAGCACTTTAGGAGGCTAAGCGGGGAGGG
The DNA here is from genome assembly GCF_001604975.1 of Cebus imitator. Lineage (NCBI taxonomy): Eukaryota > Metazoa > Chordata > Mammalia > Primates > Cebidae > Cebus > Cebus imitator. The sequence goes on from NW_016107397.1 coordinate 3,269,619, forward strand.
TTGCTTGAGACCAGGAGTTTGAATCCAGCCTGGGAAACAGAGCAAGACCTCATCTCTACTAAAAATCCAAAAAATTAGCTGGGTGTGGTGGTGCGTGCCTGTAGTCCCAGCTACTCAAGAGGCGGAGGTAGGTGGGTCACTTGAGGTCACAGTTTGAGATCAGCCTAGGCAACATGGTGAGACGCCATCTCTAACCTCTACAAAAAATAAAAAATTCCCCAGGCATGGTGGGGCATACCTCTAGTCCCAGCTAATCGGGAGGCTGAGGCGGGAAGACCACTTGAGCCCAGGAGTTCAAGGCTGCAGTGAGCTATGATGGCGCCGCTGCACTCCAGCCTGGATAATAGAGTGAGTCTATAGCCCTTTTTTTTTTTTTTTTAATTGCATTTTAGGTTTTGGGGTACATGTGAAGAACATGCAAGATTGTGGCATAGATACACA
>NW_016107397.1:3271629-3272780 GCF_001604975.1 Cebus imitator
TTAAGCCTGCTTCCTCCCATCAAAAAGTGGGTGAAGGACATGAATAGATACTCCTCAAAAGAAGATCTGCAAATGACCACCAAGCATATGAAAAAATGCTCAACACTAGTAATCATCAGGGAAATGCAAACTAAAAGCACAATGAGATTCAGAATGTATCCCAGTCAGAATGACCGTTATTAAAAGCCAAAGAAACAAATAGATGTTGCCATGGATGTGGTGAAAAGGAAACGTTTATACATTGCTGGCAGGAAACAAATCATAAATCAGTACAACCTCTATGGAAAACAGCATGGAGATTGCTCAAAGAACTCAAAGTAGACCTGCCATTTGATCCCGCAATCCCACTACGAGATATCTATCAAAAGAAAACAAGTCACAGTATTGGCCGGGCACAGTGGCTCATGCCTGTAATCTCAGCACTTTGGGAGGCCGAGGCAGGTGGATCACTTGAGGTCCCAAGTTCAAGACCAGCCTGGCCAGCATGGTGAAACCCCATCTCTACTCAAAATACAAAAATTAGCTAGGTGTGGTGGTGGGCGCCTATAATTCCAGCTACTTGGGAGGCTGGGGCAGGAGAATCGCTTGAACCCAGGAGGCAGAAGTTGCAGTGAGCTGAGATCTCGCCACTGCATTCCAGCCTGGGTGACAGGGCAAGCCTCTGTCTTCCCCCAAAAAAACACATATTGGGTACAATATACACTACTGGGGTGAATGGTACACTGAAATCTCAGACTTCACCACTATAGAATGCATCCATGTAACCAAAAACAACTTGTACCTCCAAAGCTATTGAAATATACATGTACACACACACACACACACACACACACACACACACACACACAAAATAAACAATAGGCTGGATATGGTGGCTCACACCTATAATCCCACCACTTTGGGTGGCTGAGGCAGGTGGATCACCTGAGGTCCCAAGTTCAAGACCAGCCTGGCCAATATAGTGAAATCCCGTCTCTAATAAAAATACAAAAATTAACTGGATGTGGTAGCACACAACCTGTAATCCCAGCTACTCGGAGGGCTGAGGCAGGAGAATTGCTTGAACCCAAGAGGTGGAGGTTGCAGTGAGCTGAGATTGCACCACCACTCTCCAGCTTGGGTGACAGAGCGAGACTCCGTCACAAAAAAAA
>NW_016107397.1:3273730-3291450 GCF_001604975.1 Cebus imitator
TCTCTACTAAAAATATACAAAAATTAGCTGGGCACGGTGGTGCACGCCTGTAATCCCAGCTATTCAAGAGCCTGAGGCAGGAGAATCGCTTGAACCTGGGAGGTGGAGGTTGCAGTGAGCGGAGATCTCACCACTGCACTCCAGCCTGGGTGTCAAGGTGAGGCTCTGTCTCAAAAAAAAGGAGAGACGGGGGAAGGAGGTTGGGAGGAAAACAAAAGGTCAGTGTCTAAGACGCCGTCACTAGAGATACATCAACAAGGGTCTGGGAGGCACAGAAAGTGCAAGGAAGGGAGTGTTTTCATTACGACGAATGGGCTGCAGGTCTGGGTGACATCGCCACAGGGTGACATCTGGAGGGGCAGGGACGCTGAGGTCTGCGGGTCCTGTTTCTGCCTTGGTTCCCCTCCACCCTTCTCTGGGGGCAGGTGAGGCACAGAGGGAGCTCCCGGAGGGTGCAACAGGTGCCCACAGCCATCCCTCCTGCCCTGAGTCCCTGGGTCCCCACGGCTGTGAAACCCAAAGCGGCTTAGCTGGAACGATCCCTAGAGGTCCTAATGCCTTGTCTTTTGGGGAGAAACTGAGGCAGGAGATGAACTGACCGGCCCCAGGGTGCACAGCTGGTTCATGGCAGGATTAGAATCTGGGGCTCCTGAGGATCGTACCACTGTACCCCAGCCTGGGAGACAGAGCAAGACCGGCCCATTTTGTGCCATATCCATTTGGCTATATCCCGAGGCACACAGCAGGACGTGCCGGTGTGGGAGGTGACCAGGGAATTGGTGCGAACATTCAGTAGGTAAGGACAGACCCTAATATGGGTTGAGCATCAGTCTTGTGCCAGAAATCATGCAGGGTTGGGGGGCTCTTTTTAATCCTAGCAGCAGCCCTGAAAAGCAAGTGTTATTATTCTTGCTTTCCAGAGGGGAAACTGAGGCTCAGAAGGGGACACTAAGGCTCAAAGACACTCAGCTGGAGGAGGCTCTGATGACCCAGCTCTTCCCCCAAAGCTCGCTGGGGAGAGGAGTCCAGGAGGTGGGCACAGGGCTGACTGAGCTCCAGGCAGTGGGCATCCCCCTATTGGTACCCCGGAGGCAGCCCTCCCTCACCGATGGGCAGACAGAGCACGCTGTCCTCCAGGATGGGGACCTCGAGGGCAGCAGGGCATGGGGGTCACTCACCCTGCTCTGCGGTGGCAGCTTGTGGGGGCAGGAGGGGGAGGACCAAGGTGAGCAGACACAGCGCCATGGTCTCTGGCCTTGGCATCAGCACGTCTCACCTGCCCGGTCACTGCCGGAGGAGCTGGCGAAATGAGCGTCAGCCAAGGAAACTCAGAAATAAATGGGCCCCGGAGACCTTTGATCCCTGAGACACTGGAGACCTGGGACCAGCCTGAGCCTGAGTCAGTCTGGAAGCTTCCCTCATGACTCGGGGTGCGGGGCCTGTTTCAGGCCAAAGGGCAGACAGAGGGGGTGCCTCTCCCTGGCCAGGCAGCCCATAGGCATGAGGGTAACCAGCTTTATCACCCCAACAGAGGGGCAGCCTGGGGGGCCTGCAGGAGCCAGGGGAAGCTGACGAGACCCCCCCCCCGGCAACAGAGGGAGGTGAGAGATGGGCAAGAGAGGCCAGGCCTGAGCCAGGAAAAGAAGAGGGTACCGCCTACATTTGACCCTGACCCCTAGGAGGGACACCCCCTTTGTTTCTCTTTTTTTTTTGAGATGGAGTCTTGCTCTGTTGCCAGGCTGGAGTGCAGTGACATGATCTCAGCTCACCACAACCTCTGCCTCCCGGGTTCAAGCAGTTCTCCTGCCTCCTGCCTCAGCCTCCCAAGTAGCTGGGACTACAGGTGCATGCCACCACACCTGGCTAACTTGTATTTTTAAGTGGAGATAGGGTTTCACCATGTTAGCCAAGATGGTCTCCATCTCTTGACCTCATGATCCGCCCACCTCGGCCCCCCAAAGTGCTGGGGTTACAGGTGTGAGCCACCGCGCCCGGCCCCCCTTTGTCTCTTTTCTCACCCTTATCATCGGCCAGGTGTGGTGGCTCACGCCTGTAATCCCAGCACTCTGGGAAGCCGACACGGGTGGATCACTTGAGGTCAGGAGTTTGAGACCAGCCTGGCCAACATGATGAAACCCCTCTCTACTAAAAATACAAAAATCAGCCAGGTGTGGTGGTGCATAACTGTAATCCCATTTACTTGGGAGGCTGAGGCAGGAGAATCGCTTGAACCTGGGAGGTAGAGGTTGCAGCGAGCCAAATTCATGCCACTGTACTCCAGCCTAGGCGACAGAGCAAGGCTCTGTCTCAGAAATAAATAAATAAATAGCCCTTCATAGTGTCCTATGAGTATGCCATGAAGAAATGGCCATGCCTGGGCCGGGGAGTCCTTCGATCTGGCCTGGGGGTTCCAAGGTTAGCACGGCTCCCGGGATGGTTCTGAAGTGACCCCACCCTGGGCAAGCTCAGCAGAGCCAAGTGCTCACTCCCTGGCCAACTGGGGTTGAGCCTGAGGTCCTCTCCTGTCCTCAGAACCTGATCCTAGGTGTTTCTGCCACAGGGACCTCGGCAGAGGCGGGCCTAGCCCTGTCCTGGCTGGAGCAGGGGAGGGGGCTCCCTGCCCAGACATGGGAAGGGGCTGAATCCATGCCCGGATTCAGCAGCCAGCCCTGGAAGGAATGCCCGTCCCAGGAGGACTCTACCCACAACCCGACCCCCCAACTGCAGAAAGAAGGAAAGGAAACCTCTCGCTTCACATTCTGAGCTTTAAGATTTGCTTTTATTGGTAGGGAAATTCCAGAGTGGGGAGCCACCCAGGAGCAGACAGGGTGCCGAAGTTTCTGGATGGAGGAGTTCACAGCCCTCCACTTCCCCAGCAGGAGCACAGGCAAGGGACCAGCCAAGTCTGTCAGCTCAGAGCAGGACCAGCTTCAGGGCCTGACTTTGGTCTCCTCTTGACCAACGCCGGGGGTCTCTGGTGGGCTCTGCTGCTCTCCTGTCCAGACATAGATGAGGGTGGGAGGCCCCACTGGCTCACAGAGTGGAGGCCACCACCTTTGGCCTCTGGATGTGGAGCTGGGGGGCAGGAGAGAAGAGGTGAGGCCAAGAGGCAGATCCTGGGAAAAGGGAAACCCCAGGGGGAGGAGGGAGCCCCAGGAGAAGGAGGAGGGAACCTGGGGGTAGGGGGAGGAGGAAGTCCGGGAGGAGGGAGGGAGTCCCAGGGGGAGGGGTGTGTCCCTGGGGTAGGGGGATGTCCCAGGGGGAAGGAGGGAGTATCAGGGAGAGGGGGGAAGTCCCAGGGGGAAGACGGAACCCCAGAGGAAGTGGGGAGCCTCAGGGCATGGGGGCAGCTCGACGTGAGTCACCTCTGCCTTGGAGTTGACATTCTCCAGGGTGGGCCTGAAGTTGCTGTAGGCATTCTCAAGGCCGTATCTGCTCTCCCTCAGATTCTGGTCTGTAGGGAGAGGCGGTGCTGAGTGATGGGAGCCTTGCTGGCGGAGTGGGTGGGGGCGGAACTCGGGGCAAAGGGCATTTCTTACAGCAAAAGGAACTCATAGGCAGTCAGCCGGGCATCTGCTCTCCACCCTTCCCACTGCCCACCACCCCTCCGCGCCCGCATCACTGGGCTGCGGGAAGTGCAGAGCCTGGCCCACTGGACCCAAACAGGAGGGGGCGGAGCAGAAGCTCCCCACATGTAAGGGGTGGAAGCCAGGGCCACGGAGGAATGTGGGTGCAGCCACGGGTGCAGCGGTGAGGCCAGGGTGGACGGGAGGCAGGGCTGGCTCTTGGTCAGCAGGGCCGGGCTCCCTCATAGCAACGGTAACCACAGCAGGAAGAACAGCTGAGCCCGGAATCTTCCAGCATCCTCCCAGAGCCCAGCGATCACTTCCTGGGCCCGCAAAACCACCTACTCCCTCTAGACTGGGCTCTCCCTGCACCTCTGACTTCTCCTTTCCTGCCTCCTTCGAGGTCAGGATGCTCAGGCCCTACCTGTCCGTCCACAGTGGTTCCCTAGGGGGTTCCCCTTTAACCCTCCTCACATCTCACTCGGCATTCTCCCCGGATGAATGGACAAACCTCTTACCCAGTCCGTGGTTCAGGCTGCAGACCCCTCCCAGAGCTTCAGACAGGCACGAGCCTTGCAGCCCCCGCTCAGCAGCCCCCAGCCCCCCAACTCAGCGTGCCCCGCCGGCTGCCCATCCCCCATCCACCGGGGCCCAAGGGTCAGCTCAGACAACACTGGAAATCCTCCCTCACTCCCTGCCCCTCCCCCATCCCCTCAGCCTCACCTCTTCCACCTGGTCTCCCTGCTTTAGTGACCCCCAAAACCCACCTGAATGGCCTTTTGAGTAAAAATAAATAAATAAATGAAAATGTGGCCGGGCGCGGTGGTTCATGCCTGTAATCCCAGCACTTTGGGAGGCCAAGGCAGGTAGATCACCTGAGGTCAGGAGTTTGAAACCAGCCTGGCCAACATGGTGAAACCCTGTCTCTACTAAAAATACAAAAATTAGCCAGGCGTGGTGGCGGGTGCCTATATTACCAGCTACTAGGGAGACTGAGGCAGGAGAACCACTTGAACCCCGGAGGCAGAGGTTGCAGTGAGCTGAGATGGCACCATTGCACTCCAGTTGCTTGTGCAATGCCCCCTGCCCGGGACGTCCTTTCCCTTGTCCTCACTGGGATAAGGCCTCCCCACTCACTGGGCTCTCCCTCTGTGGAGGGAGGAAGCACACCTGCTTACTCACTGGCTCAAGAATCAGACTCACGTCGGGCCTTATCTGACACCCTCTCCCCACCCAGGCTGGGTCAGGTTCAGCCCTCTGCTCCCTCTGCCCTAGGAGTGGCCCTATCACCCTGCTCAGCTGAGCGTGCATCGGACGCCCTCACTGGGTTGGTTTCTAGGGGCAGGATCTGGTTCTCAACCACCCTAGCACCCTTGCACACAGCAGGTGTGGTGTCTGGGTCTGGGACTGCAGCGGCAGATGGGGAATGGGCTGTCAGCTGCAGCCACCTCGAAGGGAGGCAGGACACCGTGTCACCCTCACAGGTACAGGCACCACCCTGCCTCCCTTCACCCTCCAGCTCTGCTCATCCCCTTGCCCTTAACGAGAGGTACCTTCCCAGACGGCCGTCTTCCGGTAGTTGCCTTCCTTTTGCCAAGCTTGAAACACATTGTACCCTTGCCTGCAGAGAGAAGTGCCGTGAGCTGTGTGGAGGCAAGGAGGCTGAGGAGGGACTCCGTGGACCCTGACCATCAGCTTCCCTCGAGGGGACAGTCGCAGCCACGCCTCGAGTCAGACGGCAGCAATGATGGCAGAGAACAAAAAGTAGCATCACCGTGGCTTCCCCTCCTCCAAGGCAGGCTTCCTGGCTGCCCCTCACTCCCTTTCATGGGCCTGTTTCCATATCCGTGATCTCACTGCCAGCTTCAGGCCAGGGACTGCGCCAGGGTGTCACAGCAACCTTCACAGGGGCAGCTTATCCCATTTTACAGCCGGGAGAAACGAGACCCAGACGGCCCGGTCCCAGCTTCCTGGTGCAGTACTGCGCTCAGTGGCAGCCCAGGTGAACGATAACTAGCCACAGGGAATGTCGTTACATAATCTAACTTCCACACATAAGCTTCTGTTTCCGCTGTCAGTGTTATGGTTTGAATGTGTCCCTTAAAGTTCATGTGTTGGAAACCTAATCCCCAATGTAGCAGTGCTGAGAAGGAAGACCTTGAAGACATGATTAGGTCATGAGGGTCCTGCCCTCATGAATGGATTAACGTCATCAACTCAAGAAGTGGGTATGTCATAAAATCCATTTCAGACAGCCGAGGGCAGCGGCTCATGCCTGTAATCCCAGCACTTTGAGAGGCCAAGGCAAGTGGATCAGTTGAGATCAGGAGTTCAAGACCAGCCTGGCCAACACGGTGAAACCTCATCTCTACTGAAAATACAAAAATTAGCCAGGTGTGGGGGCAGGTGCCTGTAATCCCAGCTACTCAGCAGGCTGAGGCCTGAGAATCGCCTGACCCTGGGAGGTGGAGGTTGCAGTGAGCCAAGATCGCACCCCTGCACTACAGGCTGGGTGACAGAGTGAGACCCGGTCTCAAAAAAGAAAATTTCTTTAAAGAATAGCCCAGTATGATGGCACAGGCCTATAATCCCAGCTACTCAGGAGGCTGAAGCAAGAGCACTTGAGGAGCGATGAGGAGTCTGAAGCAGGAGTTTGAGGCTGCAGTGAGCTATGATTGTACCACCGCACGTCAGCCGGAGTGACAGAGCAAGACTCTATCTCTTACAGAAAAAAAAAAAAGAAAAGTGAGTTCAGCCCTCTCTTCCTCTCTGTCCGTGTGATGCCGATTGCCATGTTGTCATGTGAGATGCAGCAGAAGGTCCTCACCAGATGTACCCCTTGAACTTGGACTTCCCAGCCTCCAGAACTGTGAGCCAAATAAACTTCTATTGTTTATCAGTTACCCAGTACTGGCATTCTGTTACAATAGCACAAAATGGACTTAAAACACTCTGCCCAACTGATGTATCCTGTCAGAAGGCCGCCCTGTGCTGTACCCAGGGCTGGGAGGGTCTGGGCACCCTGTGTGGCTTCAGTTGACCTCTCTGACTGCTGGTCTAGAAGGAGCAGAGCCTTAGAACATTCAGATAGTGGCTGCCCCAGGGTCTGTCCCCTCTCTCTGGGCCTGCGGTGCTGGCCCCACAAGCTCACCTGTGCTGTTTTATCTGGGATAGGCTGAGGAAGATGACCAGGATGATCAACGTGAGCAGCAGCACCGCCATCACAGCCCCCACGATCCCATACACGAGGCTCTGGGAGACGTTCCGTTCACAGGTCTCTCCCCAGTACCAGTGTGTGTCCGTACTCGGGCACCTGGGGACACAGGCAAGCTCAGGCTGGTCCCCAGGATCCCTCACACCCAATATCCCAAGGGCTAACCCACTCTCCTAAGCACAGGAAACCCGCTCTCCCTCACTCCTGGGCTGGAGCTCAGCACCCAGAGAGCCTGGGTCCCTGACTTCCTCAGGCTGATGGGCACTGAGGTAGTGGTGGGGGGTACCTGGAGACTGCGGATCAGGAATTCAAATGACCGGGGCTCAGGGGCACCCCAGAGTGTTTGGTGTCTTGTTCCAGACACAGGCCACTCACCCATCTAATCTTAAAGCAGCTGCCACCTAAATGGGCCTGTGACATCATGCTTTATATTTTGCTCTTTATGGTCTGTGGACTTAGTGCTCTGACTGCAGCTAGAAGTGATTGTGAGTGACAGCATGACTGGGATGACGTAAGGGAAATTAACAATGAAGATAGAGCTAGAGATAGACATAGACATAAAGATAGACGCAGAGATAGAGATAGAGATGGATTTGGAATTGATAGCACAAACTTTCTCAGGAAAGGATTGTCCCGCTCTGGGATGTCTGTGTCTCCGTGTCTATAATCTGCACCTACTCCTCATTCTTTTTCTTTTTTTCTCCCTCCCTCCCTCCAGTATTTTAGTAGAGATGGGGGTTTTACCATATTGTCCAGGCTGCTCTCAAACTCCTGGCCTCGTGATCTGCCTGCCTCGACCTCCCAAAGTACTAGGATTACAGGCGTGAGCCCCGAGACCAGCCCTACTCCTCATTCTTACTGGTGCAGGGGGATGGGGATGATGATACAGGGGAGAGGGATCTCCAGGAGTGGGGAGGAGGCACCTGCCACGTTCTGCCCAACTCCACCGACCCTGTGGGTGACTGCTGGGGAGAGGGAGGACAGGGTGAGCCGTGATATGCCACTGCATTCCAGCCTGGGCAATAGAGCAAGACCCTGTCCCCCCGATCCCCCCAAAAGAAGATGCTTTAGGGCACATTCCACTGCTGCATCACTCAACCACTCCATGTGGCTGGGTCCCAGGCTCTTGAAACCTGACGTGGTGCACACCAAACTCACCATCTCCGTCCCCCGTTCTACCCCTCTGACATTCCTTCACCCAGCACAGGGCACTCCACACCTCCAGCAGCCCAGAAATCTGCCCTCGTTCCTCAGTCTTCCCTTTCTTCCCACCCGTAGCAAGTCCCATGGTCTGTGGGTCTTGCCTCCCAAAGACCTTTCACACTGGACCCCTTTTCTCCTGTGCTGTCACCTCTCTGGTCTGGGCCACCATTGTCTCCAGGGCAGACTTCTGCTTATACAATCTCCACCCTGAAGCCAGACTAAGCTGTCTGCTCTGCAGACCAGACACTATCCCTCCTGGGCCTACACTGCTGATGCCAAAAGACTAACTAACTTGGCACGAGCCACCTTTCCAGCCTCCTCCCCCATCGTCGCTCCTTTGCGCTCAAGTATCCAGCTGTTCTGAGCACCTTTAGCTTCCTGGAATCTGCTCTCCTCTCTCTCCCCTCTGGGCTCCTTCTCATCTATTTCCTCTGCTTCAACTTTCTCTCCTTCCCTTCCCTCTCTCTGGATCATTCCTCCTCATCCTTCAGGCCTCAGTTTTGCGGCTCAAGTTCATTTATGACTTCATCCCTGTGGTGCATTTGGTCACACAGGCCAGCTTCCCATCCAAGACATCCACATAGTAGAACTGGGCATATTCTTTGGCAGCCTTCTGGGTGCATTGCTCTGGGGGAGAGGGATGGTCAACATGGTAAAACCCTGTCTCTATTAAAAATACAAAAATTATACATATTTTTCTTTTTGTAGAGATGGGGTCTTGCTGTGTTGCCCAGGCTGGTCTCAAATTTCTGGCTTGAAGTGAACCTCCCGCCTTGGCTTCCCAATGCATTGAGATTACATGTATGAGCCACCATGCCCAGCCTGTTTCTAGTTTTTCCTGGAAGAATTCCCTCCGCCCCACCAAGCTTGATTTTGGACCTCTCTCAGGGCACCCTGTGTGCCCCTCACTGTAACTCTAAGCAGACTGCACAGCCACTTTGCCATCTGTGTTCTGCCACTCTGAGTGCCAGGAAAACTGGGACTACTGTCTTCCCAGCACCCAGCATGGGGCCAGCTTTCAATAAATGTTTGTTGAGTGGATGAATGAATGAAGAATGGATGGTCTCATGGCCCTGTGGTGTTACCTAGTGGCTGCTGGCCTCTCTAACCCAGCCAGGTGTTGATACACCAGCCATTCATGATAGGAGGAGGCAGGAGGATTTTCCCACATCTATAAACCTGCCCCCCAATATACTCACAGCAATCTCCGAATGTTCACCCCTCTATACTGCGGAAGATCATCGCCTGCGTAAACGACATCCATCTGAAAGAAACAAGGCAGCGAAGGTCACAGAGCTAGAGCGTGAAAAGCCTCCTATTCCCCTCCTTGGGGCAAACCCAGGCAGCCTTCTGTGGAACCCACGTAGGATCCCATAGGAAGAACCACCAACCCAGGAAGCTCCCTCTGCCGTAATGTGGGTCATGTGGCTAGATACTCTTAGAGGACCTCCCTTCAAGACTTAGGGAAACTGGGTGGGGGGCTCATGAGAAGAAGAACTCAGATCACTAAGTCGGGGTGCACACCCCAATTCCCCCTCATGTGGGACATCAACCTGGGGTGTCTGGGCATGCCCTGGTCTTACCCGATTCTTGAAGAGGTTAGTGAAATTCTGGTATGCCTGGGAGGATGAGTCATTCATCTGTTCTTTGAAATTTCTGCTAGTCACTTTCACTCTTACACCTAAAGTGGCGTTTAGTTTTTCTGGGGTTTCTGTGGGAAAAGACCATAGGATGCATGAGACATCGACCTCCCAATAATGTCCCCGAGGATTGGTACATTCTCTGCCTGTGGGTGTCTTGGAGGTGGAGAAAACTCAAGAGGAAGGTAGGGGTTGCGGAGATTTTTGTTCCCTGTCTGCAAAACCCTGAGGAGCCAGTGACCAGGAGGGAAAGGGACAGGTCTAAGTCCAGAGTTCCAGAAAGGGTCAGGACAGAGGCCCTCTGATGAGAGGGGCAGGTGAGCTAGGCACTGTGGCTCACACCTGTAATCCCAGTGCACTGGGAGGCTGAGATGGGAAAATCGCTTGAAGTCAGGAGTTCAAGATCTGCCTGGGCAACACAGCGAGATACTGTCTCCACAAAAATCAAAAAGTTAACCAGGTGTGGTGGTGCACACCTGTAGTCCCAGCTACTCAGGAGGCTGAGGCCGGAGGATAACCTGAGCCCAGGAGTTCCAGGCCACAGTGAGCTATGATAGCACCACTGCACTCCAGCCTAGGCCACAGAATGAGACCCTGTCTCAAAAGAAGCGAAGCTTCCTCAAACTAAAAATAGAGCTACCATACAATCCAGCAATCCCACTGCTGGGCATACACCCAAAAGAAAGGAAATCAGGGCTAGACACGGTGGCTCACGCCTGCAATCCCAGCACTTTGGGAAGCAGAGGCAGGCAGATCACCTGAGGTGAGGAGTTCAAGACCAGGCTGGTCAACATGGCAAAACCCTGTCTGTATTAAAACTACAAAAATTAGCTGGGTGTGGTGGCCCATGCCTGTAATCTCAACTTCTCAAGAGGCTGAGACAGGAGAATCACTTGAACCCGGGAGGCAGAAGTTGCAGTGAGCCAAGATCTCAGCATCGTACTCCAGCCTGGGAGATAGAGCGAGACTCTGTCTCAAAATAAAATAAAAATAACTAAAATAGGTCCGGTGTGGTGGCTCATGCCTATAATCCCAGCACTTTGGGAGGGTGAGACAGGTGGATCACAAGGTCAGGAGTTCAAGACCAGCCTGGCAAACATGGTGAAACCCCATCTCTACTGAAAATACAAAAATCACCAGGTGTGGTGGCGGGCGCCTATAATCTCAGCTACTCGGGAGGCTGAGGCAGGAGAATCGCTTGAACTATGGAAGTAGAGGTTGCAGTGAGCCAAGATCGTGCCACTTCACTCCAGCCTGGGTGACAGAGCGAGACTCCGTCTCAAAAAATAAAATAACTAAAATAGTACAATTGGATTATTGGTAACACAAAGATTAAATGCTTGAGGGAATGGGGACCCCATTCTCCATGCTGTGATCATTACGCACTGCATGTCTGTATCAAAACATCTCACGTATACTCCATAAATATATACATCTACTGTGTACCCACAAAAATTAAAAACAATTCGACCTCTCATATTTCTGCCTTCTACCTCCGTCTCTGAAGGCAGAGGTAGAAGGTTCGTGCTCTCCCTGCAGTGTTGCTGGGAAAGGCCACAGACCTCCTCCACCTGCGCAGTGAGGCAGCAGCTGATCCTTCCAACACTGCCATGATGTTTTCAGGGGTCAAAGCGTCTGGAAAGAGCTGCAGGTCTCAGAAAAGGTCATTACCTATGGGGAAGGATTCCAGAACGGACAAGCACCGATAACCAAAGTAGCCTTGGGGACAGTTGCACGGTTTTCCAGTCCAAAATTGTCCTTCCTGGCATGACTGTGGAGAGATAGAATCCACAGCAGTCACCGTGGAAGCTCAAAGGGCAAAACACTCAGCATCACACAGAGGAGGAGGACGTGCCAGGGGGACAGTGCCAGGTGACTGCACAGCAATGAAGATGCCTCTGCTGCCACCCCCGTCCCCAGGAGAGAGTAAGAAAGGGAGAAGGAACAGCAGAGAGTGAGGAAACAAAAGATAAAAGAGGTCCAGCTATGAAAAAAGCACTCTTATGTATCAAAAGAGGACAATTCTACCCATGGAATGACAAGAGACAGCGAGGAGAAAGAGTTGGAAATGTGAACCAAAACCACAAGAGGCCAAAGCAGACACGAATTCTCATGAAGACAGGCAGGAGGAGGCCAGGTGCGGTCTCACACCTATAATCCCAGCACTTTGGGAGGACGAGGCGGGTGGCCTCAAGTGAGGTCAGGAGTTTGAGACCATCCTGGCCAATATGGTGAAAACCCGTCTCTACTAAAAATACAAAAATTAGCTGGACGTGGTGGCATGCGCCTGTAATCCCAGCTACTCAGGAGGATGAGGCAGGAGAATCACTTGAACCAGGAGGTGAAGGTTGCAGTGAGCTGAGATAGCGTCATTGCATATCAGCCTGGGCAACAGAGCAAGACTTCGTCTCAAAGAAAAAAAATACAGAGAGAAGGGGTTTATAGAAGGATGCACCAAAAAAACCACCCTGGGGTCATAGAGGAAGGAGAGATTGTCATCATAGATGTGTGGGGACCAGTGAACAGCACACATGAACACTGGAAGTGGTATCGAACCCAGAAACTGGAGAATCAGTAGACCCAAGTAAAGTGGAAGATGGATTTAAAAAAAAAAGGAGATTTTATAATGGAGAAAGGAGAGTCATGAACAGGACCGGAGAAGAAGCCAACTGTGGATGAAATTGAAAGAGCAGTACCTGGCACTAAGGTTTGGAGGCTTTCAGTAGACACAATTGTGGAAGTGAGGCTTGGTCTGGTGTGGAAGGTGGTAGATTCCTCAGGGAGGCCTGGTGTTGTGGTACTTCCAGGTAATGTTGTCATTTCAGTTGAGCTTGAACTGATGAGTGAAGACATGGGTTGTTCACTGGTGCCTGAGCTTGTCGTGCTGGCAGGTGACAGTGTTGAGGGAGTTGAGCCTGATTGGCTGTTCAAGGTGGTGGGTTGTTCACTGACACCTGAGCTTGTCATGCTGGCAGGTGACAGTGTTGAGAGAGTTGAGCCTGAGCCTGGTTGGCTGTTGGAGGTGGTGGGTTGTTCACTGACACCTGAGCTTGTCGTGCTGGCAGGTGACAGTGTTGAGTGAGTTGAATCTGGGTGGCTGTTGGAGGTGGTGGGTTGTTCACTGACACCTGAGCTTGTCGTGCTGGCAGGTGACAGTGTTGTGTCTGGTGAGCTGGGACTACTGTAGAAGGTGGTAGATTTCTCACTGAGGCCTGGTGTTGTGGTACTGCCATGTAATGTTTCAGTTGAGCGTGGGGTAATGTAGAAGCTGGTAGATTCTCCAGTGTGGCCTGAGGTTATGGAGCTGGCAGGAAAGTGTGTTGTTTGAGTTGATCCTGGGCTGTGGTGGTAGGTGGGTGATGCATCAGCAAGGGCTGATGTGGGAAGAGGTGAAGGTGTAGTGTGAGTTGAAGCTGGCTGGCTCTGGATGGTGCTGGAGTTGTCCTGAGAACCAGGGATTGTGGAGCTGGCAGGGGACAGTGCTGTGTGTGATGAGCCACTGCTGCTGTGGACGGGTGTCGATGGTTCAACGAGGTCTGAGGTTGTGGTGCTGTCAGGTAAGAATGTTGCTTCAGTGGAAACAACACTGACAGTTGTAGATTCCTGACTGAGGTCTGTGGTTTTCAGGGTGGCAGGAAACACTGCTGTGTGAATCAAGCCTCGGGTTTTGGTGAAGGCTGTAGATCCCCCAGTTACGCCTGAGGTGGTGGTACCCCCAGTGAACAGTGTTATTTCAGTGAGCCTGGCCCCCTGTGGAGGGTTGTAGATTCTTGACTAACGGATGAGGTTGTGGTGTCCATTAACACATTTGTTTCTGCTTCATTTTCTATGGTATCAGTGGTCACCAAGGTCAAGGACTCACGTGATGTCGACGCAGAAGAACTTTCACCCCCTCGGCCATCCTTGTTGCCTGAGGCCACTGCAGATTTGGATAAAGCAGAGGCCCCCATAGTTTCGGTGGGCCTGTCTGTAAATACAGTTACTTTCTGCTCTGAGATAGTGCGGTTGGAAGACAGCTTGCCAGGGGCTGAAGGGGGCGACTCTCTGCTTCCATCCTCCCTGATAGTGGTGGGCAATCTGGCATTGCTTGCGGTATTAGAATGTACATTGTAAGATGAAAGTGTGTGTTTCAGGCCCTCTGAGATGGTTGCAGAGACAATGGGTTTTACAGTAGTAAATGTAGCTGACACCTCATAGCCACTAAAAGGGGTAAAAGAGTCACTTAAACTGTTTGTGGCTGTGGAACTTGTATTATCTTCAATACAGATGGTTCCTGTTGAACCTGTGAGTTGAGAGAAACCAGAGATAGTGTTATGATTTATGGCTGTCATCCTTGAGTTTGATGGCAGTCAAGCCTGACACACAAGGGCGGGATGATACCTGGTCAGCCCATGATATTGAAGCTCAAGTCTCCCTTTCAGGGGCATAGGAAGGTGAGCCTGTAGATTTGAACAAATTTCACTGCTGGTGTAGAATAGCAGTCCCCAACCTTTCTGGCTCCAGGGCCTGATTTCCAGGAAGACAACTTTTCCGAGGACTGGGGCTAGGGGCTGTTGTGGGGATGGTTTCGGGATGATTCAAGCACGTTGCATTTACCATTAGATTCTCATAAAGAGGGCGCAGCCTACAGCCCTCGCATGCCCCGTTCACAGTAGGGCTCACGCTCCTAGAAGAATCGAATGCCACCACTGATTGAACAGGAGGCGGAGCTCAGTTTCGCTGGCCAGCTGCCCACTTCTTGCTGTGTGGCCCTGTTCCTAACAGACCATGGACCAGTTCGTGGATTGGGGACCCCTGCTGTAGACCCTTGTGTCTTCTATGGTATATAACCGTTGGCCAGTGGGCAAGGTGTCGATAGATAATTTTCTGAATCTTGACTGTGATTTGTAACGTGAATCGTTAGGGCCAGGTGCAGTGGCTCACACCTGTAATCCCAGCACTTTGGGAGGCTGAGGCAGGCAGATCACTTGAGGTCAGAGTTTGAGACCCGCCTGGCCAACATGGTGAAACCCTGTCTCTACTAAAAATTCAAAAAAACCAGCCAGGAGTGGTGGTGCACACCTGTAATCCCAGCTACCTGGGAGGGTAGGGCACAAGAATTGCTTGAACCTGGGAGGCAGAGGTTGCGGTGAGCTGAGAGCGTGCCATCGCACTCCAGCCTGGGCAACAAGAGCAAAACTCCATCTTAAAAAGAAGAAGAAAAAAAAACAAAACTTTTTCTTGCTAATAGGCACGCCTATCCCTGAGGAGCTACCCCTACTGGTTTTGTCTGGATCTTGCTGGCTATGGGATCTCTTCACTCACTTTTTAACCTTACTTCTTTTCTTTTCTTTTTTTTTTTTTTTTTTTTTTTTTTTTTTTTTTTTTTTTTTTTTTTTTTTTTTTTGAGACAGAGTCTCACTTTGTTACCCAGGCTGGAGTGCAGTGGTGTGATCTCAGCTCACTGCAACCTCCACCTCCCAGGTTTAAGCAATTCTCTGCCTTAGCCTCCTCAGCAGCTGTGATTACATGCACCCACCACCGTACCTGGCTAATTTCTGTATTTTTAGTAGAGATGGTGTTTCACCATGTTGGTCAGGCTGGTCTCAAACTCCTGACCTCGTGATCCACCCGCCTCAGCCTCCCAAAGTGCTGGGATTACAGGCATGAGCCACTGCGCCCGGCCAGAGAAAAAGTATCTTTAACACAACCCCGTATGATAATCAGCTTGTGACAGCTCACACATGAGGCCTGCATATCAGGCCCGTACTTCAGATTATGGGATGGAGGTGATGCACAAGCACACAGAGGCCAAAGTAACTGACACACCTATCAATCGAAAGACAGATGCTGGCTCAAGATTAGGGGGCTTTGGAAAGAGAAGAAGAAAAAAAAACATAAAAAGAGGTAAAGTGGCCAGGCACGGTGGCTAACACCTATAATCCCAGCACTTTGGGATGCCAAGGCAGGAGGATCACCTAAGGGCAGGAGTTTGAGGCCAGCCTGGCCAACATGGTGAAACCCCATCTCTACTAAAAATACAAAAATTAGTCAGCTGTGGTAGAGCACACCTGTAATCCCAGCTACTCAGGAGGCTGAGGCAGGAGAATCGCTTGAACCTGGGAGGCGGAGGTTGCAGTGAGCCAAGATCATGCCACTGCACTCTAGGCTGAGTGACAGAGTGAGACACTGCCTCAAAAAAAAAAAAAGACGCAAAGTACACCAAACTGATGCTGACATCACCTCACAGAGATCAGCCCTCTCTCCCCTCTTTGAGAGCGAATACTACGCATAATAAACTTCTGCTGCTTACTTTGCTATTTGTATATGTCACATCCAATTCTTTGTTTGGGACACCAAGAGCTTGGCACCATCTGGTAACACTGAGATCAAAGGCAATGTGCCCCCTGCTCCTCACGGGGGCTCCTAGACCCTCAGTACAATGAGGAGACAGCAGAGGCCCCAATGAGGGCAGGGCAGGGTTCAATGCAGTTGGGTGGACTCTCCTGCATCTCATCAAGGAAGGCTTCCAGGAGGAGGTGATACTTGACCTGTCATTTTTTCCTTCTTCTTTTAAAAAAAGGAGTCTCTTGGGTTTACTCATAAATTTACTGGAATTTTTAAGTTATAAAAGTGAATGTGTCTGTTGTCACCAAACAATGAAAAGGCATATAAACGTAGTTTATGGTCATCTCCATAACTAACTCACAAAATATGAACAGGGTGGGGAGAGCTCGCATTTATTGGGTATGAATCAGATTCCTGTACTCACTCTATAACTTAACTGGAACTCAGTGATTCAGGAACTGCCTGGGAATGCCTTTGCCCTTGTAGGCTGTGAAGTCCGTGAGGGCAGAGAACATTTCTGCCCTGTTCAGCTGGCCCTGTGGGGGCTCAATGAGACTTTCCTCAGTGAACGAGTCAGTGAATGCTGGACAGTCAAAAGGATGCTTTCTCTTAGTCCCCGAATATAAACAGCACAAACAACCTGCAAGGTGGATGTGGCTATTTTTTTTTAGGAGTCTCACTCTGTTGCCCGGGCTGGAGTGCAGTGCCACGATCTCAGTTCACTGCAACCTCCACCTCCTGGGTTCAAGCAATCCTAGTGCCCTACCCTCCCAGGTAGCTGGGATTATAGGTGTGCACCACCATGCCTGGCTAGTTTTTTTGTATTTTTAGTAGAGATGGGGTTTCTCCTGCCTCAGCCTCCCAAGTAGCTGGGATTACAGGTGCCTGCCACCATACCAGGCTAATTTTTATATTTTTAGTAAAGACAAGGTTTTGCCATGTTGGCCAGGCTGGTCTTGAGCTCCTGACCTCAGGTGATCCACCTGCCTCAGCCTCCCAAAGTGCTGGGATTACAGACGTGAGCCACCACGCGCAGTCACTATTTCTATTTTACATAGGAATCAAGGTTTAAGGATAAATAATTTCCAAGGTCACTCAGATTATAACATAGAATTCAAGCACATTCTAAAGATGGCTTTTGGCCAGGGATGGTGGCTCATACGTGTAATCCCAGCACTTTGGGAGGCCAAGGTGGGAAGATTAGTTGAGGCCAGGGGTTCAAAAAAGATTTCAAAATTAGCCGGGTATGGTACATGCACCTGTAGTCATGTACTCAGTACTCAGTCACGTACCGAGTCCCACTACTCAGGAGGTTGAGGCAGACAATCACTGAGCCCAGGAGTTCAAGGCTGCAGTAAGCTATGATTCCATCACTGCACTCCAGCTTGGGCAACAGAGAAAGATCCTATCTCAAACAAAACAGAAAAGGCCAGGTATGGCAGCTCATGCCTGTAATCCCAACACTTTGGGGATTTCTTGGTGGAAGGATTTCAAGGTGGAAGGATTGCTTGAACCCAGGAGTTTGAGATCAGCCTGGGCAATATAATGAGACCCCATCCAAGAAAAAATTAGCCAGGCATGGTGCTGTGCTCCTGTAGTCTCAGCTACTTGGAGGCTGAGGCAAGAGGATCACTGGAGCCCAGAAATTCAGGGCTGTAGTGAGCTATGATTGGGCCACTACACTCTAACCTAGGCAAGAGAGCGAAAAAGAAAAAAGAAAGAAGGAAGGAAGGAAGGAAGGAAGGAAGGAAGGAAGGAAGGAAGGAAGGA
>NW_016107397.1:3291713-3293395 GCF_001604975.1 Cebus imitator
AAGGAAGGAAGGAAGGAAGGAAGGAAGGAAGGAAGGAAGGAGAAAGAAAGGAAGAAAGGAAGGAAGGAAGGAAGGAAGGAAGGAAGGAAGAAAAAGAAAGAAAGAAAGAAAGAAAGAAAGAAAGAAAGAAAGAAAGAAAGAAAGAAAGAAAGAAAGAAAGAGGGGGGAAGGGAGGGAAGAAAGAAAGATGACTTTTACTTTTAGCCCAACAAAAGGTTAGAGGAATAAAGAGGAAGAAGGGGAAGGTTCGAGGGTGGGGGAACAGCATGTGTGGGAGCCCAGAGGTGAGTAAAAGTGCTGACTGTGTGTTTGGGGTCAGGGAAGACACTAAGACAGAGGGCAGCTAGGAAAATGGGTGTGACTCCAGCCTAGAAATGGGGTTCGGACTTGACTTGGTTCAGTCCATGATCCCAACCATGCCTTAGAAGCTGTGCCCTGGAGGCTCGGTGCGATGGCTCACACCTGTAACCCCAGCACTTTGGGAGGCTGTGGTGGGCAGATCACCTCAGGTCAGGAGTTCAAGACCAGCCTGGCCAACATGTTGAAACTTCATCTCCTCTAAAATTACAAAAAATAGCCAGGTGTGGTGGTGGACACCTGTAGTCTCAGCTACTGGGGAGGCTGAGGCAGGATAATCACTTGAACCTGGGAGGCAGAGGTTGCAGTGAGCCAAGATCGCACCACTGCACTCCAGTCTAGGCAATAGAGTGAGATTCCGTCTCAGAAAGAAAAAAGAAGAAGAGGAAGAAGAAGAAGAAGGTGAAGGAGAAGGAGAAGCAGCAGCTGCGCCTGGAGGCTGCAAGAAGAGGCATGGAGGGACAGAGGCTGATGAGGCCAAGGCAGTGACATGGCCGGCCACCGAGAGACACAAAGAAGGCACGGACACTGTGGAATGCAGGGGACCATTTTCAACATGACCTGCTCTCATTTGCCTTTGCTCCTGGATTCATACCATTTTCTCCAATGTGTCACCATTCAATTTGTCCTTAACCACTCACATCTCCACAACAGTTGACCTCGCAGGTCATACCACGCTTGAGCTCCCGGTGACTGACTCCCCATCCATCTCAACCAGCTGCCCTTCCTCTTTCTGAAATCTCACATTCAGTTCCGAGGACACGGTCACCTCCTGACGCTCCTTCTCCCCACTTCCTAAAGCCCTTGCCTGCTCACTAACTGGGACCCCCAGGTTAAAGGCTTTGGCTCTGCCACCCCCATCATCCCCCGGGCTAGCAAATTCCACCAAGCCAAGGCTCTTTACCCGCTGCAGGAGGGACAAGGGAACCATGCTCTGGGTGAAGAGATTCAGACCCTTTGCAGCCTGGGATTCTAGTGGCAATGGTGTCCCCAAAAGATGTCACAGAGCAGGTGGGGCGGTCCTTCCCCAGGTCAACCTCCAGGGTCAGGCTGCTCCACAAGCAAACAGGGCAAAGAAAAACTGAGCCTCTTCTCCCAAGACACTCAAATGGCCAACAAGCCCAGGAGAGGGAAAAAGGAAATAAATGTTACCAGGAAGCAAAGAAACCCAAAACATAGCAAGAGACTATTTCTTCTTCATCTATCAAATTGCACCCATTATGATGACAGATGACTACAACAGCTGGCGTTGGTTGGGGGTCTTTCATGTGATGTCGACTTGGTATCATAGTTCCAAGGGATAATTTGAAAATATGCACCAGGGA
>NW_016107397.1:3293478-3305682 GCF_001604975.1 Cebus imitator
GGTCACTACAACCTCTGCCTCCTGGGTTCAAGCAATTCTCCTGCCTCAGCCTCCCAGGTAGCTGGGATTACAGGCATGCACCACCACGCCCAGCTAATTTTGTATTTTTAGTAGAGACGGGGTTTCTACATGTTGGTCAGGCTAGTCTCGAACTCCCCACCTCAGGTGATCCTCCCGCCTCAGTCTCCCAAAGTGCGGGGATTACAGGCGTGAGCTACTGTGCCCGGCCAGTCATACCATTTTTTTTTTTTAGGAGTTGGGGGTCCCACTCAGTCACCCAGGCTGGAGTGCAGTGACACAACCTGAGCTCACTGCAGCCTCAAACTCCTGGGCTCAGGTGATCCTCCCATCTCAGCCTCCAGAGTATCTCAGACCATAGGCCTCACCATGCCCAGCTAATTTTCTATGTTTTGTAGAGATGGGGTCTCCCTATATTGTCCAGGCTAGTCTCAAACTCCTGGCCTCCAGTGATTTTCCCACCTCAGCCTCCCAAAGCACTGGAATTACAGGCCTGAGCCACCACACCCAGCTGATGATATCATTTTAACGATGCCATTTCTAGTTACTCATTCTAAAATAGTCTGATACAGACATAAAATAAAATCTATACAAGAATGTTTATTGCCTCGTTACTTATTATAGTAAAAAACTGAGGTATGCTTGTCCAAGAATAGACAAATAGAGGACTGGTTATATGGCTGTGGTATTTCACAGAATAGAATAGTGATCAACCATTAAAATATAAACCATCCATAGAATAAATCTAAATACATAGTCAGAAATAAAATGTTAACAATGTTTATCTGAATGTTAAGATGAAGGGGGATTTTTTTAGGCTGGGTGCGTGGCTCATGCCTGTAATCCCAGCACTTTGGGAGGTGGAGGCGGGTGGATCACCTGAGGTCAGGAGTTCAAGACAGCTTGGGAAATGTGGTGAAACCCTGTCTCTAATAAAATACAAAAATTAGCTAATTTTTAATGAGTCAGAGATCAGAGTAATGATACAAGAAGCCAAGAACACCAGGAGCCACCAGGAGCTAGAAAAGACTGGCCGGGCATGGTGGCTCACACTTGTAATCCCAGCACTTTGGGAGGCCAAGATGCGTGGATCACCTGAAGTCAGGAGTTCAAGACCAGCCTGGCCAACATGGTGAAACCCTGTCTCACCATGGGTGGATCACTTGAGCCCAGGAGTTCGACATCAGCCTGGACAACAAAGCAAGACCCATCTCTACAAGAAGAAAAAGATACAAAAATTAGCCAGTCTCATAACCTGGCCTCTAAATAAAGAAAGAAATAGTCTTTAAGAACGGAAGAAGCTAGAAAAGGCAAGGGGAGAACTTCCCCTAATGCTGTTGAACGGAGTGTGGCATTCATGATAACCTTGACTTCAAACTTCTGGCCTCCACAACGGTAAGAAAATAAATTTATGTTGCTTGAAGCCACAAAATGTTAATTTCTTGTGGCAGACTTAGGGAATGCATACACAGAGGCATCCCCGATTACAGCAAAGGGTAAAGAATGGGGACCCTGGAGCTGGAAGGCTTAGGTTCAAATCCTAGCTCCTCCAACTGATGAATGGGTGGCCTTGAGCAAATTTTTTTTTTCTTTTTTTTGAGACGAAGTCTCTCTCTGTCGCCCAGGCGAGTGCAGTGGCGCAGTCTTGGCTCACTGCAACCTCCACCTCCCGGGCTCAAGCAATTCTCCTGCCTCAGCCTTTTGAACCTGCCACTATTCCTGGAATTTTTGTGTTTTAAGTAGAGCTGAAGTTTCACCATGTTGGTCAGGCTTGAACTCCTAGACTCACGTGATCTGCCCACCTTGGCCTCCCAAAGTGTTGGGATTACAGGCGAGAGACACTGTGCCCGCCAAGCAAATCATTTACCATGTCTATGCTTCTGTTTCCCTGTGTATAAAAACCCAAAATCAGGCCTGGCGTGGTGGCTCACGCCTGTAATCCCAGCACTTTGGGAGGCAAAGGCAGGTGAATCACGAGGTCAAAAGATTGAGACCATCCTGGCCAACATAGTGAAACCCCGTCTCTACTAAGATACAAAAATTAGCTGGGTATGGTGACGCTCGCCTGTAGTCCCAGTTACTTGGGAGACCGAGGCAGGAGAATTGCTTGAAGCCGGGAGGCGGAGGTTGCAGTGAGCCAAGATCACGCCACTGCACTCCAGCCTGGTGCCTGGCAAAAGAGCAAGACTGTCTCAAAAAACAAAAACAAAAACAAAAATCCAGCTGCAACCATGTTGAAATTAAAAGCAGAAGGAAATTAAACAAAAAAAAAGTAACACAAACTTCTTAGGAATGTTGGAATGTTTTGAAGGTTAAATGAGATAATATTTAGAAAAGTTTCTAGCACACAGTCATCAACATCCCACAAAAATAAATAAATAAATAAATAAATAATAGATAAATAAATAAAGTGTCTAGCACACAGCAAGCCTTCAAGGAATATTTGCCATTTTAATACATTTGTTTTTTCTTTTTATTTTTAAGAGGTAATGTCCTGAGCTGTTGCCCAGGCTGGAGCGCAATGGTGCGATCCTAGCTCACTGCAGCCTGGAATTGCTAGATTCACGAGACCCTCTCCCCTCAGCCTCCTGAGTAGCGGGGACTATAGGGACACACCACCACACCCAGCTAATTTTTTATTTAAAAAATATTTTTGCGTAGGCTAGTCTCGAACTCCTGGCCTCAAGCAATCCTCAAACCTCAGTCCCCCAAAGTGCTGGGATTACAGGCATGAGTAAGCCACCATGCTTGGCCCATTTTTAATATTAATATGATACCCAGACTATCGGGTCCCTGTTGGCTTCTCCAACTGGGGTGTGGGAGTCCCTGGGCCTTCCCACACCCCAGTGAGCTGTGTGTGACCCCAGTTCATTCCAGCACCACCCCAAATTTGATCTTACCCAGGAAATCTGGTTACTAATAGCCTAATTCTCTCCCTGGCTGCGTGTGGCTTTGTCAGTTCTGAATTTCTCTAAGGCCTTTGAGCATCTGTTAATACAATACTTCCTTCCCACACTACTTCTCAACCGCCACCAAACTCAAACGCTGCCTCTCCCGGTACCCTCATGTACCCCCTCTGTGCCCCTCCAGCCCCGGGCCCCCTCTTGTGGCTCCAGCAGCACAATGGGCTGAGGCCGTTTCTGCCCCAATCCCATCTCACTAACTGCTATAAACTGTTTACTCACCCTGCCTCATCAGAACACCTGCCCACCAGACTTTGGTGTTTGCTGAATGAGTAAGTTTATTACTCTCTGTGTAAAACAGCACTCCTCACACTTGCTTTAACGTTTACCTCACTCGAGTCTCAAAGGTTGCCCCTTTGTCTATTGTGAACACATCTGTTCTCACCTCCACCACACACTTCCCAATTTTATAGGTGTTAATCATTTCCACCTCCAGCTTCGCCTTTCTAGGCTAAAGAGCGCTGACCCCTTCAGACCCCTGCCCCTGCCCCTGCCCCTGCCCCTCCAGGGCAGACACTTGGTCCCTCTCCCCTGCGCCATCCTCTCCCCGACCCTTACTAGGAACACTTTGGGACTTCATGTACCCAAAACAGGACACCGGTTCCAGTCCTCATGTGGATCCCTGGCATTTTTCTGGCATTTTCTGGTCTTTGCGCCCTCTGCAGCACTTGGAGAAGGTAGAGTTCTAGACTGTGTCTCTATTCCTGAAGTCAGGCCACCAGGACAGCTCCTCCCAGAAACCCCACGGTCACTCCAAACTCAGCAGGCCCAACTGGAGACCCCTGTTATCCACAGAAGAGGGGTTCCTGTCCTCCCACTCACTAGAGCTTCCCGGGCTGTCCATCTGCTATTCCAGGGTGGCTCTCAGTGCCTCTCAAGAGGCCTCTCTCAAATGAAAATGGTAGAAATAAAAACCATAATATCAGAGATGAAGAGTTCTTTTCTAATTTTTTAAATTTATTATTATTATTATCACTTGAGACAAGGTCCCTCTCTGTTGCCCAGGCTGGAATGCAGGGGCACAACCACAGCTCCCTGCGGCTTTGGCCTCCTGAGCCCAAGCAGTCCTCCTATCTCAGCCTCCCAAGTAGCTGGGACTACAGGTGCACACCACCACACCCAGCTAATTTTTTTCTGGTATTTTTTGTAGAGACGGGGTCTTGCTATGTTTCCCAGGCTGGCCTTGAACTCCTGGGCTCAAGCTATCCTCCCACCTCAGCCTCCCAAAGTGCTGGGATTACAAGTGTGAGCCATTGCACCTGGCCAAAGTCTTTCTTTCAACAAGATGATCAGCAGATAAGACACAGTAGAGGAAAGAATTCGTGAAGACAAATCTATAAAAGCTGAAGATAAGCCCGTTTTTATCTTCAGTCAATTGATAAGTCAATAAAAATTACCCAAACTAAAACACAGAAAGGGGCGGTGGGGATGTGTGCAGAACAGAGTATGCAAGAGCTATAGTCCATATATGTCTCATTGGAGTCTCAGAAAGAGAAGAGAGAGAGAATAGGGCAGAAGAAATATATGAAGACAATCATCACTAAGAATTTCCCAAAATAAACGAAGGGCCACAAGCCACAGACATTATAGTCAGAGTCAAATTGCTGAAAACCAAAGATAAAGAGAGAAAAACTTTTTTTGAGACAGAGCCTCACTCTGTCACCCAGGCTGGGGTACAATGGTGCCGTCACAGCTCACTGCAGCCTCAAATTACCAGACTCAAGAGATCCTCTCCCCTCAGCCTCCCAAGTAACTAAGACTATAGGCATGCACCACTATGACTGGCTAATTTTTGTCAAGAGATGGGATCTCCCTATGTTGTCTGAGCTGGTCTCGAACCCCTGGGCTCAAGGGACCCTCCTGCCTCGGCCTCCCAAAGTTCTGGGATTACAGGCATAAGCCACCACACCCAGACTTTTTTTTTTTTTTTAAGATGGGGTCTCACTATGCTGCCCAGGCTGGGGCCTCCCAAAGCACTGGGATTACAGGCACAAACCACTGCACCCAGCCAATCGAGAAAATCTTGAAGGCAGCCTGTCTCAATTGGCTTAGGCAGCCATAGCAAATACCATAGACTGGGTGGCTTAAACAATAGAAATTGGCCAGGGGCAGTGGCTCATGCCTGTAATTCCTGCACGTTGGAAGGCTGAGGTGGGAGGACAGCTTGAGCCCAGGAACTCAAGACCAGTCTGGGCAACAAAAGCAAGACTCCCATCTCTTAAAAGAAAAAAATAGAGACTTATTTCTCACAGTTCTAGAGGCTGCAAAGTTCAAGACCAAGGTGCCGGCCGACGGAGTGCATGGTGAGCACCCACATTTCACACCCAGCCTGTAGCAGGGGCTGGGGCCATGGCAGCGGACCCATCCCAGAAGCCCTCAGCTGCAACCCAGGCCTCCAGGATAGCTACACCCAGAAACTTCACCATCACCCCAAACTCAACAGGCCCAACTGGAGACCCTCATCATCCAGCAAAAGAGGCTCCTCTCCTCCCCATCAACACAGCCTCCGGGACCATCCATCTCAGTATCCCACAGCCAACCATCAAGTGGAGCCCCCATTTCCAGGGGAACTAGGTTCCCAGTGGGGCCTTCGTGTCCTCCTCCCAGGATGACTTTGGGAGCCTCTCAACAGCCTGTCTGTTGCTGGTCTGCCTTACAGAGGCATCTCCAGCCCTACTCTGCCCACAGAGGTTCCTTTGATGTCTAAACACCTCAGCTTGGTCTTACCGCTCCTGTCACCCACAATGCACCAGCACCACCGCACTCTCCCCAGCAAACATCATGCTCAACCGAGCATGTGCCTCCTCGTCCTTCAAGGCATTCGTACACCTTAGCTCCCCTGCAAAGCCGTGGAAATGGTGTATGTATCTACTCAGGGTGGTCTACCCTTGCTCTCCTGTCTGCTTGGCCAAAACCTCGCCAGTCCTCAGTGTGTGCTGGAGTACCCAGAAGAGGCTGCAGAGAGTAGGAAGGAAATCAAGCTAGAGATGGTGGACCAGGCACGGTGGCTGACACCTGTCATCCCAGCACTTTGGGAGGCCAAGGCGGGTGGATCACTTGAGGCCAAGAGTTCAAGACCAGCCTGGCCAACATGGTAAAAGCCTGTCTCTACCAAAAATACAAAAAAAAAAAAATTACCTGGGCGTGGTGGCACACACCTGTAGTCCCAGGTACTTGGGAGAATCACTTGAACCCTGGAGACAAAGGTTGCAATGAGCCAAGAGTATGTGGCTGCACTCCAACCTGTGCAACAGAAGAGACTCTGTCTCCAAAAAAAAAGGCTATAGATGCCACTGGCAGTCTCTGATCTGACATCTGAACTGTTCCCCAAGGACCCGCAATACATTCCTGGAGCCGGGGATGGTTTGCAGAGAACTGAGGTCCTCTAGAGGCGGAGGATAGGCGCAGGGCTCAAATCCACTGTCAAGTGCTGGTTGTGTTAATTATTTGCCGTGTGGCCCCAGGTAAATGTCTCATCCTCTCTAAGCCTCCATTTCCTCATCTGCCCTGACTTCCTTACACAGTCCTCCTTGTGAGAATCATATGAGCTGCCTGCTGGAAAGTGGCTTTGTGAACGGCAGAGCCCTCTGCGAGAGGAGAGCAGGGGACTCTGGGTCTAATCAGACCTTCCAGAGCCTTCCGCAGTGGCCCTACTTGCCTGGCCTCTCCCTCCTGCTCTCTGCACTTGCTGTAGATAGATGTTTTTCTGACTCTTGTGCCCACGAAGGGATTTCCCTGTGTTATCTTGGCCACGCAATTATAAGCAACTGAGGGACGGGGGCTCTGGGTTGTTTGGGGGTCATCTCTAACACTCGCCTGGGGACACAGAGGCAATGCCACCTGCTGACTCTTGGGGCCTTCATCATCGCTGTCATCACCTCCACCACCCTCTCCTTGGATAATCTGACCAGAAAGAGGCCCCAGGATTAGCTGGGCCAGGCCTGGGGAGCAGGGATGAGGAGGCCCACAGCTTCCCTGTATATTACCTTAAAGGGAATCTATGTGTTATTAATAAACTCTCATAATGTCCCCAAATCCACAGAGTTGGGCACTCCAGCCCTTGAAACTGTCTCATCAGCTCCTCCCAGCCTGTACCCCTCTCACAACAGGTGCGGGCCGGGTAAAGCAGATCTCCTCTGTCAAGGCTGGGCAGGCAGAAGCAGACTTGGAGGGCCTGGCTGGGAGTATGGTGGAATTTCCCTGGTGGGTTACCTCAAAGGTGTCCTTCAGGGCTCCAGAGACCCCCACCCCAGGTCCCTGCCCCCTCACCATCCCTTCTGCCCACCCCACAGCCTTGAACTCAAAGTCTCCCTCCCCTGCCTCTCTTCACCCCTGTCCCCCCCTGCCAGGAAGGAATCAGAAAGTCTGTTCTGTATGAGGGAAATCAGCAGGTGACCATTCATCTCTCAGACACAGCCATGACCAGGCTGAGCGAGGACCCTGTTGTGATGTCTCCTCCCACAGTCTCTCAGCCCTTTTTTTGTTTGTTTGTTTGTTTTGTTTTTGAGGCGGAGTCTCCCTCTGTCAGCCAGGCTGGAGTGCAATGGCGCGATCTCGGCTCACTGCAACCTCCACCTCCTGGGTTCAAGGAATTCTCCTGCCTCAGCCTCCCGAGTAGCTGGGATTACAGGCGTGCGTCACCATGACCAGCTAATTTTTGTGTTTTTACTAGAAACGGGGTTTCACCATGTTGGCCAGGGTGGTCTTGATCTCCTGACCTCGTGATCCACTCACCTCATCCTCTCCAAGTGCTGGGATTACAGGTGCCAGCCACCACACCTGGCAGTCATTTTTTTTTTTAAGACACTGTTTTGATCTTTCCCAGGCTAGGGTGTAATGACACAATCTTTCCACACTGCAGTCTCCAACTCTCAGGTTCCAGTGGTTCTTCTGCCTCAGCCTCCCCAGCAGCTGGGATTATAGGTGCACGCCACCATGCCTGGCTAAATTTTTGTTTTTAGTAGAGATGGGATTTCACCATGTTGGCCAGTCTGGTCTCGAACTCCCAACCTCAGGTAATCTGCCCACCTTGGCCTCCCAAAGTGCTGGGATTACAGGCGTGAGACACCACGCCCGACCCCCTCAGCCTTTTCTAACTGAAGGGATTTCCCAGGCACACCTGAGGCTCCCCCAAGTCAAGGGAGGATGCTGTCAGACGTCCCACCCCCGGACTCCTTCTCTCCCAACTAGGGCTGGCAGCCTATGCAGCGCCTCTGTGAGGTTTGGAAAGGCTCAGCCCTCCAGCTAAAGCCTCCAGGATGAGGGCAGGCAGAGACCACTCTGTGGCAAAAGCCCCCTCGTCCTCCCAGGGGAAGCCTGGAGAGCAGAAGCTGTGGATTTCACTCACCCCTTGGCCAGGGGCTGTATGCAGACCACCCCCTGCACAACCACAGGCACCCACAGGTCTCCGCAGTGAGCCATTCATCACCCCCAAAGGCAAGATGAGGTCACAGCATGGGTCTCCAGCCCTGTGGCAGGCCCCTCCCATGCAAAGGTAGGGAAGCCACCTGCAGCCCTGCTGCCCAGGGTGGGGCATGCACTAGGACCACGCAGGAACTCTGGACCTGGAGCATCAGCCCAGGAGCACTCACCCTCTGTCGCTGTAGCTGTGAGGGAGGCGCAGAGCCTGAGAGCCAGCGTCAGAATCCAGATCGCCAGCATCTCCAGGGGAATTGGCCTCTGGCTGTCCGTCTTCCCATGTCAGGAAGGCCAAGAAATGAGAGCCTCCCAGGAAGGGATCAGCTATATATAAAAAGGCCCCAGAGACTTTTGCCTTAAAGAAGGGCAGTGCCTGTCCCAGGGTAGAGGTGAGGTGATAACTTTAGGTGAATGGCGGGTGGTGACCACAAGGAGTTAAACAAAGGGCAGCCTGTCCACCCTCCTCCCTTATAAGTCCTGGGGCAGTGACCGCCCTGAGCTAGGGTCTCTCTCTCAAGGGAAGTCAGAGTCACTGCGAGCGGAGCCGCACAGGAGCGAGGGATGCAGGCTAGAGGTGAGAGCATACCGCGGGTGCCAGGAGGTGGGGGCAAGAAGCCCCGGGGAGCAGGTCAGCATGGAGGGAGAAGTTCAAAACCGCAGAAGGGGCAGCTGGCAACAGCCCAGACCAAGTGAAGGACCCTCCACTCCCACCCCTGAGAAGCCCCTCTCTCTTCCAGCCATCCTGCCCCATCCCCCGCCTCAACATGGTCCTTTCCAAATGTCCAGCTTCCGGTCCTTCTCCTGGTCAGCGTGCCCATTCACTCCTGAGACTTTATGGTCTTGGTCTCCACCCTGCCCAGAGACAGAGGTGATGAAAGGCCATGACGGGCCCCTGCCCAGGGCAAAGATCACAGGGGCCTCTCCCAAGCCCGCACCCAAACGGCCAAGGGGATATGGTAGTTCTGATCACCCTCAGCTCCTCAGGCAGGCCTGACTGCCCAAGACAGCAGGAACAGAAGGGCCCCATGCCAGCATGGACAGGCTCTGCTGTGTGCGTTGGCTATCAGGGTTTGGGGTCTTGTGGGGGGGGGCTCGAGATCTTTGGGGAGGGCCCAGCTTTACCCGTCCTTGCAAAAGCTAGCTGGACCAGGTGGCCCTAGTTCCGGGGACACCCACCTCCCTGACCCAGCACCAGGGGTCTCATTCCTCCCTAAGACCCCAATGTCGAGGTCTCAGCAGTGGCGGGGGTGGGGGTAGCACAGACGACAAAACCCAGGGGGTCCCAAGCCACTCCCCAACAAAATGGGTTCCCCCAACCTGTGTTTTTATGAGGAATGTCATGGCCCCCAAGGGGACCCACAGACCCCCTCCTTCCTCCCTGGGAGACTCGGGTGCTCCCAGCATCCTCCTGCAACGCCGTCTCTGGAAATCCCTGTTCTCCAATCAAGTGGAGACCACTGGGAGGTGAAAGGCAGAGACAGAGAGCAGCTTCTTTTACAATCAACTCTACATTGTGTTCACGTGGAGACCTGGAGATGTGCCAACCTCCTGTCCCCAAAGCAGATCTTCCCGGCCAAGGAGATTGAAGATCTCAGGGCTCAGAGTTACCACAGGAATTGAGGTGACACCCGGGAGAGAGGGGGGAGGAGGGAAAAGGGAGGGGATGGGAAAAGGCAGTAGCGAGGGAGGAGGGGGGAGAGGTCTAGGTGGGAGGGGAGGGAGGTCTAGGGGAATGAGGAGGAGGGGGACTGAGGGGGCTGCCTTTCCTTGGGGACTGGGGAACTCATGCCCTGCCCCCCACCCACGGGGCCCCAGGGGTGAGAGAAACAGATGGAGAATGGAGACTAGGGTGGTGGGGTGATGGAGGGAACAGCAGCTGGGGTATCCTAAGACACAGAGACTATCTAGATGTTGCTTGGGACAGGGGTGTGGGAGAGGAGGGAGGATGTAGGGCTGGGACACTGGGATGGAGGAGGTAAGCATTCTGGGGGGAGGCTACCAGGACGGAGAAGGGGAGAAGACAGAAACTGGGGGAGATGTAGGGCTGGAGGACTGGGGACAGGATGGATGAAGGAACAGGCTCAGAAGGGGACAAAATACAAGGAATGAGAGCAAGAGACCCATCAGGGAGTTTGATCTGGAGAGGGCAGGAGATGGGATGGGCTGCAGGCTGCCTCCAGGTTCAAGGTAAGAAACAGACCGTAGAGAATTGAAAGGGAAAATAGGAACCAGGGCTGGAGACCAGGTGAAGGACAAGAGGATTGGAGGATCCTAGGGAGGCAATGGAAACATGAGGGCTGAGATGGGAGGGCAGAGCAGGGCCAAGAATTGACCAAGGCCAAGCCCCTGTAGTTTTCACAACAGCCATATGAGGTATCATACAGGAATGTTGCACCCATTTTTCAAGTGAGGAAACTGAGGCTCGTTACTGAATTGCCCAAGTTTCCACAGTGGAAGAGCCTAGATGTGAACTGGGTTTCCAGGTGCATTTCAGCCAGGTTGGAAAGAGATGGATGTGATTTGCGGGAACAGTCTCATTGTGCCCAAGAACAGCAGGAGCCTGGGCTGCACTCATTCTGGGGCCGCCTCTTGAAATGGACGCAGTGCAGACCCTGTGTCCCGGACAGGGCAGAGTGGGTGGTGAGGGGGCACTGCAGGGTTCACACCGAGGACAAGGTCATCTCTGGTCTCTTGATGTGCACCTGTCGCAGAGTAACAGTGAGGGACTGGAACAGGGAGCCACTTGTTTGGGAGGTCACTGCTGATGCAAGCCCAGCCCCCTCCCTGCCCTGGTGGGGCTTGGGGGGGGAATCTGGAATGGAGGCTGGGAGAGCTCCTTGGGCCCACCACCTTAGCCCCTCACCTTCATAGTGGTGTCCACGTTCTCCAAGTCCACATTGAAATTTTTATCCTTCTCTGGAGAGAGAGAGAGAAGGGGAGAGGAAGGAAACTGAAGAGAGAAGGGGAAGGAGGAGATTGGAGGAAGGCAGGGAGGGCATCTGTCCTCGCAGTGGTGCCCAGGAAAGGCCCTGCCCGCTTCCCCCGGGAGGCAGGAATCACCTATTCTGTCGTCCTCCTCGAAGCCCAAGTTTGAAAAAGTGCCCACGACTTCCTCATCCCAGATCTCGAACCATTTCCCGTCCTGGTCCCAAGACCTAGGTGGGGCCGTCGAGGGGTCAGGCAGGGCCGGCCTGCCTGGGCCCCTTGGCCACCCTCGCCCCCCCACCCCGGCTCCAGCCCGCGCGCTCACCGGCCTCGGCTCTGGCCGCCCCCTCCTCGGGAGCGCACCGCCCGGAAGCCCAGCGCCAGCAGCAGCAGCAGCAGCAGGGCGGCGCCCGCCGCCAGGCCCCCGACCAGCGCCTTCCAGTGGACGGCCACCTCGCAGCGTGGGCCAGAGAACCAGTGCGTGTCCGTGGAGAAGCAGCTGCGGAAGGGCGCAAGGTGAGACCCTCTTCACGTCCCCGCTCGGGATCCACCTGTGCACCTGGCCCCCGCGGGGGCGGAAGAGGGGCGGGGCTCCACCTTAGGCCGGCGGGGCGGGTTCCAGCCTAGGGCAAGGCGGGTGAGTTGCACCCTAGGCAAGGGAGCGGGGCTTCACCCTAGAACCAGGGGACGGGGCTCCACCCTAGAACCAGGGGGCGGGGCTCCACCCTAGAACCAGGGGGCGGGGCTCCACCCTAGAACCAGGGGGCGGGGCTCCACCCTAGAACCAGGGGGCGGGGCTCCACCCTAGACTGAGGGGACGGGGCTCCATCCTAGAAGGAGGAGGCGGGGGCTCCACGCTGAAACCAGGGGGCGGGGCTCT
>NW_016107397.1:3305710-3316454 GCF_001604975.1 Cebus imitator
CACCCTAGAACCAGGGGACGGGGCTCCACCCTAGAACGAGGGGTCGGGGCTCCACCCTAGAACCAGGGGACGGGGCTCCACCCTAGAACGAGGGGGCGGGGCTCCACCCTAGAACCAGAGGACGGGGCTCCACCCTAGAACCAGGGGGCGGGGCTCCACCCTAGAACGAGGGGGCGGGGCTCCACCCTAGAACCAGGGGGCGGGGCTCTACCCTAGACTGAGGGGACGGGGCTCCATCCTAGAAGGAGGAGGCGGGGGCTCCACGCTGAAACCAGGGGGCGGGGCTCTACCCTAGGGAGAGGGGTGGGACTCCATCCTAGGCAAGGAGTCGGGGCTCCACCTTAGGGCTGTGGAGCAGAGCTCTGAGACACGGCTCCACCTTAGGGTAAGGGGGATGGGCTTGGAGCGGGACTCTGGGGACCAGGCTCCACCATAGGGCCTGGGGGCAGAGCCGGAGCGGGGCATGGGGTGGGGTTTCATCTTGGAATGAGTGGGCGGGGCTCAGGCGTAGCTGATGGTGGGTGGGGCCTCACCGACAAGCAGGACCTCTCGTCTCCAGAATGCACTGGCCCTGGTGACAGTCGATGGCGCCGTCCACGCCCGACGTACATTTGGTGACGCAGCGGAGCCGGGCCGCCTCCACCAAGGGAAAGTAGAACTCCTCATAGCCCTTGGGAGCGGCGCGGCGGCAGATAGCTAGGGGGTTGGGGAGGGGGTTGCAGAGAGACAAGGACCTCATCCATTCTATCCAGGGGCCTGATTACGGTGCCTCTGAAAATGCGCGACCAGGACTCCATTTCCTGGTGGGGTGCCGTGGGGTAGACCCTGGGATTAGATGAGGGGAGGCCAACCCCAGCACCCTCACCCTCTCCTCGTGGCCCCTGCTGTCCTCAGGTGGAAGCCAGTAAGCAGCGCAGGAAAGGCTGCCCTGGGTCACATCACTTGCCTCCGTCGAAGGCCTCTCCCTGCCCCCCAGCTTCAATGGGCAAATGTCTCTGGTGGCAGGAGTCATGGCCACGGAAGACCACTCAGCCCTTTACCCCACCCTCACCTTCCGGAGTCAGCTCTGTCCTGCTGTAGTTGTTCACCTTGATGGAGTCAGGCTTAAAGCACAGGGCTGCGGGAACACAGGCACAGAGGGAATGGGAGGGGCAGGTCAAGGGGTTAAGATCAAGGGATTAGGGCCAGAAATCAGGACAGGCACAGGGAAGGCAGCGAGGGCTCTCTCCCTCTGGAGGTGTGTGGAGGGGCCATGAAAGAAGACTCCTGTTCCCTCCCTCATCTCATCCAGGAAACGCTGAGCCTGACGCTCAGGGGCTCTCTTCCCCAGCACCCACGTCCTGGGGAGACCCTCCCTAGCCCCACCCTTGATGCTGCTGTGTGTGGACTCTTGCACCTTCTCCCAACCTGCCAGAGGTACCACAGGGCTGGCACCTGAGCCCAGAGGCCCCCTGGCTGAGCTGGAGTGGGCTAGGGTAGCGGCTCTGGCCCTGGCCCCTCCCTCCAGCCCGGGCTCACTCTGGGAGTCCTTGCAGCTGTCTGCATTTTGGCTGGCGTTCTGCAGCCCGTCCTTCAATGCAGTCTTGGCCTTCTCGTACTGGCTCTGCAGTTGCGGGCTGAAGGGCATCTCCAGCAGAACCAGGTAGTCCACCACGATGCTGCCATTCCTGAGGGGTCCGCAGCCTTAGAAAGTGCCCCATGGGCACATAGGTCCTTGGAGGGGAACCTCCAGAACGAACCGACGTGCACCAGAAGGGGAAAGGGGGCAGAGGTCATGGCATCCTTTTCAGAAGAGGCTGCCAGCATCCCTGACTTGGTCAGCCTGGGAAGGCAGGACAAGGAATGATTGACATGATAGACTTCCTCTCTCTCTCTGTTTTTTAGAGACAAGGTCTTCCCTTGTCATCCAGGCTGGAGTGCAGTGTTATAATTATAGCTCACTGCAGCCTCTAACTCCCCAGCTCAAGTGATCCTCCCACCTCAGCCTCCCAAGTATCTGAAATTACAGATATGCACTACCAAGCCTGGCTAATCATTTTATTATTACTATCATTATTGTAGAGATGGCTTCTCACTATGTTGTCTAGGCTGGTCTTGAACTGGTCTCAAGCGATCCACCCACCTAGCCCTCCCAAAGTCCTAGGATTACAAGTGTGAGCCCTGACACCCAGCCTGATGTTCTCTGTGTGTTGTATCATGCCATCGTTCACCAGGTACCCCTGGATGTACTCTCTCTTCCTCTCTCTCTTCCTCTCTCTTTCTCTCTCTAATGCTGACCCACCCAGTAGAACAGGGGCAAAGCAGAGGAAGATGAAGTCACCAATCCAGACACCACCTTCCCACATGTCCCTGTAACTTCTCTCCTTCAAGCGTGCTGAAGAAGACAGGCGCCACCCCTCCTCCAGAGAAATAGCCCCAGAAAACGATCTCAAAAAATACCCCAAGGAGTGATTCCTTGTGTACCCCCTACACCCCCCTACACCCCTCTCTTTATAAAATCTCATGATTACAAAAGCAAGGAATGGGTTCTTTCTGTGCACACATTTCCTCCACCCAACACCGCCTGCACATCCCCAGATGGGTCTCCTACCTCAGGGACAGGATCTCCACACCCTTGAAGGTGAAGCCCTGCACGTCTGCGTAAATCTTCTGCATCTGGAACACCAAGGACCCCAGGGCTCAAAGTCTTGAACCTGAGGGCTTGAGGGCACCCACACGCCCAACCTCACACCCAGGGGAGAACTTTAAATTCCCCTCCCCCTGCCCCTTACCTGATTCCAGAAGGTGTTGTTGAAATCCCTGTAGGCCTGGGAAGTGTTGTCGTTGAGGTCAGAGGAGAACTCCTGGTCGACAGACACTTCCATGGCCACGTCGGCCTCCACTGAGTCTGCACACAGCATGCATGTCCCTAGTCACTTCTCCGTCTGGTTTTGTCTGATGCCGCCACCACCACCACCACCTCCCCCCAACCCCCAGGCGCCTCCTGCTGCTCCTCTCCAAGATCCCTGAGAACTGATGCACAGAGGCAGGAACAGAGGTAGGAATTCAAGGATGCATTGTGCCTCGGGAGGCTGAGGCAGGAGAATCGCTTGAACCCAGGAGGCAAAAATTGCAGTGAGCTAAGATTGTGCCACTGCGCTCAGACCTAGGTGACAGAGCAAGACTCTGTCAAGAAAAGGAAAGAAGGAAAGAGAGAGAGAGAGATTGTGTGGAGATGAGAGGAAGCAGGCAGGAACAGAGCGGTGAGCCTGTGGTCCCTCCCAGCTACCCCCGTGGTGGGCGGGTATCTGCGTCCTAATCCCCAGAACTGTGAGTATGCTATATACCACATGGCAAGGGAGGATCAAGGTGCAGATGGAATTCAATTGCTAATCAGCCTAGCTCTTTTTTACTGCTGAGATGGGTCTCATTCTGTCATCCAGGCCAGAGCACAACAGTGTGACTGGATCACAGCTCACTGCAGCCTTGACCTCCAAGCCTCAACTGATCCTCCCACCTCAGCCTCCTGAGTAGCTGGGACCGCAGGGACATGCCACCATGCCACCATCCCAGGTAATTTTTTAAAAAATTTTTTGTAGAGATGGGGTCTCACTGTGTTGCACAGCCTGGTCTTGAACTCCTGGCCTCAAGCAATCCTCCCCCCATGGACTTCCAAAGTGCAGAGATTACAAGACAATCAGCTGATTTTTTTTTTTTTTTTTTTGAGACAGTCTCGCTCTCGCTCTGTCATCCAGCCTGGAGTGCAGTGGTGAAATCTCAGCTCACTGCAACCTCCACCTTCTGGGTTCAAGTGATCCTCCTGCCTTAGCCTCCCGAGTAGCTAGGATTACAGGTACCTACCACCATACCTGACTAACATTTGTGTTTATAATAGAGATAGAGTTTCACCATGTTGGCCAGGCTGGTCTCAAACTCCTGACCTCTGGTGATCCGCCCGCCTCTGTCTCCCAAAGTACTGGGATTACAGGCGTGAGCCACACACCTGGCCTAATCAGCTGATCTTGTAAAAATTAACATGGACAATTCAGGGAGGATCCAAAGTCCTCACAGAGTCCTTAACAGTGGAAGAAGCAATAGCGGAGCCCAGAGTCCATCAGAGTGAGATGAGGCTATGGGAGAAAGACCCAGAGGGATGCAGCCTTGCTGGCTTGGAAGATGGAGCCAGGGACCCTGTCACATGCAACATGAGAGGCTCCAGAAGCTGCAAAGGGCAAGGAAATGGATGCTTCCCTGGAGCCTCTGGAAGAGAACACAGCCCTGGTGATGCCTGGATTTCAGCCCAGTGACACCCACATGGGACTTCTGATCTACAGAATTGTAACCTGGTAATGTCGTGGTGTTTCAGCAGCCAGGTTTGTGTGTGTTGGTACAGCCGCAGTTGGAAACGGATATATATCCAAGCAACCCAAGTCAAGAAATGGGCTTAGAAGGGAATGTGGTTCCCAGCCACCTCTTAAGGATGAGGAGAGAGGAGCATGACACAGGGCAGCGGAGGGCATGGGAGAGATGGCAGGGAGGGAAGGATTGGGCAAAACGGCATGGGTGCCTCCAGGTCATACTCATGGATAAGTCTGGGGAAGTGCAGAAGGTATAGCTCTGGCGACTCACCTACATCCACCTGTTCCACAGCAAACTCACAATCGGAACCATAGAAGGTGCTGGGACACTGGCACTTGAGGCCATCCCAAGTACCCCCATTCTGGCATTTTCTCTGGTGCTGACAGCGGTCCCCAGAGAACCCCTGACGGCAAACACACTGGCCCTGTTCCCAGGTGCCACCATTGTCACAGGTGCCTAGGAAACACGGGAAGAAAAGGAAGGTCAGGATACAGACTGACCTCAGTGACACAGGAATTTTGCAGGGGAGGGAGGAGGGAGAAGAGGGAGGCAGAAGGTCCAACCTGCAGTGGTGGTCAACCTTGACTGTGTGGTCATCTGGGAAGTGACGGGAGTTGTCCTGCGTGATGTAAGGGTGGTAGGAGTCTGGGTAGTGGCCACTGGTGTCTCTGAAGTCCTGGTGGTGCGTGGGGAGGAGCGAGTTGACTTGCTTGAAGTCCTCAGGACAGTTGGAAGGCTAGTGCTTGGTTTCGTGGTCAGTGGGATGGTAGAGACTCCAGGAAGAGGTGGGGGGATCACGGAGCTGGTGCTCAGCCAGGTCTCACTGGTGGGCATTTGAGTACTTGTGAAAACTGTGTTTGTGGGTACAGTCCCAGTGCCAGTGGAACTGGAAGCATTGGTTGTGATGCTGGGCAAACTTCCTGGAGTCACAGAAGAAGTGTCCATATATGTAGGAAGGGCAGTTCGCAGACTGTTGGAGCTGGGACTGGTGACCATTTTGGTCGTAAAGGAAAAGACGGCTAATGGGGTGGTGGTGGAAGTAGCTTGAGTGCTGGGATCTATTTCAACACACGGATCAGTGGGAGAGGTGGGGACTATTGTAATTGTTATAGTTTCTGGACAGGGTGTGATGGAGGGAAGAGAAATATAAGAAAAGGGGGTTATTTTGGTGAGAGTTGTGGTCGGAGAATTGCTGGCTGGAGAAGTGCTGGTAGTTGCAGAGGAAGAGAGAGTAGGAAAGGCTGTGATAGAAGAGGAACTCACATTTTCTGTGCTGAAAATCTGTGGTGAATAAGGGGCAGAATGAGTGGTAGTGGAGACCGCTGGAGTTATGCTGGCAGAAGACGGAGAAGAGGACATTATGGTAGTGGGTGTTGAGGACCAGATGATGGTACTAAAAGGAGTCAAGATTGCATTTGTAGATGTACTTGTCCTAGTGAAAGATTCTGTAGTAGACTCACTTGGAGACATGAATGAATTTTGCACTGAGAGGGTTGAAGGAGTTGTTTTAAGGGTGGATGAATGTGTGCTAGTAACAGGCACCTCTGATGTTGACATGATTGTACTCAAGGTTGTTGATGGGGTAAGAGTATCGAGAGTGGACATGGAGGAATCCGTGCTTCCAAAGGTGAGAGTAGTGGTTACAGGAGATGTTTGTGTCCCGGTGGCAGAGGTCAGCACAGGAGGGGTATGTGTTGGGCTTTCAGGTGTAACCAGAATACTTGTACTAAGGGAACTGATTGGGGTGTTTTCAGTAATTCTGATGGTCGTTCTCACAGTGGAAATGGTGGGAGAGGGTGTGCTCACAAAGGATGAGGTTTCTGTATTTGAGATGGAGGGAGAAGACAAAATGATGTGTGTTAGGGATGGTGAGGTACTGACATCAGTGGGTGTAGAGGGAAGGTGTGTATCTGTAGTCAAGGAAGTGCTGATGCCCAAAGATGAGGGCGTAACAGTTATTAATGTTGTGGTCGGGATGTCTGTACTCCAAGAAGATGGAGTTACAGCTGTGGAGGTCACCCCAGTCTCCAAGGAAGTGGGAGTTGAGGTGGTGGCAGTTGTGGATGTGCTGGCTGTGGAGTAGATGGTCAAATAAGTGAAGCTGGAAGTACTGTGTGAGGTGGGCTCGATGGTGGGGATTGAAGAAGTGAAGCTGGGAGTACTATGTGAGGCAGTCTCAGTGGTGGTGATTGAAGAGGTAAAGCTGGGAGTACTCGGTAAGGTGGTCTCAGTGGCGAAGATTGAAGTGGTAAAGCCTAAAGTACTGTGTGAGGTGGCCTCAGTGGTGGGGTTTGAAGACGTGAAGCTGGGAGTAATATGTAAGGTGGTCTCTGTGGTGGGGATTGAAGCAGTGAAGCTGGAAATACTGTGTGAGGTGGTCTCAGTGGTGGGGATTGAAGAGGTGAAGCTGGGAGTACTGTGTAAGGTGGTCTCACTGGTGGGGATTGAAGAAGTGAAACTGGGAGTACTGTGTGAGGTGGTCTTGATGGTGGGAATTGAAGAGGTGAAGCTGGGAGTACTGTGTGAGGGGGTCTTGGTGGGGGGGATTGAAAAGGTGAAGCTAGGAGTAGTGTATACGGTGGTCTCAGTGGTTGTGATTGAAGATGTGAAGCTGGGAGTACTGTGTGAGGTTGTCTCAGTGATGGGGATTGAAGAGGTGAGGCTGGGAGTAGTTTGTAAGGTGATCTGAGTGGTGGGAATTGAAGGGGTGAAGCTGGGAGTACTGTGTGAGGTGGTCTTGGTGGTGGGGATGGAAGAGGTGAAGCTGGGAGTACTGTGTAAGGTGGTCTCAGTGGTGGGGACTGAAGAAGTGAAGCTGGGAGTACTGTGTGAGGTGGTCTTGGTGGGGGGGATTGAAGGGCTGAAGCTGGGAGTAATGTATACAGTGGTCTCAGTGGTCGTGATTGAAGATGTGAAGCTGGGAGTACTGTGTGAGGTTGTCTCAGTGATGGGGATTGAAGAGGTGAGGCTAGGAGTAGTTTGTAAGGTGATCTGAGTGGTGGGGATTGAAGGGGTGAAGCTGGGAGTACTGTGTGAGGTGGTCTCGGTGGTGGGGATTAAAGAAGTGAAGCTGGGAGTACTGAGTGAGGTGATCTCAGTGGTGGGAATTGAGGAGGTGAACCTGGATGTACTGAATGAGGTGGTCTCGGTGGTGAGGATTGAAGAGATGAAGCTGGGAGTACTGTGGGAGGTGATCTCAGTGGTGGGGATTGAAGAGGTGAAACTAAAAGTACTGTGCGAGGTCATCTCATTGGTGGAAATTGGAGATGTGAAGCTGGAAGTGCCATCTGAGGTGGTGCTGGTGGTGAGGATTGAAGAGGTAAAGCTGGGAGTACTGTGTGAGGTGGTCTTGCTGGTGATTGTTGAAGAGGTAAAGCTGGGAGTAGGGTGTGAGGTGGTCTCAGTGGTGGCGATTGAAGAGGTGAAGCTGGAAGTAATGTCTGAGGTGGTCTCAGAAGTGAAGATTGAAGAGGTGTAGATGTGAGCAGTGTGTAAGGTCGTATTGGTAGTGGGAATTAAAGAGGTGTAACTGGTAGTACTGTTTGAGGTGGTCTCGGTGGTGGTTGTTGAAGAGGTAAAGCTGGGAGTAGTGTGTGAGGTGGTCTTGGATATGGTGATTGAAGAGGTGAAGCTGGGAGAACTGTATGAGGTGGACTCAGTGGTGATGATTGAAGAGGTGTAGTTGGGGGTACTGTGTGAGGTGGTCTTGGTGGTGGGGATTGAAGAGATATAGCTTGTAGTGCTGTTTGAGGTAGTCTCCGTGGTGGTTGTTGAAGGGATAAAGCTGGGAGTAGTGTGTGAGGTGGTCTTGGTGGTGACTGAAGAGGTGAAACTGGGAGTACTGTGTGAGGTGGACTTGGTGGTGAAGATTGAAGAGGTGTAGATGGGGGTATTGTGTGAGGTGGTCTTGGTGGTGGGGATTGAAGAGGTGTAGCTGGTAGTACTGTTTGAGGTGATCTCAGTGGTGGTTGTTGAAGAGGTAAAGCTGAGAGTAGTGTGTGAGGTGGGCTCAGTGGTGGGGATGGAAGAGGTAAAGCTGAAAGTACTGTGTGAAGTGGTCTCGGTGGTGGGGATTGAAGGAGTGAAGGTGGGATAACTGTGGGAGGTGGTCTTGGTGGTGGAGATAGAAGAGGTGAAGATGGGAGTACTGTGTGAGGTGGTCTTGGTGGTGAAGTTTGAAGACGTGAAGCTGGAACTACTGTTGGAGGTGGTCTTGGTGATTGGTATTGAAGAAGTGAACCTGGGACTAGTGTGTAAGGTGGTCTCTGTGGTTGGGATTGAAGAGGTGAAGCTGGGAGTACTGCGTGAGGTGGTCTCAGTGGTGGGGATTGAAGATGTGATACTGGGAGTACTGTGTGAGGTGGTGTCAGTGGTAGGGATGGAAGAGGTGAAGCTGGGAGTAGTGTATGAGGTGGTCTCAATGGTGGGGATTGAAGAGGTAAATCTGGGAGTAGTGTGTGAGGTGTTCTCTGTTGTGGGGATTGAAAAGGTGAAGTTTAGAGTCCTGTGTGAGGTGCTTGCGGTGGTGGACATTGAAGAGGTGAAGCTGGGAGTACTGTGAAATGTCGTGTCGGTGGTATGGATTGAAGAGGGGTAGCAGGGAGTACTCTGTGTGCTGGTCTCAGTGGTGATGATCGAAGAGGTGAATCTGGGTGTAGTGTGTGAAATGGTCTCAGTTGTGGTGATTGAAGATGTGACGCTGGGAGTACAGAGTAAGGTGGTCTCGGTGGTAAAGATTGAAGAGGTAAAACGGGCAGTAGTGTGTGTGGTGGTCTTGATGGTGGTGATTGCAGAGGTGAAGCTGGACTTAGTGTGTGAGGTAGTCTCGGTGGTGGGGTTTGAAGAGGTAAAGCTGGGACTACTGTGTGAGGTGGTACCGGTGGTGGGGATTGAGGAAGTGAAACCGTAAGTACTGTGTTGGGGGGTCTTAGTGGTCGGGATTGAAGAGGTGAAGCTAGGAGTATTGTGTGAGGTGGTCTTAGTGGTGGGTATTGAAGAGGTGACGCTGGGAGTAGTGTGAGAGGTGGCCTCTATGGTGGGGATTGAAGAGGTAAAGGTGGGAGTACTGCCTGAGGTGGTCTTGGTGGTGAGGATTGAAGAAGTGAAGCTGGGAGTACTGTGTGATGTGGTCCCGGTGGTGGGGATTAAAAAGGTGAACCTGGGAGTACTGTGTGAGGTTGTCACCGTGGTGAAGATTGAAGAAGTGAAGCTAGGACGAGTGTGTGAGGTGGTCTCTGTGGTGGGGATTGGAGAGGTGAAGCTAGAAGTCTTGTGTGGGGTTGGCTGGGTGCTGAGGATTGGAGAGGTGACGCTGGGAGTAGTGTGTGGGGTGGTCTCTGTGGTGGGTTTTGAAGAGGTGAAGCTGGGAGTATTGTGTGAGGTTGTTTTGGTGGTGGAGATTGAAGAGCTAAGGCTGGAAGTAGTATGTAACGTGGTCTCTGTTTTGAAAATGGAAGAGGTGAAACTGTGACTACTGTGTAAGTTGGTCTTGGTGGTGGTTATTGAAGAGGTGAAGCTGGGAGTGCTGTGTGAGGTGGTATCGGTAGTGGGTATTGAAGAGGTGAAGCTTAGAGTACTGTGTGAGGTGGTCTCTATGGTGGGGATTAAAGAGGTGAAGCTGGGAGTATTGTGAAAGGTGGTCTCAGTGGTGGGGATTGACGAAGTAAAGCTGGGAGTCCTCTGTGAGGTGATCTCAGTGGTGGATATTGAAGAGGTGAAGCTTGGAGTCCTCTGTAAGGTGGTCTTGGTGGTGACTATTGAAGAGGTGAAGTTGGGAGTACTGTGTGAGGTGGTCTTAGTGGTCGGGAGTGAGGAAGTGAAGCTGGGAGTACTGTGTGAGGTGGTCTTAGTGGTCGGGAGTGAGGAAGTGAAGCTGGGAGTACTCTGTGAGGTGGTCTCGGTGGTGAAGATTGAAGAGGTGAAGCTGGGTGTACTGTGTGAGGTGCTCTCTGTGGTGGGGATTGAAGAGGTGAAGCTAGGAGTACTGCCTGAGGTGGTCTCGGTGGTGGGGATTGAAGAAGTGAAACTGGGAGTACTGTGTGAGGTGGTCTTCGTGGTGGATATTGAAGAGGTGAAGTTGGAAGTAGTGTGTGACATTGTCTCGGTGGTGGGTTTTGAAATGGTGAAGCTGT
The DNA here is from genome assembly GCF_001604975.1 of Cebus imitator. NCBI lineage: Eukaryota > Metazoa > Chordata > Mammalia > Primates > Cebidae > Cebus > Cebus imitator. Next base: position 3,316,180 of record NW_016107397.1, read on the forward strand.
GAGTAGTGTGTGAGGTGGTCTCTGTGGTGGGGATTGAAGAGGTAAAGGTAGGAGTACTGCCTGAGGTGGTTTCAGTGGTGAAGATTGAAGAAGCGAAGCTTGGGGTATTGTGTGACACGGTCCCGGAGGTGGGGATTGTAAAGGTGAACATGGGAGTACTGTGTGAGGTTGTCTCGGTGGTGAAGATTGAAGAAGTGAAGCTAGGAGTAGTGTGTGAGGTGGTCTCTGTGGTGGGGATTGGAGAGGTGAAACTAGAAGTCGTGGGTGAGGTTGGC
>NW_016107397.1:3321379-3325559 GCF_001604975.1 Cebus imitator
CTGTGAAAAGTGGTCTCAGTGGTGGGGATTGAAGAAGTGAAGCTGGGAGTACTCTGTGAGGTGATCTCAGTGGTGGATATTGAAGAGGTGAAGCTTGGAGTCCTCTGTGAGGTGGTCTTGGTGGTGACTATTGAAGAGGTGAAACTGGGAGTACTGAGTGAGGTGGTCTCAGTCGTCAGGATTGAGGAAGTGAAGCTGGGAGTACTCTGTGAGGTAGTCTCGGTGGTGAAGATTGAAGAGGTGAAGCTGGATGTGCTATGTGAGGTGGTCTCTGTGGTGGGGATTGAAGAGGGAAAGCTGCGAGTGCTGCCTGAGGTGGTCTCAGTGGTGGGGATTGAAGAAGTGAAACTGGGAGTAGTGTGTGAGGTGGTCTTGGTGGTGAGTATTGAAGAGGTGAAGTTGGAAGTGGTGTATGAGGTTGTCTCGGTGGTGGGTATTGAAGAGGTGAAGCGGGGAGTAGTGTGAGAGGTTGTCTCTGTGGTGGGGATTGAAGAGGTAAAGGTGGTAGTACTGCCTGAGGTTGTCTCGGTGGTGAAGATTGAAGAAGTGAAGCTAGGACGAGTGTGTGAGGCGGTCTCTGTGGTGGGGATTGGAGAGGTGAAGCTAGAAGTCGTGTGTGGGGTTGGCTGGGTGCTGAGGATTGGAGAGGTGACGCTGGGAGTAGTGTGTGGGGTGGTCTCTGTGGTGGGTTTTGAGGAGGTGAAGATGGGAGTACTGTGTGAGGTTGTTTTGGTGGTGGAGATTGAAGAGCTGAGGCTGGAAGTAGTATGTAACCTGGTCTCTGTTGTGAAAACTGAGGAGGTGAAACTGTGACTACTGTGTAAGTTGGTCTTGGTGGTGGTTATTGAAGAGGTGAAGCTGGGAGTACTGTGGGAGGTGCTCTCAGTAGTGGGTATTGAAGAGGCGAAGCTTAGAGTACTGTGTGAGGTGGTCTCGGTGGTGGGTATTGAAGAGGTGAAGCTAGGAGTAGTTTTTGAGGTGGTCTCTGTGGTGGGGATTGGAGAAGTGAAGCTGGAAGTAGTGTGTGAGGTTGTCTTGGTCATGGGGATTGAACAGGTGACACTTGGAGTAGTGTGTAAGGTGGTCTCCGTGGTGGGTTTCAAAGAGGTGAAGCTAAGAGTACTTTGTGAGATTATCTCGGTTGTGGGGATTGAAGCACTGAAGCTGGAAGTAGTGTTTAAGGTGGTCTTGGTTGTGAAGATTGAAGAGGTGAAGCTGGGAGTACTGTGTGAGGTCATCTTGGTGGTGGGTATTGAAGAGGTGAAGCTGGGAGTACTGTGTGAGGTGTTCTCGGTGTTAGGGATTGATGAAATGAAGTTGAAAGTAGTGCGTGAGGTGGTCTTGGTGTTGGGGATTGAAGAGGTGAAGCTGGGAGTATTGTGAAAGGTGGTCTCAGTGGTGGGGATTGACGACGTGAAGCTGGGAGTCCTCTGTGAGGTAAAAGTGGTAGATATTGAAGAGGTGAAGCTTGGTGTACTCTGTGAGGTGGTCTTGGTGGTGACTATTGAAGAGGTGAAGCTGGGAGTACTGTGTGAGGTGGTCTCAATGGGCGGGATTGAGGAAGTGAATTTGGGAGTACTCTGTGAGGTGCTCTTGGTGGTGAAGATTGACGAGATGAAGCTGGGTGTACTTTGTGAGGTGGTCTCTGTGGTGAGGATTGAAGAAGTGAAACTGGGAGTGCTGTGTGAGGTGGTCTTCGTGGTGGGTATTGAAGAGGTGAAGTTGGAAGTAGTGTGTGAGGTTGTCTCAGTAGTGGGTATTGAAGTGGTAAAGCTGGGAGTAGCATGAGAAGTGGTCTCTGTGGTGGGGATTGAAGAGGTAAAGGTGGGAGTACTGCCTGAGGTGGTCTCAGTGGTGATGATTGAAGAAGTGAAGCTGGGAGTACTGTGTGACGTGGTCCTGGTGGTGGGGATTGAAATGGTGAACCTGGGAGTATTGTGTGCAGTTGTCTCAGTGGTGAAGATTGAAGAAGTGAAGCTATGACTAGTGTGTGAGGTGGTCTCTGTGGTGGGGATTGGAGAGGTGAAGCTAGGAGTCATGTGTAAGGTTGTCTCGGTGGTTAGGAGTGGAGAGGTGATGCTGGGAGTAGCGTGTGGGGTGGTCTCTGTGGTGGGTTTTGAAGAGGTGAAACTGGGAGTACTGTGTGATGTTGTCTTCGTGGTGGGGATTGAAGAGCTGAGGCTGGAAGTAGTATGTAACGTGGTTTCTGCTGTGAAAATTGAGGAGGTGAAACTAGGAGTACTGTGTAAGTTGGTCTTGGTGGTGGCTATTGAAGAGGTGAAGCTGGGGGTACTGTGTGAGGTGGTCTCGGTGGTGGGTATTGAAGAAGTGAAGCTGGAAGTAGTGTGAAAGGTGATCTCTGTGGTTGGGATTGAAGAGGTAAAGCTGAGAGTACTTCCTGAGGTGGCCTCGATTGTAGGAATTGAAGAAGTGAAGTTGGGAGTACTGTATGAGGTGGTCCCAGTGGTGTGGATTGAAAAGGTAAAGCTGGGAGTACTGTGTGAGGTTCTCCTGGAGGTGAAAATTGGAGAGGTGAAGCTAGGAGTAGTGTTTGAGGTGGTCTCTATGGTGGGGATTGGAGAAATGAAGCTGGAAGTAGTGTGTGAGGTTGTCTTGGTTGTGGGGATTGAAGAGGTGACACTGAGAGTAGTGTGTGGGATGGTCTCCGTGGTGGGTTTCAAAGAGGTGAAGCTGGGAGTACTTTCTGAGATTGTCTCAGTTGTGGGGATTGAAGCACTGAAGCTGGAGGTAGTCTGTAAGGTGGTCTCGGTTGTGAAGATTGAAGAGGTGAAGCTGATAGTACTGTGTGAGGTGGTCTCAGTGGTGGCTATTGAAGAGGTGAAGCTGGGAGTACTGTGTGAGATCATCTCGGTGGTGGGTATTGAAGAGGTGAAGCTGGGAGTACTGTGTGAGGTGGTCTCAGTGGTGAAGATTGAAGAGGTGAAGCCAGGAGTAGTGTGTGAGGTTGTCTCGGTGGTGGGGATTGAAGAGGTGAAGCTGGGAGTACTTTGTGATGTGGTCTCAGTTGTGGGGATTGACAAGGTGAAGATTGGAGAACTGTGTGGGGTGGTCTCAGTTGTTCGGATTGAAGAGGTGAAGCTGGGAGTACTATATGAGGTGGTCTCGGTTGTGGGGTTTGAAGACATGAAGTTGGGAGTACTGTGTGAGGTGATCTTGGCTGTGGGTATTAAAGAGGTGAAGGTGGAAGTAGTGTTTGAGGTCATCTCGGAGGTGGGGATTGAAGAGGTGAAGCTGGGAGTACTACGTGAGGTGGTCTCAGTGGTAGGGATTGAAGAGGTAAAGCTTGGAGTACTGTGTGATGTGGTCTCGGTAGTGAAGATTGAAGAGGTGAAGCCGGGAATACTGTGTGAGGTTGTCTCGGTGGTAGGAATTGAAGAGGTGAAGCTGGGAGTACTGTGTGAGGTGGTCTTGGTGGTCGGGATTGAAGAGGTAACGCTGGGAGTACTGTATGAGGTGTCCTCAGTGGTAGCTATTGATAAGGTGAAGCTGGAAGTAGTGTGTAAAGTGGTCTCGGTGGTGAAGGTTGTAGACGTGAAGCTGGGAGTACTCAGTAAGGTGGTCTCTGTGGTAGGGATTGAAGACGTGAAGTTGTGAGTACTGTTTGAGGTTGACTCTGTGGTGAAGATTGAAGAGGTGAAGCTGGGAGTACTGTGTGAGATGGTCTCAGTGGTGGCTATTGAAGAGGTAGAGCTGGGAGGACTGTGTGAGATGGTCACAGTGGTGAAGATTGAAGAGGTGAAACTGGGAGTAGTGTGTGAGGTAGTCTCCATGGTGGGGAATGAAGAGGTGAAGCTGGGAGTTCTGTGTGAGGTGGTCTGTGTGGTGGGGATTGAAGAGGTGAAGCTGGGGGTACTGTGTGAGGTGGTCTCTGTGGTGGGGATTGAAGAAGTAAAGCTGAGAGTACTGCCTGAGAAGGTCTTAGTGGTGGGGATAGAAGAAGTAAAGCTGGGAGTACTGTTTGAGGTGGTCTCAGTGGAGAAGGCTGAATAGGTGACGCTGGAAGTATTGTGTGAGGTGGTCATTGTGGTGAATATTGAAGAGGTGAAGCTTGCAGTAGTGTGTAAGGTGGTCTTGGTGGTTTGTATTGAAGAGGTGAAGCTGGGAGTACTGTGTGAGGTGATTTCAGTGGTGGGCATTGAAGAGGTGAAGATGGGAGTGC
>NW_016107397.1:3326664-3330456 GCF_001604975.1 Cebus imitator
AAAGCTGGGAGTACTGTTTGAGGTGGTCTCAGTGGAGAAGGCTGAATAGGTGACGCTGGAAGTATTGTGTGAGGTAGTCATTGTGGTGAATATTGAAGAGGTGAAGCTTGCAGTAGTGTGTAAGGTGGTCTTGGTGGTTTGTATTGAAGAGGTGAAGCTGGGAGTACTGTGTGAGGTGATTTCAGTGGTGGGCATTGAAGAGGTGAAGATGGGAGTGCTGTGTGAGGTGGTCTCTGTGGTGAATATTGAAGAGGTGAAATTGGGAGTACTGGGTGAGGTGCTGTCGGTGCTGGTGATTGAAGAAGTGAAGCTGGGAGTACTGTGTGATGTGGTCTCAGTGCTGGTGATTGAAGGGGTGAAGCTGGGAGTACTGTGTGAGGTGGCGGCGGTGGTGGAGATTGAAGAGGTGATGCTGGGAGTATTGTGTGAGGTGGTCTCAGTGCTGGTGATTGAAGAGGTAAAATTGGGAGTACTGTGTGAGGTGGTCTTGGTAGAGGGGATTGAAGAGGTGACACTGGGAGTACTATGTGAGGTGATCTCAGTGCTGGTGATTGAACAAGTGAAGCTTGGAGTACTGTGTGAGGTGGTCTCGGTGGTGGGGATTGAAGAGGTGACACTGGGAGTACTATGTGAGGTAGTCTCGGTGCTGGTGATTGAAGAAGTGAAGCTGGGAGTACTGTGTGAGGTGGTCTGAGTGCTCATGATTGAACAGGTGAAATTGGGAGTACTGGGTGAGGTGGTCTCAGTGCTGGTGATTGAAGAGGTGAAGATGGGAGTACTGTGTGAGGTGGTCTCGGTGGTGGGGATTGAAAAGGTGACACTGGGAGTACTGTGTGAGGTGGTCTTGGTGCTGGTGATTGAAGAGGCGAAATTGGGAGTACTGTGTGAGGTGGTCTCGGTGCTGGTGATTGAAGAAGTGAAGCTGGGAGTACTGTGTGATATGGTCTCAGTGCTGGTGATTGAAGAGGTGAAGCTGCGAGTACTGTGTGAGGTGGTCTCAGTGGTGGGGATTGAAGAGGGGAATAAGGGAGTACTGTGTGAGGTGGCGGCGGTGGTGGAGATTGAGGAGGTGAAGCTGGGAGTACTGTGTGAGGTGGCGGCGGTGGTGGAGATTGAAGAGGTGATGCTGGGAGTACTGTGTGAGGTGGTCTCAGTGCTGGTGATTGAAGAGGTGAAATTGGGAGTACTGTGTGAGGTGGTCTTGGTAGAGGGGATTGAAGAGGTGACACTGGGAGTACTATGTGAGGTGGTCTCAGTGGTGGGGATTGAAGAGGTAAAATTGGGAGAACTGGGTGAGGTGGTCTCAGTGCTGGGGATTGAAGAGGTGAAGCTGGGAGTACTGTGTGATGTTGTCTCTGTGATCTCTGTGGTCTCAGTGGTGGGGATTGAAGAGGTGAACCTGGGAGTACTGTGTGAGGTGGTCTCTGTGGTGAAAATTGAAGAGGTGAAGCTGGGAGTACTGGGTGAGGTGGTCTCAGTGCTGGTGATTAAAGAAGTGAAGCTGGGAGTGCTGTATGATGTGGTCTCAGTGCTGGTGATTGAAGAGGTGAAATGGAGAGTACTGTGTGAGGTAGTCTTGGTAGCGGGGATTGAAGAGGTGACACTGGGAGTAGTATGTGAGGTGGTCTCAGTGCTGGTGATTGAAGAAGTGAAGCTGGGAGTACTGTGTGAGGTGGTCTCGGTGGTGGGGATTGAAGAGGTAAAATTGGGAGTACTGGGTAAAGTGGTCTCAGTCCTGGTGTTTGAAGAGGTGAAGCTGGGAGTGCTGTGTAAGGTGGTCTGGGTGGTGGGGATTGAAGAGGTGAGATTGGGAGAACTAGGTGAGGTGGTCTCAGTGCTGGGGATTGAAGAGGTGAAGCTGGGAGTGCTGTGTGAGGTGGTCTTGGTGGTGGGGATTGAAGAGGTAAAATTGGGAGAACTAGGTGAGGTGGTCTCAGTGCTGGTGATTGAAGAGGTAAAATTGGGAGTACTGGGTGAGGTGGTCTCAGTGCTGGTGATTGAAGAGGTGAAATTGGGAGTATTGTGTGAGGTGGTCTCTGTGGTGAAGATTGAAGAGGTGAAGCTGGGAGTACTGTGTGAGGTGGTCTCGGTGCGGGTGATTGAAGAGGTGAAGCTGGGAGTAGTGTGTGAGGTTGTCTCGATGGTGGGGATTGAAGAGGTGAAATTGGGAATACTGGGTGAGGTGGTCTCAGCGCTGGTGATTGAAGAGGTGAAATTGGGAGTACTGGGTGAGGTGGTCTTGGTAGCGGGGATTGAAGAGGTGATACTGGGAGTACTATGTGAGGTGGTCTCAGTGCTGGTGATTGAAAAAGTGAAGCTGGGAGTACTGTGTGAGGTGGTCTCGGTGGTGGGGATTGAAGAGGTAAAATTGGGAGTACTGGGTGAAGTGGTCTCAGTGCTGGTGATTGAAGAGGTGAAGCTGGGAGTGCTGTGTGAGGTGGTCTCGGTGGTAAGGATTGAGGAGGTGAAATTGGGAGTACTGGGTGAGGTGGTCTCAGCGCTGAGGATTGAAAAGGTGAAATTGGGAGTACTGGGTGAGGTGGTCTCAGTGCTGGTGATTAAAGAGGTGAAATCGGGAGTATTGTGTGAGGTGGTCTCTGTGGTGAAGATTGAAGAGGTGAAGCTGGGAGTACTGTGTGAGGTGGTCTCAGTGGTGGGGATTGAAGAGGTGAATATGGGAGTACTGTGTGAGATCGTCTCGGTGCTGGTGATTGAAGAGGTGAAGCTGGGAGTACTGTGTGAGGTGGTCTCTGTGGTGAAGATTGAAGAGGTGAAATTGGGAGTACTGTGTGAGGTGGTATCAGTGCTCGTGATTGAAGAGGTGAAATTTGGAGTACTGGGTGAGGTGTTGTCAGTGCTGGTGATTGAAGAGGTGAAGCTGGGAGTGCTGTGTGAGGTGGTCTTGGTGCTGGCGATTGAAGAGGTGAAATTGGGAGTGCTGTGTGAGGTGGTCTCGGTGCTGGAGATTGAAGAAGTGAAGCTGGAAGTACTGTATGAGGTGGTCTCAGTGGTAGGGACTGAGGAGTTGAAATTGGGAGTACTGGGTGAGGTGGTCTCAGTGCTGGTGATTGAAGAGGTGAAGCTGGGAGCACTGTGTGAGGTAGTCTCTGTGGTGAAGATTGAAGAGATGAAGCTGGGAGTACTGTGTGAGGTGGTCTCAGTGGTGGGGATTGAAGAGGTGAATATGGGAGTACTGCGTGAGATCGTCTCGGTGCTGGTGATTGAATAGGTGAAGCTGGGAGTGCTGTGTGAGGTGGTCTCTGTGGTCTCAGTGGTGGAGGTTGAAGAGGTAAAATTGGGAGTACTGGGTGAGGTGGTCTCAGTGCTGGTGATTGAAGAGGTGAAATTGGGAGTACTGTGTGAGGTGGTCTCGGTGCTGGTGATTGAAGAAGTGAAATTGGGAGTGGTATGTGAGGTGGTCTCAGTGCTGGTGATTAAAGAGGTAAAGCTGGGAGTACTATGTGAGGTAGTCTCTGTGGTGAAGATTGAAGAGGTGAAGCTGGGAGTACTGTGTGAGGTGGTCTCAGTGCGGGTGATTGAAGTGGTGAAATTGGGAGTACTGTGTGAGGTGGTCTTGGTAGTGGGTATTGAAGAGGTGACACTGGGAGTACTATGTGAGGTGGTCTCAGTGCTGGTGATTGAAGAGGTGAAGCTGGGAGTGCTGTGTGAGGTGGTCTCGGTGCTGGTGATTGAAGAAGTGAAGCTGGGAGTACTGTGTGAGGTGGTCTCAGTGCTGGTGATTGAATAGGTGAAGCTGGGAGTACTGTGTGAGGTGGTCTCAGTGGTGGGGAT
>NW_016107397.1:3332054-3352273 GCF_001604975.1 Cebus imitator
TGGGAGTACTGTGTGAGATCGTCTCAGTGCTGGTGATTGAAGAGGTGAAGCTGGGAGTACTGTGTGAGGTGGTCTCGGTGGTGGGGATTGAAGAGGTGAAGTTGGGAGTACTGGGTGAGGTGATCTCAGTGCTGGTAATTGAAGAGGTGAAATTGGGAGTACTGGGTGAGGTGGTCTCGGTGGTGGGGATTGAAGAGGTAACACTGGGAGTACTGTGTGAAGTTGTCTCGGTGCTGGTGATTGAAGAAATGAAGCTGGGAGTACTGGGTGAGTTGGTCTCGGTGCTGGTGATTGAAGAGGTGAAATTGGGAATACTGGGTGAGGTGGTCTCAGTGCTGTTGATTGAAGAGGTGACGCTGGGAGTGCTGTGTGAGGTGGTCTCGGTGGTAGGGACTGAGGAGGTGAAATTGGGAGTACTGGGTGAAGTGGTCTCAGTGCTGGTGATTGAAGAAGTGAAGCTCGAAGTACTGTGGGATGTGATCTCAATGATGGTGGTGAACAAGTTTGTTGTAGGAGTCGTGGTTGTTTCTGTGGTCCGGAGATAGGAAGAGGTGGGTGGGAGAGTAATGGTGGTGGACAATATACCTGTTGTACTTGTGGAAAAGGTGATTTTGGTCGTCGAGTCTGGGACAGTGCTAGTGGGAAAAGTAGGGTGGGTGATCTCAGATGTAGGCGTAGACCTGGTGACGGTAGTGGGGAGTGTGGTCACCAAGGTAGATGGAGGAGTGGTGTTTGTGGTATGACTGGTGATCGCTTCTGTGCTCGGGACAGGTGTGGAAGATAAAATGCTACTGCTGAGTGTTGATAACATATTAGTGGCTGTGGGCTGAGAGGCCATAGTTGTCACGGAAGCCACTGTCTTTGTGGAAGTGGTTGAGGAAATGATGGGGGTGGTAGAAGTCACTGCTGTTGTGAGGGGCGTAAACATGGGAGTTGGGGACAGGGTTGTATGGACGCTTCCAGTAGACAGGGTTGTCCTTTCTGTGGTTCTAGTTGTAGAGGAGATCGTAGTGTGGAAGGCTGTGTGTGTGGCTGAGACAGAGGAGGAGGGTGACACCGTCACTGTGGGAGTTTCCCTTGCCGTGGTGATAGAGGGAGAAGAGGTCACCGCTGACTTTCCTTCCTCAGTAGTGGTAATAGGGTAAGTGCTGGTGACCGTGGCCACTGGCGTCTGTGTCTCGGAAGTAGGGGTGTAAGAGCTGGTGAAGGCCACCTGCGTCGTGGTCACACAGATGGAGGTGGGGTGGGAGACGGTGATTATAAAGCTCGTTGGATACGCGCACTCAATGGTGGCCGCATAGACCAAGACAGTGGGTGGACTGGTTTCAACCTTGAAGGCAAACTTGGAGGCCGGGGTGGTTGAGGTATTGGAAGTGACTGGAGAACTGAGCAATGTTTCAGGTGTGTCATGGGGGGAGGTAGTGCGAGTCATAGGTGCATTTTCCCTGTGGCCTGGAGTGGGAGAGGCGATCTGGGGAACACCGAGTGGCCGCCCAGCCGTGCCTCTGGAGTGTGGAGAATTGCTGAGCGTGGCATGGGCTGCTTCCGCGGTGGGGAAAGGCACGTGAGAGATGGATGTGGTCGTGGATAAAGGTCCTGCATTGGCGGCAGAGCAGAGGAATCCACTGGTGAACCGGTGGGTCATGCTGTCACATCACACCAAGTAAGCTCCCACTCACCCATTTTCCAGCCAGCATCACAGAGGGCAGGACGTGCCACAGCTCACTCCTGCATGGGAGGCAGCTTGGAGCTGGGCGCTGTGGGATGCTGGAGCTCCCTGCCTGTCAGCTCCCAGGGGAGAAGTGGGGTGTGAGAACCCGCATCCCTCACCTGGCCTTGGCCTTGTCATGGCCAATCCTCCTGTCCTGGGATAGCAGAGCTTGGCAGAGCCTCCCTTCTCTCCCTTCCCTTTACTGGACACACCTGAGCCCCTCCTCCCTCTGCCCCTTTCTCTCCTCCCCCTGCTGCTGCCTGGAGTCCTCCTGTCCTCCCATTAGCCTTCTGCTCCCACCTTTGCTTCTCCCCACACCCTGCTGCTCTCTGGGCTGACGCTCGCTTTCAAAGAGAAAAAGAAAGAACACAACTATTTCCTGAGAGCAGGCGCATCACAGAAACCAGGAGACAGAAAGCTGCACAAAGACCACCAAGGTGGCTCACACCTGTCATCCCAGCGCTTTCTGAGGCTGAGACAGGTGATCACTTGAGGTCAGGAGTTCAAGATCAGTCTGGCCAACATGGTGAAACCCCATCTCTACTAAAATAATAATAATACTAACAAGCCAGATGTGGTGGCGTGCACCTCCTGAGGCAGGAGAATTACTTGAACCCGGAGGCAGAGGCTGCAGGGAGCCATGATTGCACCACTGCACTCCAACACGTGCCACAGAGCAAGACTCCATCTCAGAAACAAAACAAAACTGCACAGAGAACACCAAGGAGAAAAAGAGGCTAAGCTCACATGCTAATGACATCAAAGGGCATGGAGTGAGGACCACACGGAGAGGCAAAGAGACAGGATGGAGAAGGAAACTTCCAGAAAGAGCCACCTTGGTGGTGAAGAGTGAGTTCCAGAGACCTTAAGGCTTAGCGGTGAGTGTTCATCTCAGAAATAGACATATTCTTGGGCCAGGCGTGGTGGCTCACGCCTGTAATCCCAGCACTTTCGGAGACAGAGGCGGGTGGATCATGAGATCAGGAGTTGGAGACCAGCCTGACTAAGATGGTGAAATCCCGTCTCTACTAAAAGTACAAAAATAGCTGGGTGTGGTGACAGGTGCCTGTAATCCCAGCTACTCAGGAGGCTGAGGCAGGAGACTCCCTTGAACCCGAAAGGCGGAGGTTGCCGTGCGCTGAGATTATGCCACTGCACTCCAGCCTGGGTGACAGAGCAAGATTCTGTGTCCAAGAGAAAAGATACATTTTTCTACAACGATTCTGTTTTGGCCATGGGATTCATTAGTTTACAAGCATGAACCCCAGCCTGTGGATTTCAGCCTATTTCACAATGGCGAGACTTTGGATCAGAGATCTGGCTGTCGGGGATGCCGGGGGCAAGCAAGACAGGCAGCCACAGCAGATGGGAAGTGGGAAGTACCCAACCTCCTGACCCTCACCTCGGGCACAGCGCATCTTGTGGCTGAGAGCTGGGGTGTCACGTCCCAGCCTAGCTCGCAGGTGTCAGGGAAGTGGGGTCGGGGGTTATGAGAACCCCCAGGCTACAGTCCTTGGCTCTGGACTTGGTCCTGGAGGGGACTGAGAAGGGGACTCATGGGCCTCTAGGGTGGATGGCCTGGGATCAGGGATCAGAAGAGACACTGGAGGAAGAGAGAAGGGAAGCACAGAGGAGTTGGGGGTGTCCCTGCAGGGCGGAAGAGAGAAGCCCAGGACCCCACGCCGGGTCATCTCGGACGCACCCTTGGAAGTGAAGTGGACTTTAGAAGCTGCCCGCCCCAGCTCTGGTGCCAACAGCTGTCCCCTGACACAGAAGTCTGTCAAGGAGGGGAGGCCAGTGTGGAGGGGGTGCTGGGGCTAGGGGCATGAGGCAGGTGACAAGAAGGAGTCCAGGCAGGAAGGGCACTGCTCTGGGAAGACGTAACTCCCACCTTCCACCCTGCATCTGCGATACAGGTCGGGGCGCAGCCCCTGCAACCTGCCCGGCGCGTGGCGGAGAGTGACAGCGGGGACCCGGCTCCCTTGCTCCTTCCCAACCTGGCTGTTCCCTGCACCTGGCGCTCTGAGAAACCCCTCCTCATCCCCCCGGCCCCCAGGCCATGCCTCGGTTCTCCCTGCACACAGACCTCCAAGCACCCCTCCTTATGCCCCCTCCCCACACCTCAGAGCCACCTGCCTCTCCCCTCCCCTGGAACATCACATCAGGGGCTTCTCTCCAGCCCCCTCCCACCTCTCCCCCTCACCTGTGGCCCCTGGGGAGGCCTTGAGCATCCAGAGGAGGCCAAGGAACCACAGCAGCTGCATGGGCCCAGCGGGCAGGGGGCTGGGGCAGAGCAGGCTCCAGGGCCGGGACAGCGGCAGGGACATGGCCCGAGGTGTGCACAAAATGAAAGTGCTGGTTATCTGTTCCGCTGAGCCTGAGAGTTGAGCACAGCCTCACCTTTGTACCGCCCCACCTCACCCCTCTTCCCCCCTTCTCCCTGCATCCGGACAGACCAACGTCAGTGCTGTGGGAAGCAGAGAATGAGGAAAAAGACAGGACAAGTCCAGGAGGTGTCAGGCAGGGAAAGCTGCTGGTGGCCCAGCCCCACAGCCTGCCTGGCCCACATGGAGCTTCCTGGGAGCTGCCCTCCCTCCCCCACATACCTGGAGGGTACCCTTGATCGAGCGCTTGGACTCTGCAGTCTGGGCCGCCTCCTGCAGCCTCTCCTTAGTTTTAAAACCCAGGTTGGGAAGGAATGAGGAAGCTGGGTCCCCGCTGCACTCTAGCCTGGGCAACAGAGCAAGACTCCATCTCAAAAAAAAAAAAAACTAGTTTGGACCTAGAACACTGCCTTTCCTAGGTAGCAACTATTAGGAAGGTTGAATCTATCCAGTTTGGGCAAAGGTGTGAAGAATAAATGTTCTTACCCAGCTGGTGGGTGTGTAGGTGGGTTGGGTTGCTTTAAAAGGGTAATTTGACACCATGGAATACTATGCAGCCATAAAAAACGATGAGTTCATGTCCTTTGTAGGGACATGGATGAACTTGGAAACCATCATTCTCAGCAAACTGACACAAGAACAGAAAATCAAACACCGCATGTTCTCACTCATAGGTGGGTGTTGAACAATGAGAACACATGGACACAGGGAGGGGAGCATCACACGCTGGGGTCTGTCGGGGGGAAATAGGGGAGGGACAGCAGGGGGTGGGGAGTTGGGGAGGGATAACACGGGGAGAAATGCCAGATATAGGTGAAGGGGAGGAAGGCAGCAAATCACACTGTCACGTGTGTACCTATGCAACCATCTTACATGTTCTTCACATGTACCCCAAAACCTAAAATGCAATAAAAAAGGGGTAAAGCTAAAAATAAAAATAAAAATAAAAATAAAATAAAATAAAAGGGTAATTTGGTGACATCTATTAACATTTTAAATGTGTGCCCTAGGACCCAATAATTTCACCCTCCATCTCTGTGTCCAAGAAGCATTCATGAGGATGTTTATCGACTCTAGATTACGGCAATTTTGATGGAAAGTGGAAACAACCCAGACTGAATTCTTTCAATCCAGAAAGAAGACGGAAGCATCACACTACAGAATACGATGCTCAGGCCGGATGTAGTGGCTCACACCTGTAATCCCAGCACTCTGCAAGGCCGAGGCAGGAGGATCTCTTGAGCCCAGATGTTCCAGGCCAGCCTGGGCAACATGGCAAGATCCCACCTCTACAAAAGAATACACAAAGATTCGCCAAGTGTTATGGTGCGCACCTGTGGCCTCAGCTATTTGGTAGGCTGAGGTGGGAGGATCACCTGAGCCCAAGACGTCAAGGACAAAATGAGCCCTAATAGAACCACTGTACTCCAGCCTGGGCAACAAAGCGAAACCCTATCTCAAAAACAATTATGAATATAAAATTAGGTCAGGGCCAGTTACAGTGGCTCATACCTATAATCCCAGCACTTTGGGAGTCCAAGGTGAGGGGATCACGAGTTCAGGAGTTTGAGACCAGCCTGGCCAATATGGCAAAACCCCATCTCCACTGAAAATACAAAAACTAGCCAGGTGTCATAGTGCACGCCTGTAATCCCAGGTACTCGGAAGGCTGAGGCAGGAGAATTGCTTGAACCCAGGGGGCGAAGGTTGCAGTCAGCCAAGGTCTCACCACTGCACTCTGGCCTAGGTGACAGAGCAAGACTCCATCTCAAAAAATAATAATAAAATAAAATAAAATTAGATCAGATCACACACGGTTGCTCACACCTATAATCCCAACACTTTGGGAGGTCAAGGAAGGAGGATCACTTGAGGCCAGGAGTTCAAGACCAGCCTGGGCAATATAGTGAGACCCATCTGTACNAAAGAAAGAAAGAAAGATCAAAAGAAAAATAGGTCTGACCATCCCTAAGGGAAAGAGCTTTGCAGATAGAAACTGCAGCTCTTCCTCTTCCCAGCAGGCTCAAGGCACAGGATTGCAAAGGCAGCCAGCGAACTCACCAAGGCCAGGCCCGCTGGGAGATCTTCGAGAGGGGCTGTGCCTCTCATGTCTCTTTATCCAGAGTCACTAAAGGGACCCTAAATAAGAGGCAATGTGAATATCCACCAAGCAACACTGTCTGCCCACCGTTCGTGCAGCTCGCTGCACCGAAATCCAGTGAAGACATTATACAGCCCTGGCCTCAGGCGTGTGTGGTCAGGTTGAGGAAGTGGGCAAAGAAACGAAAAGCCAAAACGTCCAAATGAGGTGGAGCTCCGAGCCAGACAATGACACATTGGTGGCAGCTCAGGGGAAGGGCCAACAGGGAGCAGGGCTACTCTTGGGTCTTCCACTTCGATTTCTTAATACATTTGACCAATTTGCCCAGCATGAAGATACTCATTTGCAAAAAGTTTTCTTGTTGTTTTTCAGAGCACTCTCCGTGGAAACAGCTGAAGCCAGGTGATCAAGCACCACAGCCAGGCAAGACGCTGCAAACCAAGCTTGAGTTTCCGGGGGTTTCCAGTCTTTTTTTTTTTTAAGGATCAAACACCATAAAATGACCATCACTGCGCTGGAGACACAGATATAAATGGAGAATGGATCCTTGTTGTAAGTAAATATCACCAGGCTCCTGGGGAGATGGATCCCAGATCCCTCCCCAGCCACTGCCCCTTCTGTCCACCACCCCTCTACTGCCCACACCCTCTTCTGCTCCAGCCCCTCAGCCCCCTAACCTCAGCCTCTGCCCTGCTCCAATGGCTCAGAAATTACCTGAGCCATTTCTACACCTGCAGTGCCCTCTCCATCTTCCTCTTTCTCTCACCCTGTGAAAATCCCACCTGTCCTTTACAATTCTACACCTTCCTCACCTCCTCCAGGAAGTCATGTGCAATCAGGAGGTGACCTCTTCCACTCCTGAAATTTTTTTTGTTTTGTTTTTTGGGGTTTTTCTAGATGGAGTCTCACTCTGTCATCCAGGCTGAAGTGCAGTGAAGCAATCTCGACTCACTGCAACCTCTGCCTCTGGGTTTAAGAGATTCTCTTGCCTCAGCCCAAGTAGCTGGGATTACAGGTGTGTGCCACCATGCCCCGCTAATTTTTTTTTTCTTTTTTTTAGAGATGGGGTTTCACCATGTTGGCCAGGCTGATCTCAAACTCCTGACCTCCAGTGATCCTCCCACCTTGACCTCTCAAAGTGCTAGGATTACATATGTGAGCCACCACACTTGGCCCACTCCTGAAATTAACAGTCCTCATTATAGATATCTCTCCTATGATGCGTACTTATCATTTCCTAGCTGGAAGCACAGTCATTTGAACACCTACCCAGAAGGGAGAGTGAAAGGTGACATCTTTGCATTCTGAACTAGGGCAGTGGCCACTTTGCCTGGGAAAGAGCCTGGGAAGGAGCCCCACCCCACTCAGGGAGGCGACAGATGAACTAAGACCGTGGGAGTCCTCCATCTGCTGTTCCAGAATGCTCCATGCCCACGTTGGGGTCCAGCCTTCACGGGGAAGCTGGAGAAGATAGAAGGGAAAAAAGAGTGTTCTACCGGGGCTGGGAGACGTGTCTATAATGTCAGATGCAGCTGACTGTAGGCTGCCCACACACAACTGAGACCCAGAGGTGGCTCCAGAAATTAATAAGGTTCCAGCTGGAGCTCCAGACAGGCAAAAGGACAGCTGGAGAGAAGGAAGGAGCAGAGCTGTGCAAAGACTATGCTGACAATGGAGGTGTCGGTCCAATTGTCAGTGACACTCGCCATCAGGCCCCTTCCTAGTGACACTGAAATGGGACCCATGGGAAGTCAGTGGGGGGCACTGGCCTCCCTCCAAGGTCACTTTTGTCACAGATACCTGGGACAAGACATGAATCCAGAAACGTACAGGCTGGGACCAGCTCCCAAATGTCAAGGATAAGGGAGGGACGTGTTGAAACAAGGGCTGGGGGCCAGACGCGGTGGCTCACGCTTATAATCCCAGCACTTTGGGAGGCGTAGGCAGGTGGATCACCTGAGACTAGGAGTTTCAGGCCAGCCTGGCCAACATGGTGAAACCCCATCTCTACTAAAAATATTAAAAAATTAGCCGGACGTGGTGGCGCACACCTGTAATTCTAGCTACTCAGGAGGCTGAGGTAGGAGAATCACTGGAACCCAGGAGGCAGAGGTTGCAGTGAGCCAAGATCATGGCATTGCACTCTAGCCTGGGCAACAAGAGCGAAACTCCATCTCAAAAAAAGAGTAAAGTCTCTCAAAGCCAGTGAGGGTTGGTGTAGCAGTCAGGAAGTGTCAGGTTATGCTCCAATAACAAATAGTCCTGGAGGCTCCATGGCTTACAAGAACAAAGGTTTCTTTCTTACTCATGCCACTTGCCCATTTTGACGTCTATGCTCTCATCCATTCTGTCTTCACTCTGGGACCTGGGCTAACCAAACCACCCCCATCTGGGACATTGCCAGGCTCATGGCAGTGGAAGGTGACAGAGGGCAAAACCACCAGCTGGCTCTTAAAGCTTCTTTCCAGAGATGCTATATGTCCCTTCCACTCGCATTTTGTTGGCCAAAGCAAGTCACATCGTCACCCTGGATATAAAATACTCTCAGGGAGAGGCGCTGCCAATCAGACATCAAGTGTGGTATCAGCGAGACAGGGAAAACAAATACTTGTTTTCCCAGGGCAGGAAAGTAAATATTCCCAACAATAACACAACCTACCACAGCTGGGATTCAAGCACGTAATGGTTTATGCAAATCAAGATCCCATCAAGCAGGATCAGACACTGCACTCCAGCCTGGGTGGGCGACAGAGTAAGACTCCATCTCAAAAAATAAAAAAAATAGGCTGGGCGTGGTGGCTGATGCCTGTAATCCCAGCACATTGGGAGACTGAGGCAGGCTGATCACTTGAGGTCAGGAGTTCGAGACCAGCCTGGCCAACATGGTGAAACCACATCTCTACTAAAAATAAAAAATTAGCCAGGTGTGGTGGTGCATGCCTGTAATCCCAGCTACTCGGGAGGCTGAGACAGGAGACTCTTGAACCCAGGAGGGTGGAGTTGATATGAGCCAAGATGGTGGCACTGTACTCCAGCCTGGGCAACAGAGTGAGACTCCATCTCAAAAATAAATGAATAACTAAGTAATAAAAACAAAACACCTAAAAATTCCAGAGGAAAATTTAGGAAACTATATGTATAATTTGGGAGCTGAGGAGATTATTTTAATCAACACAAGAAACCCAAAAGCTGGGAAAATAAAATTACACATACCCTATTACATTAAAAAGTAACATTTTGTGGGGGAAGTTTACCAAAACAATACGAAGCAGTGGCAGAATTATTTGCAATCTGAATGGCAGACAAAGGGTTAATATCTGTGCTCTACAAAGAGCATTTACAAATTTATATTTAAAAAACGCACTGTTCAACCTGATCTTCCTGGACATTATATATTTAATTCATCTTAAGATAGTTTCAGGATCACAGTATAATTTTGTTGGTTTTTTGAGTCCTGTAGTATGTTTATGACATTGGAATCATAGGTAAAATGTTTTTCAATAAATTTTTCAGACTTCTGTTTTCAGCTGGGCAGGGTGGCTCACGCCTGTAATTCCAGCACTTTGGGAGGCTGAGGTGGGTGGATCACTCGAGGTCAGGGTCAGGAGTTTGAGATCAGCCTGGCCAATATGGTGAAACCCCACCTCTAATAAAAATACAAAAATTAGCCAGGTATGGGGGAGCACACATGTAATCCCAGCTACTTGGGAGGCTGAGACAAAAGAATCTCTTGAATGCTGGAGGCAAAAGTTGCAGTGAGCCCAGATCATGCCACTTTAGCCTCGGCGACAGAGCAACACTCCGTCCCAAAAAAAGAAAAAACCTTCTGTTTTCGTGTGAAGTTTGTTCGCTGTGAAGTTTCTTTTTCTTCCATCAGTTTCTCTCTTTCCTTCTCTTTCTGTCCTTTCTTGCTTGTTTCATCCAAGCATCGTGATTCCTACGATAAAATCAAATGCTTATTTTACACTTGCACAAAATCTCCAGAAACTTAAGATCACACAGGGGCATTTCAGGCAGCAGCCAGTTCTGTTTATCACGTTCTTATTGGCAGTTTCATTTATGACCGCTGCTTTAATGCAGTTCCTGTGAATTCATCACACACTTTATGATTGAATGCAAACAGCCCAGCTTCAGAAAAGAAGCAAGCGCGGGAGAGACCAAGAGCCTGAGAGTTTCTGTTTGCAATACGCTATCGTTTCTGATTCTAAGGAGGAAAAATAACTTCATAAATTTAAGTATGGAACTTATCCTCTTAGAAAGAATGCTCACATCGAGTTACGAGTAATCAACATCAACATTTATGGATTTATGGGGTTTAAAAAAAAAACCTCAAAGCTTGTGCAAACATTTCTCATATGATCACTGTTTTCCAAGGATTGCGTAAACGGAAGCCCAGGTCAGCCTGAGGATTTTTCTAGAGGTTCAGCAAAGTCATATCGAATCAGATAAATGGGATCTTACCTTTCTCTGATGTTAATTTCTTCTCTCTCCTCTTGTCTTCTTCCGAGAATCTGGTGCATCTGAAAATTCTGTGAACACTTGCCTACCCCATACAGTAGATCTGGGGGCAACTATTGCCCTCCTATAAATACCAAGGGTGCCACTGGCCTGCTCCTTACACCAGACAGTAAACAGTCACCAAAATCCTGATTGAAGCTTTGGGACAAAACGATGAAACCAAAAGATGGATTTGCTGAGTAGTAGAGACCATAAACTGCTACTCTCAGTTTATTTACTTATTTATTTAGAGACGAAGTCTCACTCTGTCGCCCAGGCTGGAGTGCAGTGGCACAATCTCAGCTCACTGCAGCCTCCACCTCCCAGGTTCAAGTGATTTTCCTGCCTCAGGCTCCCGAGTAGCTGGGATTACAGGCGCCCGCCACCACGCCCAGCTAATTTTTGTATTTTTAGTAGAGACAGTTTCACCATGCTGGTCAGGCTGATCTCGAACTCTTGACCTCAAGTGATCCTCCCGCCTCAGCCTCCCAAAGTGCCGGGATTACAGGAGTAAGCCACCATGCCTGGCCATCTCTATGTTTTAAAAAATAAAATAATAGCCGGGTGCAGTGGCTCACACCTGTAATCCCAGCACTTTGGGAGGTTGAGGCGGGTGGATCACCTGAGATCGGGAGTTTGAAACCAGCCTGACCAACATGGAGAAACCCCATCTCTACTAAAAATACAAAATTAGCCAGGCAGTGGTGTGTGCCTGTAATCCCAGCTACTTGGGAGGCTGAAGCAGGAGAATTGCTTGCTTGAACTTGGAAGGTGGAGGTTTTGGTAAGCCAAGATCCCACCATTGCCCTACAGCCTGGGCAACAAGAGTGAAACTCTGTCTCAAAAATAAATAAATAAATAAATAAGCACATATAAAATAAAATAATAATAAATGCGTTGTTTTTAGGCCAGGTGCAGTGACTGATGCCTATAATCCCAGCACTTTGGGAGGCCAAGGCAAGTGGATCACCTGAGGTCAGGAGTTTGAGACCAGCCGGGCCAACATGGCAAAACCCCATCTCTATTAAAAATACAAAAATAAAAATAAAAATAAAAAAATAAGCTGGGCATGGTGGCACGAACCTGTAATCCCAGCTACTCGGGAGGCTGAGGCAAGAAAATCACTTGAACCCAGGAGGTGGAGGTTGCAGTGAGCCAAGACCATGCCACTGCACTCCAGCCTGGACAACAGAGGGAGACTCTGTGTCAAAAAAATAAATAAATAATAAATATATTATTGTTAAAACTGGTTTTTCACCACTGATGCTTTTCTTTTTTTTTTTTTGGAGACTGAGTCTTGCTCTTTTGCTAGGCTATAATGCAATCTCGGCTCACTGCAACCTCCGCCTCCTAGGTTCAAGAATTCTGCCTCACTCTCCCAAGTAGCTGGGACTACAGGTGCCTGTCACCATGCCCAGCTAATTTTTGTATTTTTAGTACAGACCCATGTTGGCCAGGATGGTCTCGATCTCCTGACCTCTGATCCACCCACCTCAGTCTCCCAAAGTGCTTGGATTACAGGCATGAGCCACAGCGCCCGGCCACCATTGGTGATTTCAAAGTTTGTGGTTAGAACTTTTATTTGAGTGATATTATTCTTGAATCACAAGCCCAGATATCTATACCATGATTGGTCTTAGTGAATTTATTGAGGTATACATTTTATTTAAAAATAAAATTGAAGATGAAATATATACTATACACCTAGATATCTAGAAAGCCTGGTTTGCGATATACAATGCTGGGTCACCAAATAATTGTTATAGGTAGCATTCGTGTAACATTTTTCATTCCTGGATATTGCTTTTACAATTTAGTTCTACTTTCATGACATGAGTCAATGCCATATTTTTTTTTAAATATTACCAGGTCCTGTACAATTTTTGTATTTTATACTACAGGGAATTTAGTATAATAAACTTAAAATAAAACATTGCTGGGCTGG
Organism: Cebus imitator; assembly: GCF_001604975.1. Lineage (NCBI taxonomy): Eukaryota > Metazoa > Chordata > Mammalia > Primates > Cebidae > Cebus > Cebus imitator. The sequence goes on from NW_016107397.1 coordinate 3,344,693, forward strand.
GCGCAGTGGCTCACGCCTGTAATCTCTACACTTTGGGAGGCCGAAGCAGGTGGATCACCTGAGGTCAGGAGTTCGAAACCAGCCTGACCAATGTGGTGATACCCCATCTCTACTAAAAATGCAAAAATTAGCCGGGCATGCTGGTGGGTGCCTGTAATCCCAGCTACTAGGGAGGCTGAGGCAGGAGAATTGGTTGAACTCGGGAGGTGGAGGTTGCAGTGAGCCGAGATGGTGCCATTGCACTCCAGCCTGGGCGAAAAGAGCGAGACTCCATCTCAAAAAATAATAATAATAATAAAATAAATATAAATAAAACATTGTTGATTGGATTATTAAAAACAAATCACTAAAAAATCCTCTATGTAAGAATCTCCCCTGAGCACAGTGGCTCATGCCTGTAATCCCAGCACTTTGTGAGGCTGAGGCAGGTGAATCTCTTGAGCCTAGGAGTTCAAGACCAACCTGGGCAACATGGCGAAACCCCAGTCTCTACAAAAAAATACAAATATCAGCTAGGCATGGTGGTGCACACCTGTAGTCCCAGCTACCTGGGAGGCTAAGGCTACAGGATCACTTGAGCCCAGGAGGCTGAGGTTGCAATGAGATATAATCACACCACTGGCACTCCAGCCTGGGCCACAGAGCCTCTGTTAATCGTACCACAGTATGTCCTATAGAATGACCTAAGCTCGCTAATATGACTGAATTGCTTCACTGGTAAATTCTAGCAAACATTTAAGGAAGAAATTGTACCAACTATACACAAACTCTTCCAGAAAATAGAAGGAACGCTTCCTAGCTTTTGTTTATGAGCCTAGCATTAATCTGATACCAAACCCAGATAAATACATGACAAGAAAACTAGACCAGCATCCCTAATGAATATAGACAGAAAAATCCTCAAGGAAATATTATGAAATAAAACACAGCAATACATAAAAACAATATGTCATGACCAAGTGGGGTTAATCCCAGGGATACAAAGCTGGTTAAACATTTGAAAATGAATCAGTGTAATTTCTTATGTCAACAGACTAAAGATGAGAAACCACATGATCATCTCTGTAGATGCAGGAAAAGCATTTGACAAAATCTGATGTCCATTACTAACCAAAGCTCTCCGCAAACTAGTAAATAGAAGGAACTTCCTCAACATATTAAAGGACAGCTACAAAAAAGAAAACAATTCAGCAAAGTATCTTAGTCTGTTCAGGCTGCTGGAACAAAATACCATAAACTGGGTAGTTTATAAACAACAGAAATTTATTCTCATAGTTCCAAAGGCTGGGAAGTTCAAGATCAAGACAGATGTTGTGTCTAGTGAGTTCCTGCTTTCGGGCTTATAGACAGTTCCTGCTTGCTGTGTCTTCACATGGTAAAAGGGCAAGCGTCTTTCTGGGTCTCTTTTTTTTTTTTTTTTTTTTTTTTTTTTTTTTTTTNTTTTTTTTTTTTTTTTTTTTTTTTTTTTTTTTTTTTTTTTTTTTTTTTTTTGAGACAGAGTCTCACTCTGTCACCCAGGCAGGCTCAGGGCTCACTGCGACCTCTGCTGCCCGAGTTCAAGGGATTCTTCTGCCTCAGCTTCCCAAGTAGCTGGGACTACAGGCATGTGCCACCATGCCCAGCTAATTTTTGTATTTTTAGTAGAGACAGGGTTTCACCATGTTGACCAGGCTGGTCTCGAACTCCTGACTTCAAGTGATCCACCTGCCTCAGCCTCCCAAAGTGCTGGGATTATGGGTGTGACCTTGCCTGGGCTCTGGGTCTCTTTCATAAGGGCACTAATCTCATTCATGAGGGCCCCACCGCCATGGCCTAATCACCTCCTGATATGGTTTGGATCTGTGTCGGCACCCAAATCTTATGTTGAAATGTAATCCCCAGTGCTGGAGGTGGGGCCTGGTGGGAGGTGATTGGACCATGGAGGTGGATCCTTCATAAATGGTTTACCACCACCCCCTTGGTGCTATTCTTGTGGTAGAGTTCTCATGAGTTCTGGCTGTTTAAAAGTGTGTGGCACCTTCCACCTCTCTATTCCTCCTGCTCTGGCCATGGGAAGACACCTGCTCAGGCTTTGCCTTCTGCCATGAGTAAAAGCTCCCTGGGGCCTCCCCAGCCATGCTTCCTACCTGGCCTGCAGATCCATAAGCCAATTAAACATCTTTCTCTCTCTCTCTCTCTCCACATACATATATGTTTATATATAAATGACTCAGTCTCAGCTCTTTTTTTTTTTTTTTTTTTTGAGACAGAGTCTTGCTCTGTTGCCCCGGCTGGAGTTCAGGGGTGGAATCTGAGCTCACTGCAACGTCTGCCTCCCGGGTTCAAGTGATTCTCCTGCCGCAGCCTCCTGAGTAGCTGGGATTACAACTGTAGGTCACCACCCCAGCTAATTTTTGTAGTTTTAGTAGAGATGGGTTTCACCGTCTTTGCTAGGCTGGTCTCGAACTCCTGGCCCCAAGTGATTCGCTCACCTCAGACTCCCAAAGTGTCAGTTATTTCTTTATAACAATGTGAAAATAGACTAATATACCTCCCAAAGGACCCACCTCCTGATACCATCACCTTGGGAGCTAAGATAGCAACATATATGGATTTGGGAGAGACACATTCAGAAACGTAGCACTAAGCTCATCTGCAAAGCTAAAGTCATTAATAGGTGGTGTTTGTTTGTTTGTTTGTTTGTTTTTGAAACGGAGCCTAGCTTTGTTGCCCAGGCTGGAGTGCAGTGGTAGGATCTCGGCTTACTGCAACCTCCGACTCCTGCGTTCAAGCGATTTTCCTGCCTCAGCCTCCCGAGTAGCTGGGATTACAGGTGCGTGCCACCATGTCCAACTAATTTTTGTATTTTTAGTAGAGATGGGGTTTCACTGGATTGCCGAGGCTGGTCTCGAATTCCTAACCTTGTGATCCTCCTGCCTCGGCCTCCCAAAGTACTGGATTATAAGCATGAGCCACGGTGCCTGGCCTATTAATAGGTTTTTGAGAGCAATTCTTTGTTATGTCAAGACTAATCTTTCAGCCGGGCACAGTGGCTCACACCTGTAATCCTAACACTTCAGAAGACAGGAGGACCCCTTGAGCCCAAGAGTTGAAGACCAGCCTGGGCACACAGTGAGTCCTTTTCTTTAAAAAAAAAAAAAAAATCACGGTGATTAAACACAGCAGTGAAGAATTGCTTTTGATTTCCTATTTCAACAGGACAAGAGCCATCCACTTGTTTCATTGTAACATTTTTTATTCTATAGGTCAGGGAGTCAGTATGGGGATTCTGCAAGGTGGTGAGGATATTGATCTCAATTTTGCACTTAGATTTCAGGAAAGTGACCACAGGAAATCTGTGAGCACAGGGGCCTATAATGAGGCAAACTCAGGGTATAACTACATTTATCAGAGCTTTTGTTAAAAAGTCAAGAAAGATCGGGTGCGGTGGCTCACACCTGTAATCCCAGCAATTTGGAAGGCTGAGGTGGGCAGGTCACTTGAGGTCAGGAGTTTGAGACCAGCTCGACCCCCATCTCTATTAAAAATACAAAAAAATTAGCTAGGCATGGTGGCACGTGCCTGTAATCCTGGCTACCAGAGAGGCTGAGGCAAGAAAATGGCTTGAACCCAGGAGGCGCAGGTTGCAGTGAGCTGAGATCACCCCACTGCACTCCAGCCTGGGCAACAGAGTGTGACTCCGCCTCAAAAAAGAAAAAAGCCAGGTTGCAGTGGCTCATGCCTGAAATCTCAGCACTTTGGGAGGTAGAGGCTGGAGGATCACTTGAGGCCAGAAGTTGGAGACCAGCCTGGGCAACAGAGTGATACCTCATCTCTAAAAAAAAAAAAAAAAAAAACCAGATGGCAGCAAGGCTGTGGAGAAAAGGGAACACTCATCCACGGTTGGTCAGAATGTAAATTGTTTAGCCATTATGAAGAGCAGTTCGGATATTTCTCAAAGAACTAAGAGTTGAAGTACCATCCAACCCAACAATCCCACTACTGGGTATCTACCCAAAAGAAAATAAATTTTTTGGCCGGTCAAGGTGGCTCATGCCTGTCATCCCAGCACTTCAGGAGGCCAAGTGAGCCAGGGGTGGTGGCGGGCTCCTGTAATTCCATCCACTTGGGAAGCTGAGGCGAGAGAATTGCTTGAACCCGGGAGGTGGAGGTTGCAGTGAGCCGAGATCCTGTCATTGCATTCCAGCCTGGGCAACAAGAGTGAAACTCCATCTCAAAAAAAAAAAAAAGAAGAAGAAGAATATCTTAAGGTTGGGGCGACCCCAGAGAGGCTCCTGCCTAGAGACACCTAGCCCCCTTTCCTCCTCCCACTTTCCCTCTTGTCAGCCAGAGACATAGACTAAGAACTCAGGCTTCAGGTGGCTCAAAACCTAAAGGAAGAAAAAAAGAAAAAAAAGAGAGAGACTGCTGCTTTAGGAGGTTAGAAGTCCAAGAAAAAAAGAGGAACTTTAAACTTTAAGTATGGAGCAAACACCAGGTCTAGCAAACGTAATCTTAGCTCTAGATTACTTATTGATTAATAAGCAAGCCTGTAGGAACAGGGAGAAAATGAAAGGTGACTAAATAAATTATATATACATATAAAATGTACATAATACATATGATATATCATGTACCATATTATATACATATATGTATATAATGTGTATATGTGTGATATATACATATATGTATGTATGATACATACATGTATGTGTGATACATGTGTATGATATATCATACTATATATGTATGTATAATATGTACATATATGTACAACATATAGGCTGGGCATATACATATTATATATGTATAACATATTATTGGCTGGGCATGAGCCACTGCACCCAGCCTACAATAGTTTGATTCGAATGAAAACTGAAAATTCAGGCCGGATGTGGTGGCTCACGCCTGTAATCCCAGCACTTTGGGAGGCTGAGGCAGGTGGATCACAAGGTCAAGAGATCAAGATCATCCTGGCCAACACAGTGAAAGCCCATCTCTTAAAAAAAAAAAAAATTGAAAATTCATATAACAAAAATATATGATATGTATATATACATATATAACATAATACATATATTAATGTATAATATATACATATGGGTATTTACATGTGTATGTACATATGCATGTACATATGTATATATTATATACATTGTATACATGTGTACATATGTATATATTATACATTAATACATGTATTATATATGTATATGTGTGCATATTATATATGTGTGCATATGTATATATTATATGTATATAAAATACCATTTGACCCAGAAATCTCCCTATTGGGTATATATACTCAAAGCAATATAAAGCATTCTGTCATAAAGACACATGCTCACATAAGTTCATTGAAGCACTACCACAATAGCAAAGACATGGAATCAACCTAAGTGTCCATCAGTGCTAAACTGGATAAAGAAAATGTGGCACATAAATACCATGGAGAGGCAGAGGTTGAAGTGACCCAAGATTGTGCCACTGCTCTCCAGCCTGGGTGACAGACAGTCTCAAAAAATAAAAATAAAAGTGAAATTAAATTTTTTTAAAAAGACTAGGCATGGTGGCTCACGCCTCTAGTCCAGCACTTGGGGAGGTTGAGGCAGTGGATCACAAAGTCAGGAGTTCAAGACCAACCTGGCCGATACGGTAAAACCCCGTCTCTGCTAAAAACTACAGCTGGACATGGTGGCGGGCGCCTGTAGTCCCAGCTACTGGGGAGGCTGAAGCAGGAGAATTGCTTGAACCTGGGAGGTGGAGGTCACAGTGAGCCAAGATCTCGCCATTGCACTCCAGCCTGGGTGACAGAGCAAGACTCCACCTTAATTAATTAATCAATTAATTAATTAAATTTAAAAAAACAGGGCGGTCACTCATGCCTGTAATCCCAAACCTTTGGTAGGCCAAGGTGGGCGGCGGATCACCTGAGGCCAGGAATTTGAGACCAGCCTGGCCCACCTGGTGAAACCTCATCTCTTCTAAAATTACAAAAATTAGCCAGGTGTCATGGCACACCTGTAATCCCAGCTACTCAGGAGGCTGAGGCAGAATCGCTTGAGCCTGGGAGGCAGAGGTTGCAGTGAGCCAAGATTGTGTCATTGCACTCCAACCTCCAGCCTAGGTAACAGAGTGAGACTCCATCCAAAAAAAAAAATTTACATGCCACTTTTTCAGAAGCAACCTATTTTTACAAAAAATATTAAAAACAATAATAACCTTTATTTTTTTAAAGTTAACGCGAAAACTGAAAAGGTAGGAAACTGAAAAACACACAAAGTGAAAAACAAAGTCAGGCCAGGCACGGTGGCTCTCGCCTGTAATCCCAGCGCTCTGGGAGGCCAAGGCAGGCAGAAGACGAGGTCAGGAGCTCGAGACCAGCCTGACCAACATGGTGAAACCCTGTCTCTACTAAAAATTAGCTGGGCGTGGTGGCACACGCCTGTAGTCCCAGCTACTCGGGAGCTGAGGCAGGAGAATCGCTTGAACCCGGGAGGCAGAGGAGGCAGTGAGCCAAGATCACACCACTGCACTGCAGCATGGGCGACAGAGCAAGACTCTGTCTCAACAAAACAAAAACAAAGTCATCCACAGTCACGAGCAGTTTACAGCTTGATGTGTCCTTCTAGATCCTGGGTGTAGACACAACATCCAATCATGTAATTGAGATCACACAGTATGTATTATACTTTTTCACGCATCATGAATATTTACCCATTCAAAACCCTAAAGCGATCTAAGCATTTTGGTAACCAAGAATACACACCACCAACTCAATCTGTTAAGGAAAAAAAATGTAATCCTGATTTTCTTGAGACAAAAATTTCATAGCAGTCAAAAATGGAAACAGCCTTCTAGATAAAAAGCATTGGCAGAGTTCTGATTAAAAGACTGCATTCCCTAATGCTCAATTCAAAATGAAAGTGTAGCCCAAGCCGGGCTCGGTGGCTCATGCCTGTAATCCCAACACTTTGGGAGGCCGAGGTGGGCAGATCACGAAGTCAAGAGATCGAGACCATCCTGGCCAACATAGTGAAACCCCGTATCTACTAAAATTTAAACATTAGCTGGGCGTGGTGACGCGAGTCTGTAGTCCCAGCTACTCGGGAGGCTGAGGCAGGAGAATTGCTTGAACCCAGGATGCAGAGGGTGCAGTGAGCCGAGATCGCGCCACTGCACTCCAGCCTGGCGCCTGGCGACGGAGCGAGACTCTGTCACAAAAAGAAAGAAAGAAAGAAAATGTAGCCCAGGCGCAGTGGCTCAATTCTGTCATTCCAGCACTTTGGGAGGCTGAGGTAGGTGGATCGCTGGAGCTCATGAGTTCGAGACCAGCCTGGGCAACATAGCAAGCCTCCTTCTCTACAAAAAATGCAAAACTTAGCCAGGTGGGGTTGTGAACACCTGTAGTGCCAGCTACTGAAGAGGTTGAGCGGGGAGGATCGATTGAACCCAGAAGTTGGAGGCTGCATAGCTCACTGCAGCCTCAAACTCCTGGGCTCAAGAGATCCTCCCCTGTCATGGGTTGGATACCTCATGAATGGATCCACCCCATGATCCATGAAAAAAGGAAAAAAATTGATTTGGAGAAAAGTAGAT
>NW_016107397.1:3353450-3376690 GCF_001604975.1 Cebus imitator
AGGCAGGTGGATCACAAGGTCAGGAGTTTGAGACCAGCCTGACCAACATGGTGAAGCCCCCTCCCTACTAAAAATACAACAAATTAGCCAGGCATGATGGCACACACCTGTAATCCCGGCTACTCAGGAGGCTGAGGCAGGAGGTGGAGGTTGAACCCAGGAGGCAGAGGTTACAGTGAGCGGAGACCGTGCCATTGAACTCCAGCCTGGGCAACAGAGCAAGACTCCATCTCAAAAAGAAAAACAAAAACAGATCCCACCCCACTCACTGTTACCAGAGCAGCACCAAGGGGTTAGCACTGAACCATTCATGAAGGATCCACCCCCATGAACCAAACACCTCCAACCAGGCCCATCTCCAACTCTGGGGATTACATCTCGACACGCAATTTGGAGAGGACAAGCATCCCAACCATATCAACAAATGAATGCTGGAGAAATCCAAGAATTGCCTGTAGTCCCAGCTACTCGGGAGAATGAGGCTGGAGGATCGCTTGAGCCCAGGAGTTCTGGGCTGTAGTGCACTATGCCGACTGGGTGTCTGCACTAAGTTCAGCACCAATATGGTGACCTCCCGGGAGCGGGGGACCACCAGGTTGCCTAAGGAGGGGTGAACCGGCCCAGGTCAGAAACGGAGCAGGTCAAAATTCCCGTGCTGATCAGTAGTGGAATCGCGCCTGTGAATAGCCACTGCACTCCAGCCTGGGCAACATAGCAAGAACCCGTCTCAAAAAAAAAAAAAAATAGAAATAATGAAAAGAATAGAGATAAGGCCTTTGGCATATAGTTAAAGCAATGCTCAGAGGACAATGTAGAGCTAGCATTAAAGTAACTATGTGAATGAATAAGAAAGAATGGAAATAAATAGGCTGGGCATAGTGGCTCATGTCTGTAATCCTAGCACTTTGGGAGGCTGAGGTGGGTGGATCACTTGAGGTCAGGAGTTCGAGACCAGCCTGGCCAACATGGCAAAACCCTGTCTCTACTAAAAATACAAAAATTAGCTGGGCATGTGGTGCACGCCTGTTATATCAGCTGCTCTGGAGGCAGGGGAAGGAGAATCGCTTGAACCCGGGAGGTGGAGATTGCAGTGAGCCAAGATCGTGCCACTATACTCCAGCCTGCTCAACGGGGGCAAGACTCCACCTCAAAAAAAAAAGAAAAGAAAAAGAAAAAAGAAAATAAATAAATAGCCAGGTGTGGTGGCGCGCCTACAGACCCAGCTACTAGGATGGCTGAGGTAGGAGGATCACTTGAGCCCAGGAATGCTGAGCTGTAGAGTACTACGCCAATTCAATGTCTACACTAAGTTTGGCATCAATGTGGCGACCTCCCGGGAGCAGGGGACCACCAGATTGTCTAAGGAGGGGTGAAGCTGCCCAGGTCAGAAACAGAGCAGGTCAAACTCCCTGCAGATCAGTAGTAGGATTGTGCCTGTGAATAGCCACTGAACTCCAGCCTGGGCAACACAGCAAGAGCCTGTCTCTAAAAAATAAATCAATAAAATTAATTAGATGTCCAATTCCAGAAGTTGTAAAACAAACAATAAAATAAACCTAAGAAAACACATAGAAGTTAATAAAGATAAGAGCAGAACTTAATAAACTGGAAAACAGGAAAATGAAGGTCCTTAAACACATGAAAAAATACTCAGATTCCCTCATAATAGAGAGTAGGCCAGGTGTGGTGGCTCATGCCTGTAATCCCAGCACTTTGGGAGGCCAAGGTGGGCAAATCACCTGAGGTCAGGAGTTCAAGACTAGACTGGCCAATGTGGCAAAATGCTGTCTGTACTAAAAATACAAAAAATTAGCTGGACGTGGTGGCGAGTGCCTGTAATCCCAGCTACTCAGGAGGCTGATGCAGGAGAATCACTTGAATTAGCCAGGTGTGATGGTGTGTGCCTGTAATTCCAGCTACTCAGGAGGCTGAGGCAGGAGAATTTCTTGAACCCAGGAGACAGAGGTTGCAGTGAGCCGAAATCACACCACTGAACTCTAGCCTGGGCAACAGAGTTAGACTCCATCTCAAAAAAAAAAAAAAAAGGAGGAAGACATTGGGGGAGAATGGGAGGCAGAGGGGAATCATTATCTCCCAGGAAGCACAGGAACTCAGGCAGGGAGCCCCACCCCGCAACCATGCACACACCCCATACCCTTCTCTTTGGAAGTGGGGGGCCAGGAGGGCCTGAGAGACTCTAGGAGTTGATTTTCTGGAAGTCACAGAAGAAGTGAGCTGCTGCAAAGCAGCCCAGCCCATCCGGGTCAGAGTTCTCACCCAAAGTCCAAAACCTGCAATTTACCAGCTGATGAAACGAAACAACCTCTGTATCATCACCTGTATTTAATGCCTCTGGGCATCAGTTTCAGTTTCCTGGCTATTAAACTGTACTAAGAATAGCCCGGGTGTGGTGGCTCACCTCCATAATCCCAGCACTTTGCCAAGCCGAGGCAGGTAGATCACCTGAGATCAGGAGTTGGAGACCAGACTAGCCAACATGGTGAAATCCCGTTACTGCTTCAAGTACAAAAATTAGCCAGGCGTGATGCCTGTAATCCCAGCTCCTCAGGAGGCTGACACAGGAGAATCGCTTGAACCCATGAGGCAGTGAGTCAATATCACGCCACTGTACTCCAGCCTGGGCAACAGAGCAAGACTCTGTCTCAAAAAAAAAAAATTGTAATGAGAATACAGCCTACCCATCAGAACGCTGCAAGTGAGAATTAAATGAGATGATGTTTAGAAAAGCATTCAGGAAGCAGCTTGCAAACCAGCCCTTCTCCCCCGTACGTGCTACTGTGAAAGCAACGTTGGATCTGGGCTACCCTTCCACTCCACCCTGTAGTTCCCAATGTTGTGGACATTTAAGGGATCCAGCTGGCCACAGGGCCAACCTCACAGCCAGCCTACACTGTCCCCAGGCCAGGTGGCAGAATCCCAAACCAGCCCTCCTCACTTCTGCACCGATCTTGTGTTAAATACTCAGCGTCCCTGGAACCCCAGCCAAGGTCATCTAAGGAACCTGTGCTTCTGGCATGGCTCTCACTTGGCCGCTGGATACCTGCAGGGCAGCTGGGAGTGACCAGAAGGTCTCTGGGTGTCAAATATCTACAGCACCTGGTGTAACCTCACCAGCTGTTCCCGAGAAGCCATTCAAGATGCACTGCTAACATTTAAACTGAAACCCAAGTCAGGGTTGGCTAGAACCTGTAAGACCAAGATCTGAGCAGCCAGTTGGACCAACGTGCCAGGGGCCATGTCAGATGGGTGTTGGTTGGGTCATACCAGGGAAGATAAGTGGTAATGTGGAGTTCAGCGTACTGCTGGTGAATTAAGTTGCTCATTTCACTCCTTTCAGAAGCACTCAAGTTCATGGGCAGAAAAGAATGCTGAGAAAAGTACTGATCAGTTCCGATGGCCAGGCGTGGTGGCTCACGCCTATAATCCCAGCACTTTGGGTGGCGGAGGCGGGAGGATTGCTTGAGCCCAGGAGTTTAAGACCAGCCTGGGCAGCACAGCAAGACCCTGTCTCTACAAATTAATAAAATATTTAAAAATTAGCTGGGCATGGTGGTGCCACCTGTGGTCCCAGCTACTCAGAAGGCTGAAGCAGGAGTACTGCTTGAGCCTGCGACATCAAGGCTGCAATGAGCTATGATGGCACCGTTGCACTACAACCCCGGGTGACGGAATGAGACCAAAAAAAAAAAAAACCCTGAGCACAAGGGTATGCCACTCCTGCCCGCTCCACTCTACCCCTGGCCGGAAAAGAGGCTCAACTAAGCAAAAGGACGTTTGGCGAATTGCATGGGAAATACTGCACACTGGTTACATATTTAACAAAATTGTGAAAATTAAGTAAGACTTTGCAGAGACAAGCTATAAAAAACGTGTGAAATGCTCAAAACTAGCAAGAAAGAAAAAGGTAAAGGGTGGATAAGCCACAAAGAGAAATCATCCTTTCCTGCTTGAACCGGGGAGACGGAGGTTGCAGTGAGCTGAGATCACACCACTGAACTCCAGCCTGGGCAACAGAGTGAGACTCCATCTCAGGGGGAAAAAAAAGGAGGCAGATGTTGGGGGAGAATGGGAGGCAGAGGGGAATCATCTCCCAGGAAGCACAGGACCCCCATCCCTCAAGACTTGGATCCAGCAGAAAGGCTGGCCCAGCCTTAAGGAGGGGACATAGGAAGGGGTGGGCAGAGGGAGGAAGGTCCCTTGTGTGGCCTCAGGCTCCCAACTCTGCCAGGTTACAATCTCACTTAATGAGGGGTTGGGCAAAGGCTCGTCATTAAAGGAAGAGTTTGGCCAGGTACGGTGGCTCTCACCTATAATCCCAGCACTTTGGGAGGCCAAGGCAGATGGATCACTTGAGGCCAGGAGTTTGAGACCAGCCTGGCCAACATGGTGAAACCCCATCTCTACTAAAAATACAAAAAATTAACCAGGCATTGTGGCGCACACCTGTAGTCCCAGCTGCTCGGAAGGCTGAGGCAGGAGAATCACTTGAACCTGGAAGGTGGAGGTTGCAGTCAGCTGAGATCGCGACACTGCACTCCAGCCTGGGGCGACAGAGTAAGACTGTGTCTCATAAATTAATAGAAGATGCTCTTCTTCAACCCCTCCTCCTTCCTGCTGGCTGGAATGTAGATGTGATGGCTGATGCTCCAGCAGCCGTTCTACACCATGCAGTGGAAATCACAAGCTGAAGATGGTGCAGTAACAAGATACTGTGTAACGGGCACCAAGTTATGTGTAAAAAACCCTGGACCCTGACACTGAGGGCACCATGCCAACCCTACATGACCCTTGTTTTTCTTTTTTCTGAAACAGCGTCTCCCTCTGTCACCCAAGCTGGAGTGCAGTGGCACATGCTTGGCCCACTACAACCTCTGCCTCCTGGGCTCAAGCAATTCTCATGCCTTGGCCTCCTCAGTAGCTGGGACTATAGGCACATGCCACCATGCCTGGCTAATTTTTGTATATTTAATAAAGACAGGGTTTCGCCATGTTGGCCAGGCTGATCTTGAGTTCTTGGCTTCAAATAATCCTCTTGCCTCAGCCTCCCAAAGTGCTGGGATTTCAGGCCTGAGCTACCAAGCTGGGCTTGGATCTCTTTAATGTAAGAAAGGAATATCTTTCTTTCTTTCTTTCTCTCTTTCTTTTCCAAGACGGAGTTTTGCTCTTGTTGCCCAGTCTGGAGTGCAATGTCGTGATCTTGGCTCATTGCAACCTCCACCTCCTGGGTTCAAGCAATTCTCCTGCCTCAGCCTCTCAAGTAGCTGGGATTACAGGCATGCCACACCATGCCCGGCTAATTTTGTATTTTTAGTAGAAATGGGGTTTCTCCATGTTGGTCAGGCTGGTCTCAAACTCCCAACCTCAGGTGACCCGCCCACCTCGGCCTCCCACACTGCTGGGATTACAGGCGTGAGCCACCATGCCCCGCCTCTTTCTTTCTTCACTTCCTGCCTTTTCTGTGTCTCTTTTATATAAGAGAGAAATACATTTCTTTCTTTCACCTTCCTTCCTTTCTTTTTTGAAACAGGATCTTGCTCTGTCACCCAGGCTCATGTGCAATCACGTGATCCCCAGCCCAACACGTGGCCTCAAGCAATCCTCCCACCTCAGCCTCCCAGGTACCTGGAAATATAACCATGGCCACCAAACCCAGTTAATTATTTTTTTGTAGAGACAGGGCCTCACTACATTGGCGATGCTGGTCTCAAACTCCTGGCCTCAAGTGATCCTCTCTCTTTGGCTCCCCAAAGTGCTGGGATGACAGCCACTGCACCTGGCCCAGGAGATACATTTCTATTATATTCTGTTAAAGCCATTATTTGGTATTCGGTCTCATACAGCTGAGCTGAATCTTAACCAATCAACAGAGGAAGTAAGAATCTTTTTTGTTAGTGAGTTGGATCAAAGACTGTTATAGAACTGGGGCTCCCTGCTGGGCGTGGTGGCTCACGCCTGTAATCCCAGCACTTTGGGAGGCCAAGGCAGGAGGATCATCTGAGGTCAGGAGTTCGAGACCAGCCTAGCCAACATGGTGAAACCCCACCTCTGCTAAAAGTACAAAAATTAACCTGGCATGGTAGCAGGCTACTGTAGTCCCAGCTACTCGGAAGGCTGAGGACAGGAAAATCCTTGAGCCCAGGAGGCGGAGGTTGCAGCAAGCCGAGATCAAGCCATTGCACTCTAGCCTGGGCAACAGAGCAAGACTCCATCTAAAAAAAAAAAAAAAAAGTGGGCTTCCTGCCAAGGTGGGAGACAGAGATGAGAGAGGAGTAGGGGAGTCTTCTGAATTGGCAGCACTAGTAGTAGAAGCAAGGCTGATTCCTGGATTAACAGAAATGGTGAGAGAAGAAATGGGAAAAATCAAAGGACATCCCTGCAGTGACAGCGGTGGAGGGTGGGGTCCCAGAGGACGCTGGAGGAGCTACTATGCTAGACTATGTAGGGAAAGCCCTCCCGGCTGGACAGGTTAGGTTCCAGTGTTGACAAAGGTTGCTGAGAGTTCAAGGTGAAAAGAGGGCTAGTTCCAGGAAATGATAACCCTGGTGATAAACTGTCCCTGCCCTCCCTATATCTTCATTGCACAGGCCTAGAAGCTCATGACGACAGAGATTAGGTGACACCTGCATGGCACAGCTCATCTGGAGGGTGAGAGGGGCAAGCTTTCATCAGCAACAGGGCCAAAAATCCCTTAAGCCTTAGGACTGGGTCAGGCCTCGGCGCACTCGATCATAGTTTGTTTCCCTCACTTTATTATTTTTGCGGAGACAGGGGTCTCGCTTTGTCGCCCAGGCTGATCTCCACCTCCTGAACTGAAGCGATCCTCCTGCCTTGGCCTCCTAGAGTGCTGGGATTACAGGCACTGCAAGAGCGGCCACGCCCGGCCCCATCATTTTAATAATTCATAATTATCACGCTTAGAAACCTGCCTCAGACCCATTCCCCCCGCAGCTACATCCACTGTCCATCCTTTTGTCCCCTGCCCCCACCCACAGCCCTTACGTCTGCTCTTCAGGGAGCTCAATTAGGGTACGTGGTCTGGCCAGAGGGGAGCCTTCAACCAGTGCAGCCAGGACGCTGAAGGTCGGATGCAGGGAGCCTCGGTGTCCAGACAGGGGATTTGAGGGTGCCTGAGAGTGGGGCAGGGAGAGCCGGAGACAGTGGGCACAGATGGCAAGGGGTTCACCTGCCCAGAGCCCCCAACCCAGCCCAGTCTCCGAGGCCCGAGCGGCTGCTTTTTGCGCCACCTGGCGGCCGTCTCTAGTGAGCGGAGCGCGGGTGTCAGTGCCTGCGGGACCCGATTCCCGCGGGGCGAGCGGACGCGAAGCACGCCCAGCTTGGAGAGCCGGGAACCGCGCGGCCCAGGGCCGGCAAGACTCTGGATTCACCCCCTGCTAGGCTCCGAGACCCGATGCCGGAGGTCCGCGGCGGCGCACGCGTGCCCGGAGCACTGCGGAGCGCGTGGCAGCCGGAGCGAGCGTGCGCGCACCCGCCCACCCCACGCCGCGCCCCGCACCGCCGCGCGCGCGCACGCACGCCCCGACGCTGGCCCGCGCCGGCCGCTCTCCCACGCGGGGGCCCAGGGGCTCCCGAGGGTGCTGCCTCCAGGAAGCAGGCGCCGCGCGCTATTGCCGCCTGCACCTCGGGCGTGGGGACCCGGCACCAGCAGCCCGGTCCCCACGAGTGACCTCCTGGAGGGCGGGGCCCGGGGGGGAATCTGCGCGGGTCAGGCCCCTTGGAGCAGGCTGGGGGTGCCCGGGCCAGGCCGCTCCCACCTGCCAGCCGCGCGGCCAATGAATGCTAGGCCTGGTGATGTCATGCCCTGACCGGACCCTGATGACGAATGTCCGAGGTCACCTGTCAGAGAACCAGCGCAGACCCACCCGCGGGGGTTCCAGAAGTTTCCACTGCCGCCGCGGAGTGCGGCCTCGCCCCGCAGCCTTGCGCGTGCCACCACGCTGGCCTGCCTTCTCGGGTGTCCCCTAGTCACCCCTTCCGCCCCCGGGGGTCTCCTGTCTCCATGCCCCCCACCTCATTTCCACTAGCGATCCCATGTTTACATCTCCATTCCCACAGGTGTCCCTTCATCCCTAGGAGTGTCCCACGCCACCTTTTCTGCACCAGTGCCACCTGGACCCCTAAGGGGACCATCCTCGACCACACTCCTACATGGCTCTCCTCCCATGCCACCGCTGTCTGTGTCGTGGCCGGGGATGCATGAACCCTTGGCCTTGAGCCAACTTCCCCAGCCTCTAGCGAGGCCGTCAGGGTGTCCAAGTGTGTCCGTCCGTCTGTGAAAGTCGGTCCCTGCGTTTGTCTGTGCCTGTCGCTGCATGAGGTCGTCCGTCTGCGCGTGTCTGTCTCCGCGGGCTTCTGTCCGTCTGTCTGTCACGTGGGTGTCTGCTCCGCCGCTGCAGGTCTTTGGGTCGCGTCTGTCACTGCGCGTCTGTCGTCGGTCGGCGTCTGGCACTGGAGTGCGTCTGGGCCCCGGGGTCTCCGGGTCTCGACTCCGAGGGAGGGAGAGGGAGGGGAGGTGGCCGCCCGGGGGAGCGGGGAGGGGCGGGGGCGGAGACAGTGGGCGGGGGCGGGCGGGGGCGCCGTGTGGCCCGGAGGGGGTGTGTGTGGGGGGCCGGAGGCGGCGGCTGTCAGAGTCGGCTCAGCCTGCACGGGGGAACATCGGCCGTCTCCAGCTCCCGGCGCGGCCCGGCCCGGCCCGGCTCGGCCGCCTCAGGTGAGTCTCCCTCCCCGCCTGGGACTCTCCTCCCGGCCCCCGTCCGGGCACCGTGCGCTCCCCGAGGGGTCCAGGCCTCCCTAACGGGACGGCTCCCGCGTCCCCGGGCCTGCCCCGCGCCGCCCCCCTCCGCCCGGCACTCGTCCGGAACTCTTCCCCGGCCGCCGCACACTCACCGACGCCCACGCAGGAGCCCGAGCTCGCGGGGACGGCCGCCGCCTCTGCACTCCGATTCCCGCGGGGACCCCCGAGCGCCCCTTCCCCGATCGCTCCCTAGTCCAGGGCCACTGGAAGACAACCCCTGATTGGGGCGGCACCCGAGCTGCGCAGGTTCCCGGCGCCCGACTGGCACCCCCATCCCCAGGGCCACAAGCCCAGCGTCCCTGCGCAGCGCCCCGCAGAGGCCCCCTGCGAGGCCCAGGACGCCCCCTCCCGCGGAGACTCCATCTCTATTTTTTGGGAAGGGGAGGCTCAGCGGAAGCCCCAGTTATAATTAGCGCCACTCGGGTTTCCTAGTTAATCTCCAGCAGCACCATCACCACCCCCAGCTCAGGGCGGCGGAGGCTGGGCGAGGGGTGACCGGCGGGAGAGGGGGGAGTTCCCACCCGGGGAATTTTGATCCTTTGGCTGGAGATGCCGGAACCGTAGCAGCTGCTGCCCCCAAAATAGCGCCCCCGCCCCTGCAGCCGGGGATCTCCGGAGCCCCGGGAACACAGGCGTCCCGGCTCGCCCTTCAGGCGGCTCTGCAAGGCCCTGGAGCCCCCAGGCCCCCACCCCAAGTTCCCGGCTCCCGTCTCGGGGCGGGGAGCGCCGACCTTTTCTCGGTCTATACTGCCCTCCGCAGGCGGCGGCGTGTATGGCAGCTCCAGACGGTTGGGGGTGCTCTCGAGTACTGGGGGGCGCGGGCTGGAAAGCCTGTTTGTTGGGGCTGGCCTGGGGGCGTGCGCAGCTGATGGGAACCCGCAGGCATCAGCGCTCGGTGCCAGACACTGGATGAGACAGGGCAAAGTGGGATGGGGAGTGGACTAGGCAGGATTTGGGGGACCCGGGAACCTGAGGCTTCCACACCCTGAATGCCCAGCCTACCGGCCCCCAAAGGCCCGGGCCTGGACAACTCAGGAGAGGGGCCTGCGCTTTCAGGCCGCCGCACGCTCCCCCAGCGGCGCCGCCCGTCCGTGAGGCCGCGCCCCTGTCGGGTGGCCTGTACATGGACTGCGGCCTCTGGTGCCCACACTGCAGGAACTGGGCCGGGCCCAGTTCCCAGAGGTGGCAAGGAGGTGAGGGCGGTCGGCCCCCAGCGGGGTGCTCCTCTCTGTTCCCTGCATTTGTCTGGATGGGAGTGTCTGCCTGATCTCTGTCCCCTCCTGCCCGCTGGCCTGTGTCCTTGTCTCTGCCCATCCTCTTTCCTCCCTCCCTCTCTACCCTCATCTTTGCCAGCCTGCCCCACCTCCTCTGCAGCTGAGTGATAACCCTTGGGCTGACTGTGCCCTTATCTCCTTCCTCCGGGCTTCTCGGCTCTTCACCCTTTTCCCTTTCTTTTTCCCAGCAGACGCCGCCTGCCCTGCAGCCATGAGGCCCCCGCGGTGTCCCCTGCACATGCCTTCCCTGGCTTCCCCACTCCTTCTCCTCCTCCTCTGGCTCCTGGGAGGAGGGATGGGGGCTGAGGGCCGGGAGGACACAGAGCTGCTGGTGATGGTACGTGGGGGCCGGCTGCGGGGCATTCGCCTGAAGGCCCCTGGGGGCCCTGTCTCTGCTTTCCTGGGCATCCCCTTTGCGGAGCCACCTGTGGGACCCCGTCGCTTTCTGCCACCGGAGCCCAAGCAGCCCTGGCCAGGGGTGCTGGACGCTACAACCTTCCAGAGTGTCTGCTACCAATATGTGGATACCCTGTACCCGGGCTTTGAGGGCACCGAGATGTGGAACCCCAACCGTGAGCTGAGCGAGGACTGTCTCTACCTCAACGTGTGGACGCCACACCCCCGGCCTGCATCCCCTGCCCCTGTCCTCGTCTGGATCTATGGGGGTGGTTTCTACAGTGGGGCCTCCTCCCTGGACGTATACGATGGCCGCTTCTTGGTGCAGGCCGAGAGGACTGTGCTGGTATCCATGAACTACCGGGTGGGAGCCTTTGGCTTCCTGGCCCTGCCGGGGAGCCGAGAGGCCCCAGGCAACGTGGGTCTCCTGGATCAGAGGCTGGCCCTGCAGTGGGTGCAGGAGAACGTGGCAGCCTTCGGGGGGGACCCGACATCAGTGACACTGTTTGGGGAGAGCGCGGGTGCCGCCTCAGTGGGCATGCACCTGCTGTCCCCGCCCAGTCGGGGCCTGTTCCACAGGGCCGTGCTGCAGAGTGGTACCCCCAATGGGCCCTGGGCCACGGTGGGTGTGGGAGAGGCCCGCCGCAGGGCCACGCTGCTGGCCCACTATGTGGGCTGTCCACCCGGCGGCACAGGTGGGAATGACACAGAGCTAGTAGCCTGCCTTCGGGCACGACCAGCGCAGGACCTGGTGAAACACGAATGGCATGTGCTGCCTCAAGAAAGTGTCTTTCGATTCTCCTTCGTGCCTGTGGTGGACGGAGACTTCCTCAGTGACACCCCAGAGGCCCTCATCAACGCCGGCGACTTTCATGGCCTGCAGGTAACTAGTGGCTGGCAGGGATGAAGCTGGCTCCTCTGGGCCCCAAAAGCCCCTCCTGTCCCCGCAGGGACCCAGGCATCAGGGCTTCTCCAGGCCCATTCCCAGAAGTCCTCCCAGAAGTTCTCCCTGAGGGCTCAGATCCCAGGGTGGTCAGCGGGGCAGACAGGAAAGGCACCATGGGTCTATTTTCTCTTTCTCTGCGCCCCTCCCCTGATCTCAGCCTCTCTCCATCCATGGTTGCAGGTCTGTAACTGTTCATCTCTCTGGCTCTTTGTCTGTCCATCTGTTTCTGTCTACCTGTCTGTCTATGCCCATCCCTCCATCCCATCCTCCTCTCCCTCACCCCCAGGTGCTGGTGGGTGTGGTGAAGGATGAGGGCTCGTATTTTCTGGTTTACGGGGCCCCAGGCTTCAGCAAAGACAACGAGTCTCTCATCAGCCGGGCCCAGTTCCTGGAAGGGGTGCGGGTCGGGGTCCCCCAGGTAAGTGACCTGGCGGCCGAGGCTGTGGTCCTGCATTACACAGACTGGCTGCATCCCGAGGACCCGGCGCGCCTGAGGGAGGCCCTGAGTGATGTAGTGGGCGACCACAATGTCGTGTGCCCCGTGGCCCAGCTGGCTGGGCGACTGGCCACCCAGGGTGCCCAGGTCTACGCCTACGTCTTTGAACACCGTGCCTCTACACTCTCCTGGCCCTTGTGGATGGGGGTGCCCCACGGCTACGAGATCGAGTTCATCTTTGGGATCCCCCTGGACCCCTCTCGAAACTACACCGCAGAGGAGAAAATCTTTGCCAAGCGACTGATGCAATACTGGGCCAACTTCGCCCGCACAGGGTCAGCAGTGGAGATGGGGAGGAGGCTGGGGAGGACAGGAATAGGGGCGGGACATAGAGAGAGGCAGACACACACAGATGCAAGGACAGTGGGACAGGGCAGGACAGGAGAGCCGGAGGCAGACAAGCTCACAAGGGAGACAAAAGGGGAAAGAGAGAGACAGGAGACAGAGGCAAAGGAAAGTGAGAGGATGTAGACACAGAGAGGCTGGGCATGGTGGCTCACTCCTGTAATCCCAGCCCTTTGGGAGGCCAAGGTGGGAGGATCTCTTTCGGCCAGGAGTTTAAGACCAGCCTGGACAACATAACAAGACCTCGTCTCTAAAAAAAAAAAAAAAATATATATATATATATATATATATATATATATATATATACACACACACACACACAACTTAGCCAGGAATGGTGGCTGGTGCCTGTAGTCCCAGCTACTCGGGAAGCTGAGGCAGGAGGATTGCTTGAGCCTGGGAGGTTGAGGCTGCAGTGAGCTATGATGGCGCCACTGCACTCCAGCCTGAGCAACAGGGTAAAACCCTGTCTCTGAAAAAAAAAAAAAAAATCAGGAGACCAAGACAAAGGAGTTCGAGCTGGATTAAGTCAAACCAGTGATGATTCACCACCAGTGACATATTCTCACACACACACACAAATTTACCTTGATCAAGAAGAGGACAATGAAATCGAGCATCAGGTGGTGTTAAAATGTGATGTTTATAGACCTACGACCTGTCCTGGTCCTGGTTACTTAGGAAGGGCTCAAGACATCCTAGCCATTTTTTTAGTGGGAGAAACAAAGATGAAACAGAAAAGCTGAGGGAAATGGAGAGGAGACAGGGAGCACAGGAGGAAGGGAAGACCCCGATGACCCCGGGGACATTGGAGAAGGGAAAGGAGTGACTTGGTGGTGGGAGGGAGGGGACGGGCTCTCTGGCGCTCTCTGCAGAGCTGAAGAGTCCAGAGTCCTGTGGGGATGGGGGCTGCCGCTTCTCACTGCCCATTTGGGCTGAGCCTTCCCTTTTTTCCGCAGGGACCCCAATGAGCCCCGAGACCCCAAGGCCCCTCAGTGGCCCCTGTACACGGCAGGGGCGCAGCAGTATGTGAGCCTGGACCTGCGGCCACTGGAGGTGCGGCAGGGGCTGCGCGCCCAGGCCTGTGCCTTCTGGAACCGCTTCCTCCCCAAATTGCTCAGCGCCACCGGTACGCAGGGGCCAGCGGGCAGCGGCTGGGAGGAGGGGAGTGGGAACCGGCCAGGTGTAACCCCTCTATTCTCCCCCTAGCCTCGGAGGCTCCCAGCACCTGCTCAGGCTTCACCCATGGGGAAGCTGCTCCGAGGCCAGGCCTCCCCCTGCCCCTCCTCCTCCTCTTCCTCTTCCAGCTTCTGCGGCTGTGACCACGGCCTCTTCCCCTCTGGCCACAGGGGTCCCTCCTCTAATGAGTGGTCGGACCGAAGGGAAAGACCCCACTCAGGGATCTCAAACCCAGCGCCCCCTCCCTCCTCAAGCCAAGAAAAGGCAGGAGGAGGGGACCGTGCCCCCCACCCGTCTCAGGGTCCCCCACGCCTTTGTTGTTTGAATGGAAATGAAAAAGTCAATATTCTTTTATAAAATTATCTTTTGGAGCTTGAGCCTGACACTGGGGGACAGAGGGAGCCCCAGGCTGAATAGTATTTCCCCTATTGGGGTTATAACGGTCAACCATTTCTGTCTCTTCTTTTTCCCCCAACCTCCCCCTCTTGGTTCCCTGTCCCCCTGCCTCCGGTCATCCTTTTCTCCTCTCTCCTTCCTGCTGTCCTTCTCTGGCCCCGCCTCTGCTCTCATCCTCCCTCCCGTCTTTCGCATTCTCCTGATCCTCTTGTCACCGTCCCACGTGGTCGCCTGCATTTCTCCGTGCGTCCTCCCTGCACTCATGCTCCCCCTCCCACGTCCAATCCCCGACCTTCTTCATGCCGCCCTCCCCCGCACCGCCTCGCCTGGCGCCCTGGCCGCAGACACGCTCGACGAAGCGGAGCGCCAGTGGAAGGCCGAGTTCCACCGCTGGAGCTCCTACATGGTGCACTGGAAGAACCAGTTCGACCACTACAGCAAGCAGGATCGCTGCTCAGACCTGTGACCCCGGCGGGACCCTCACGTCCCCTGCTCCGCCCAGCCCCCTAGCTGTATATACTATTTATTTCAGGGCTGGCCTACAACACAGACGAGCCCCAGACCCTGCCCCTCCCCACCCTCGACGTCCCCCGGGGCTCTCCGTCCTCTGCATGTCTCGGGCTGAGCTCCCACCCCCGCGGTGCCTTCGCCCCTCCGGGCTGCCAATAAACTGTTACAGCCACGGGAGTGTGCGCGACTAGGGAGCCGGGAGTAGGGGGCAGAACGCCGGAATCACGGGGTCCGAGTTTGTGCAGGCGCGGGGCCGGAGGGCGACGGACAGGAGAGCTCTGAGGCGGGCGCAAAGCGCCTGCGCACTCCGGCCAAGGCTGGTCCCTGGCCCCGCCCCGTGGGGCGGAGCTTGCGCCTGCGAAGTGAGTCTCGCGGGCCGGCAGGCAGGCACCGCGGAGGGGAGGGCGAGGCGCCGCGGAGCGTTGTGGGAGTCCTTGCTGGTGGCCGTTGCTTGCCACCTGCGCTGATCACAGAGGCCCGCGGAGCGTGTCCTCAGCCTGCGCGCCGGTCCTGCGGCACCTGGCCCAAGACCCGGAGCCGAGGGGAAGTGCTGGAGTCTGCGGTCGTTCCGCGCCGCCGGGTGGACGCTGTACCCGGCTTGGGACTGCCCCTCCCGCCCACCGCCCTGGAGCTGTTGAGGGACGTCCACGTGGGCCTGGCCCCGCCAAGCCGCGGCCCTGCCCGCCTGGCGCTGCTCTCGGGCCACTACCTCTACTATCACTACGGCTGCGACGGCCTGGATGACCGCGGCTGGGGCTGTGGCTACCGCACTCTGCAGACGCTGTGCTCGTGGCCGGAGGGCCAGCCCGAGGGCGTACCTGGACTGGCCGCAGTGCAGGCGGCTCTGGAGGACCTGGGCGACAAGCCCCCCGGCTTCCGGGGTTCCCAGGACTGGATCGGCTGCGTGGAGGCCAGCCTGTGCCTCGCTCACTTCGGCGAGACCCAGGGGCGCCTCTGCCACGTGCCCCGGGGAGCGGGGCTGCACGGAGAGCTGGAGAGGCTTTACTCCCACTTTGCAGGGGGCGGGGGCCCAGTCATGGTTGGGGGGGACGCGGATGCCAGGTCCAAGGCCTTGCTGGGAGTCTGCATCGGGTCAGGCACGGAAGCCTATGTTCTAGTACTGGACCCTCACTACTGGGGCGCTCCAAAAAGCCCCAGTGAACTACAGGCTGCTGGGTGGGTGGGCTGGCGAGAGATAAATGAGGCCTTTGACCCCAACTCTTTCTACAACCTGTGCTTGACCAGCCATAGCTCAGAACAGCAGCAGCACCCCCTGGACTGAGGGCGAAGTTCCAGAACTGAGACTCTCCAGTCCCAGACATGCATCTGTGTACCTGGGGCTGGTGTCCCCGCAGATCCTGGGCCTTTTGACATCAGTAATAAAAGTGGCAGGGCTGAGCAACACCTCGGGAATTCCTTTGGAAGGATGGAGGAAATATGTAACATATATGAGTCAGAAGCCCTGTGGAAGTGCTTTTATTGGCAGTAAGGCTGATCGTACAAAAAATTCTCAGAGTTGGATGGGACCAGGTAGTCACAAGTAAAGGATGATACAGGAGTGAGGAAGTGAGGAATGGTGACGGTTCAAAAGAAATCAACATCGTCTGGGGCATCTAGGTCCCGATATTCCACAATGGCCCTTGGGTCTCCACGAACCATCCTGTGAGATGAGAGGTAAAGTATGAGAGCTGAGGGTTCCAAAAGGGAGTTTGCAGGGGGCAACAAAGCTTGGGCGTGTGTGCTCCTCCTCACCTGTTGCGAGGTTTCCCAGGATAACCTCCCTGGCCTCGGAAGGCATCGTAGTTCCCTCGGCCAGCACCATATGGGGCGTGGGGGTATGGAGGGCCTCCTGTGGGGACTGCAGGGCGGACAGCACCAGCTATGACAGAGATCAGCATTGAGTTGCAAACCTATGTCCTCAACTCCATCCTCTGTTTCTTTCTCCCTTTCACCCAATGTCACACTCACCAAGCCCCTTCATCTCCCTCCCGTACTTACCTCCATAGCCCAAGATCGGGGGCCGGGGCTGACCGTAGGGCATCAGGCCCTGGGGAGTCTGGTGTGGGTAGGGGAGTCCCGGGGTCAAACCTGGGGGGAGTACAACACGGACGGGGACATGAATTACTGCGGGGGGGTGGGGGGCAGGAACAACTGACTTTTAGGGCTATGGCCTGAGGATGGGGCAGAAACTTCTCGGGCCAACAGGTAAAAGAGAAACAGGAGTCCCTGGACAGTCAAGGGAGAGGAGACATGTGACCCTCATGGATCGTATCTTACTCTGGGCAGGGCCAGGTGGCTGGGCTGGCTTGATCTCAGGCAGAGCTGGGCGCTTGGCATCAGTGAGGAAATTGTTAAAAAACGCCACCTCCTTTTTCACTTCCTCAATTTTCTCAGCATGCTTGTTGAAGATATGCTTGCGCACAAACTCAGGACCCTGGGTGGAGAGAGGAGCGGGGTCACAACAGCCACTTAACGCTTGCCTCACCCCCAGTCCTGACCTGAAAGGATTCCCAGCTCCTGCCTGCCAGTCCAGTGAGCAGTTCTCCCACCTCGGCCCAGGCCTTTAGGGGCTTCCTGTCTCAGCCCCACCTCCCACCACCCTGGCACGACCATTCTCCAACATCCAGACCTTGAATTTCTTGCCGCTGAGAGGACACAGCCACTTATCCTTGCCCAGTTCCTGCGTGTTGGAGGTAACGAATTTCTCCACTTCCTGCTCCGGGTCTTTGCGGCCCATCTTCTGGGCCTCTTCCTCTGAAAGCGACTCCCGCACACTGAGCAACGGCGTGAGCTTCTCCTCAAACGTCTTCTGCCACTCCAGCACTATGGTTTGGGAACAGAGGAAGGAAGGGTGGTGGGAAGGGCTGGAAGACCAAGGCAAGAGGCAGCCAGGGAGAAAGGGGAACCTGGAGCTCACCTTCCCCATGACTGATGCGGTTGGGTGGCATAGGCCCCCGAACGTGGATGATGCCACAACGATTGGGCATCTCATCCTCGTTGGGGTACTCACAGGTGTTGTAATAATCCAAGGAATGCACGATGCGCAGGTAGAGGAGAAGCTTGTCCAATACCTGAGGAAGTTGAGTAT
Organism: Cebus imitator; assembly: GCF_001604975.1. Taxonomy (NCBI): domain Eukaryota; kingdom Metazoa; phylum Chordata; class Mammalia; order Primates; family Cebidae; genus Cebus; species Cebus imitator. The sequence goes on from NW_016107397.1 coordinate 3,370,914, forward strand.
GGATGCTCAGCTCCTTGCTCCTGCCCTTACCACCCGACCCCCGCGTCCCTGCGCTGCCACTGCTGGCACCTTGATCAGCTTCTCATCCCGCTCCACATTGATCTCTGCTGGGTTCCCTTCCTTAGGAGGCTCCTCAGGTGGGGCACCCCCACTGCTCCCCAGCAGCTCCTCCTCCTCAGCACTCACTTCCTCAATCAGGTAGTCTGTGATATTCTTCAAGATCGGGTTTTGCGAGGGCAGGCTCTGGTGGAAGGAAGAGGGGCAAGTAAGGCAGAGAAAGACCTTCAGGGCAGGTAACCTGAGACCTTCCGCATGTGAAGAGTGGTGAGGGGTCAGAAGCTCACCAGACTGAACTGGCGCCTTTTGCCCCCTTGGGATTTGTCTTCATTTTTGCTTTTGTTCCACCCCAGCCCACAAATGACCACTAGCATGCCCCAGTTCTGCTGGAAGCTAGAGGACGTGCTACAGACAGGTGAGGTCAGAAGTGCCCACCGCAGAGGAGGTGCTAGCAGCTGCTCCTGATAGTCCTGTGGGAGTCACTGACCGTTGGCAGGGGAGGCGTCCCTGGCTCTGAGGCCCACAGCTGGGTCCTGTCGTCCAGCGTGTGGATCAGCTTGGCCGCCAGCTTGATGTCATTGCGCACAATCTGCTTGTGCTGGGTGATGCCGTTGATGTTGCGGACACGTCGGGTCAGGTCCCTGTTCACACCAGGACTCAGCTCGCACTCCCGGAGCTGAAGGGCAGACATCAGAAGTTTACTCCACTAACCGCACTTGCCAAGGAGAAGTAGCAGCTCTAAGATGCTCCCCTCTTGATTGATCAAACTGTGAGCTCCCTCAGGAAGGGGACCTGACAGGTCCTGTCTTTGTCTGCCTACATTGCCTGCCTGCGTTGCCTCTGGGCAAGACTCTAGGGCAGTCACCAGGACAGATAGGTTAGCTTCCCACTCTCTTCCCCAGAGAGTCCCACCCGAAGCACTCACTCGGATGTTCTGCAGGTTCCAACAGATCTCTTTAATGTTAACACTGCGGTCAAAGGTCACCCAGCCACGACGGAAAAACCTACAGAAGAAAACGTTAGGGCAGTCAAGCGAGGGAGGTGCTGTTGGCCATTAACGTTCCCCTGCACTTTTCCCTCCAACATACCCGGTTACTCACCTCCTCTCTGGCTGCGGCTCCGAGAGCGCCACCCGCATAAAGCCTGGGTACCTTTTACAAAGCTGCAAGAAGCAGAAAACCAGCCCTACTTAGTGACTCAAGGATTCACTGGCTTCTTCCTCCAATCCTGCACTGTCCTCAGAACCCTAGAGACTAACTGCCTGGTCACTCTTCCCATCCTTGGGCAGGGTAAAACCACTGAAGGCCTTCAGAACACCAGCACCTGAAAGCCAATGGCGCAATCAAGACCAGCCCTCGGAGGGCATGGGGTCCTGGGGAAGGGCACCTCCCTATTAGGTGAAACGGGGGCCTCACTGCCTTCCCTCTGCCCTCCACTTCTCCCCACTCACGGAGATGATCTCGGCCCGGGAGATATTGGGTGCGATGTTACGCATGAAGAGGGAGCAGGTCTTGTGCAGCGGCCGAGGCTTGCACTCCAGCCCCGCAGCGTCCTTGGGCTTCTCCCATTCTTCCTCCTTGGGCTTCTCTTTCTCCTTGAGCGCTGCTTCTAGGCAGGAAGTTGGTGTGGTAGGAGTTGGTGTGTTTTTATTACTGATTTTGGTGGGGAGGACAGAGAAACCTTCCCCTAAAAGCCACCCTTCCCCCATCAATGTTGCCAACCTCTCACCTCCCCACCAGCATTAGAATACACTTTAAAAACAGAAAAGAAACCCTACCGGCCTCCTCCTTCTCCTCCTCAGCCTGGCCGCTCTCAGACTCCGACTCAGACTCTGACACACTGCCCTCGTCAAAGCTGTCGTCCCCGCTGTGCTTCCGGTTCCGCTTCTTGCTACTCTGTGCAAGCCACGGCAGAGGGGACAAGTTAACGCACCAGGAACCCAGCCCCGATGCTCTGACCCCGGGTTACAGACACCTCACCTTTTTGGCTTCCTTCTCAGAATCTTCTTTCTTCTCTTCCTTGTCTCCATCACCCTCAGACTTTGTTTTGTCATCATTACAACTGTCATTCTCGGCCTACGGGAAGAGACAGCCACTGGGGATGTCAAATCTCCCGTTCCCCTTTCATCAGAGGGCTCCCCGCCCCACAGCTGAGCCCACAGGTTCATTCTGCCCACCCCTCCCAGAACACAGCCCCCCAGTTCTAGCTCTTTTGGGGCCCGCAGGCTGCCAGGGGCAGTGCCAGGAGGCCCTAGACTCAGACCTGCTTGCCGTCTTCCTTCTTCTCATCCTTGTCGTTGGCTTTGCGCTCCCCGTCCCCCAGGCCTGCTCCAGCCCGCCCTTCCTCTTTCTTGCCGGGATCCCCGGGCTTTCCTGCCTGCTCCTCCTCCTCCTCCTGCTCCAGGATGCGGAGATCATTCTCTGTGCCTCCTTCCATCTTAATCACAGCTACCAACGAAGGGAACAGAGGTCACAACCCCAGGGCCCTAGCTCCCATCAACCCACTTCTACCTGGTCCCCAGACACGCCCGCCCCCATGGGGCCCAGATGCCTGCCACCCCTCCAACTCCACACACCTGCATCCAGCATCTTGACAATGGCATCAGCTTTGTCTATGTCCAAGAGAAGGTTATCAAACCAGCCGGTCTCCATGAGGGACAGGAAGACCCTCAGTCGGTTTTGCAGGGCCCCCCGGGCCTCCTGCCGACGTTTCCCCACCTCATCTGGGTGGTACTTGGACCGAAACCTGGGAAAGAAGTGGGCGAGGGAAAGACAAAACAGTTACTGGAGGCCAAGGCCAGCATGTGGGGAGGGGCCCAGGAAAGACGGCATAGCCCCCATCCTCACACCCACAAAGGGTCATCAAAGCAGAGAGATTAGGGGATAGGGGTGTGCTAAAACCACCCAACACCCCAAAAGGAACCAGAAGTTGTGCTCTGAGAAGATTTTGGGGGAAAACCAGCAACTAAGAGCTCTGAGTTTGGGAAGACCAATGACTACAGGGGGATGCCAGGGTTGGAGAGACAGATTTACCACTCTAAGTCTCTGGGAAACACTAACGTAGTAAAAAGCTGTCATTTCCCAAAGCTTCAGAGAGGAAGGCTCAGGAAATAGTAGGCCCTGAAGAACCTCTCTCTCCTCACCAACCCCAAACTGCAGTCATTAAAAACCTGCTCCCGCCAACTCCCTCCACCCCAAGGTGGAAGACAGAGGGCCAGACAGCAAAACCCAGAGGCAGGGCACCTTTCTCCACCCATGGGAAAATAAGCAAGATGGTGAAGGGACAGGAAAGACCAAAGGGAGAGACTGGAGTGCCCTTCAGAGCCTCAGGTCCTGCCCACAGGGGGAGAGAGAGGAGAGGGAAGGCTAGGGAGGAGCAAGAAAAATAAAACATTTCAAATAAATAGGACCTCAGGGGGAAAGCAAAGGAAATGAGGAGTATGAGAAAAAGGAGAAAGGGAGGAAAGGGGAGGGTGTGAGAAAGTCCCAGAAACCAAAGGAAAAACTAAAGATCAGAGAGAAAAACAGAAAACCAACAGGGAGGAAGGCGGTGTTAGGGAGCAAGAACAGGGACAGAGAGAGAATGAAGATATGCAAGAGATTAGGACAAAAACACACAGAGCAATCTGAGAGAAGGGACAGCGAAGACAGAACAGAACCACAAGTGGGGCGGAAGAGGAAAGGAAAGCCGCAGGCATCACCTCCAGGATCTTTACCTTGGCCGCTTGGTCAAACAGAGATCAAGATTTAACTAGCGGCGCCCAGGGCCCATTCTGGCTGGCGGGCCACCGGCTGGCTCCTGGCTGGGCGCCCGGCCGAGATGCCCTGCCCCGCGGGACTCCGCAGTGGGGGCCCTGACTGACTAACTGCCTGAGCAATCACATTCAGCTAAACTGCTGCATTGTGCACAGCAGTGCCCTGCCTGTCTGCCTGGCCGGGGCCGCGCGGCTCAGCCCAGGGGCTCATGTATGGGCTGGGTATGGTGGGGGTGGAGGTGGGTTTGCTCCGAGCTCCGTCGATGAGCGGGTGTAGTTCCCAGTTCTGGCTCTTTTCAAGGAGGAGGAGCAGAAAGAGGATGAGGAGGAGGAGGAGCAGGAAGGGGGGAAAAGATGGTTGATTAAAATTAAAACATCCACAAAAGGAAAAAAAAATAAAATTCTTTTTCTGTCAAACGACCCTGAGAGCTTTGCTTTTCTTCTCTGGATTCACTCGTCGCTTTGGGAAGATGCCACAGCCACATGGGGTCCTGGTGATCAGGGATGACAGTGACCCAACACCGGCAAGTGGGAAGCAGTCTGTCTGCTGCCCCAAAGGGCCAGGTGGCTCTGGCCTGCTGCCTGGAGGTGTCCCACTCTGAGGACAGCAGGACATGAGATGGGGTGGGGCGGGGGCCGTGGCAGTCGCTGAAGTGAGGGGAGACCCCATCAGCCAATGCTGTCATACTTCCCGACCCCCGCCCCCAGACAGTTCCGGACTGGAGAACCTGGGAAGAGGATGGGGCCGCAGCTCCACTGGCGGGGCAAGGGGCACATGCCAGGGAAAAGGTCCAGGGAAGCAGGGGCACTCACCACTCCTCATCTTTGTGAGCCAGGAAGAAATCCTGCATCTGCTGCCTCCGGAAATCCAGCTTGTAGTCATTATAGCGCTTGACGGCCTCCGTTTCATCCACTGAGTCATCCAGGGAGAGGAGAAACTCCTTGAAGGTCTTCATCACTGGCGGCGGCACACCCAGGTCTATCTCTGCGATGCTGCCCAGCCTGGAGAGGAGCCCAGTCAGGAAGGCTTGGTTGTGGGGGAAGGGATGGAGGCTAGGGGGGCCAAGGCAGCCAGGTGTCCCCTTCCTTTGCCCACCCCAAACCCCAAAGGCTACCACCCCCACCCAAGTGGCATGCCTCTGTGTGCCTCACCCGCTCCCTGGCTTCATCAACCTCAACCATCCCCCAGTCCTATCAACCCCATTCTCCCGAAAAGCCCGGAAGCCCAGTCCTTACCTGGCCTGGATCGGCAGGACATGGTGCTGCATGATGTGGACGTCGGGGTGGCCCCAGGGCTGAGGGGGGCCATAAGTTGGGCCCCCACCCCCCCCAGCATAGGGCATCTCATAGCCACTGTGGTATGGGTCAGAGCTGTGCTCATCCCTGAGGGTAGGGGACACAAAAATAAGGCAGAGAAGGAAGCCATCTTCCCAGGCCATGAAGGAGGACAAACTGGGGCATACACAGCATGGTCTCCCAGACAAGGGTTTCAGGGGACAAAGAAACGACGGGTGATGGGGAGTTGAGAAAAGGCAATGACAGAGATTTAGGCCCAGGTGAGGGGCAAAAGGGAAGGCCCAGGGGGAAGTGAGGCGAAGGGGAGGAGAGGGAAACCACTCCATCTCACCAGTCTCGCCTCATGCGCTTCTGTGGCGGGCTGAGTTCATGGCGGGGTGGCGAGAAGCGCTCACGCCGATTCCGGTCATAGTCCCGATATTCGCCCCGACTGCGGCGCTCACGGCCACGGTCCCACTCTCTGGCAGTAAGAACAAGAAACAATGATTAAAGGCTGGGCTGAGCAACAGTAAGACCCCATCTCAATAAACATTTTTTTATTTGGTGGCTGGGCACAGTGGCTCACGCCTATAATCCCAGCACTTTGGGAGGCCAAGGCAAGCAGATAACCTGAGGTCAGGAGTTTGAGACCAACCTGGCCAACATGGTGAAACCCCGTCTCTACTAAAAA
>NW_016107397.1:3379191-3384220 GCF_001604975.1 Cebus imitator
TTACACTGATAAGCAGTTCGAAAATCCTTTACAGATAACTGCAGATATTCTTTTTGGATACTACCCAAAACTCAACAAGAAATAGGTTCTTTTTTCTTTTCTTTATGCTACCTTGTTCAAGAAGGAGGTAGTTTCTCACAGGCTAGTTAGAACCTTCAATCTGAAATAGCATCAGTGAACATTTCATTCTCTGCCAAGTTAAAATCTACTCTTCTATCTTACCCTTTGAATGGACCTTGTTATGTCTCACAGAGTATCAAAATACATTCATTAGCATCACTGCCTATCTCACCAGAAAAGTGTTTACTTAAGGGGAAGCTGTCAAGCTCACATTGGTAGATGTAAGTTATCCAAAGTTGGTTGGGTGTGGTAGCTCATGCCTGTACTCCCAGCACTTTAGGAGGCTGAGGCAAGTGGATCACCTGAGGTCAGGAGTTCAAGACCAGTCCAGCCTGACCAACATGGAGAAACCCCATCTCTGCTAAAAATACAAAAATTAGCTGGGCGTGGTGGTATGTGCCTGTAATTCCAGCTTACTCAAGAGGCTGAAGCAGGAGAAGCACTTGAACCCAGGAGACAGAGGTTGCAGTGAGCTGAGATTGCACCATTGCACTCCAGCCTGGGGGACAAAAGTAAAACTCCGTCTCAAAAAAAAAAAAAAAAAAAAAGTTTTACAAAATTTTAATTTTCTCTTTTTTTTTTTGAGACAGGGTTTCTCTCTATTGCCGAGGCTGGAGTACAGTGGTACGATCAAGGCTCAATGCAGCCTTGACCTCCCAGGCTGACCCCAGCCTCCTGAGTAGCCAGTATTACAGACGTGTGCCACCACCCCCAGCTAATTTTCCTAATTTTTTTGTACAGACAGGTTTTACCTCATTGCCCAGGCTGGTCTCAAACTCCTGGCCTCAACCAATGCACCCACCTTCACCTCCCAAAGTGTTGGGATTACAGGCATGAGCCACTTAGCCAGCCCAAAATTCTAATTTTCACAGGAATGTTCCACTTCATCACTGGCAACAAATACTGACAGCTTACACTGAAGTAAAAGGTTCTCAGTTCATTTTCAAGAAGATGTCTGCCAAATACCCAAGTATGAACAATCACTGTTTGTCATTCATTCAAGTAAAAATAACACGCCATGGAAAAAAGCTGTTAGTTCAGTTCAATCAATCACATTCGTACTTTTGCTCAACCAATGCAAGCCTCTAATCCCGGCACCTAGAGGGAGGCAGGTGGATCACTTGAGGTCAGGGGTTCAAGACTAGCCTTGCCAACATAGTGAAAACCCCATCTCTACTAAAAATACAAAAGTTAACTGGGCATGGTGGCATGAGCACTTGTAATCCCAGCTACTTGGGAGGCTGAGGCAGGAGAATCGCTTGAACTCAGGAGATGGAGGGTGCAGTGAGCTGAGATCACCCCACTGCACTCCAGCCTGGGCAACAGAGTGAGACTCTATGTCAAAAAAAGACCTACAATCGAGAGTCCAATTTAATCAAATTTAAATGTTTTACTCTTTCATCAAGAACCACTAATGAAACTGGCTTTTTTTAACTCTTTGTTCTCACTGCCTTGATGTTTGCTAAAGCTTCAGCAGTTTTACCCACCAATGCTACGGCACATTCAGTGGAAATGGCGATAATATGTAAACATTACCACAAAAATTAATTTTAGCCTCGGAGACCCCCTATGGTCTGCGGACATCCTGAGAAACAGGACTCTAACCAATCCAGAACATGCTAAAAGTACACAATGTTATGTCTACAATCTCAACTTGTGCATGTCACCTGTGTCTGGGGAATTCCCACTCTTTCCAAACTAGCTAAGTGTCACTTTCCAATGGGTCCCTGACACATCACCTCCAGCACCACTCCCCTCCTTTAGAGATCTGTTCCCTCACTGCTTACCCTCTGTGTAACTTCCAATATGCTCATTTACAGGATACATCCATAACCATTCTGACCCCCCATGTCAAGCCCACACTGTAATATCCTAAGCTCAATAACCACGTCTTATAATCAATTAATCCAATCAGCACCACCCAGTGAACTCTGAGATTTTGAGCAAAACAGTGACAAGAAACCTAATCATATATTGTCAGGAAACTAGTCTGACAACCTTTCCAGTCTTCAATAAATAAAAATACTAATATTTTTCGGAAGCAATCTTTCTTAAATACAATTTACAACCTGGGCAACAGAGCAAGGCCCTGTCTCTACAAAAAATAATTTTAGACCATGCACTGCGGCTCATGCCTGTAATCCGGCACTTTGGGAAGCCGAGGCAGATGGATCACCTAAAGTTGGGAGTTCCAGACTAGCCTGGCCAACATGGTGAAACCCCGTCTCTACCAGAAATACAAAAATTAGCCAGCTGGGGTCGTGGGCGCCTGTAATCCCAGCTACTCGGAAGCTGAGGCAGGAGGATCGCTTGAACCCGAGGTGGAGGTTGCAGTGAACCAAGGTTGTGCCACTGCACTCCAGCTGGCGACAGAGCGAGACTCCGTCTCGAAATAATAATAGTTTTTAAAAGTTAGCCGGGTGTGGTGGCCTCCCCCTGTAGTCCCAACTACTCAAGAGGCTGAGGCGGGAGGATCAATTAAGCCAGCTAGGTAGAGGCTGCTATGATTGCAGCCAGGGCAACAGAACAAGACCCCATCTCAATGACAACAACGAAAAAAGCACGCTTTTCGTGAATGTGTAAAGACTGCTTTTTATGCTCAAACTCTTAGCTCTATTGCTCTGATCTGCAGAGCATTTCAAAAACCAAGCCGCAGCTAGTTTTCTGGCCAATAGCAAAGAGGCTGCACCACAGCAAACAGTCCAATGAGCCATTTCATAGGGTTCGCCCTCACATAAATTACAAGGAGGAAAAAGAAAAGCGACGCGGATGAAGCGGAGCGACATGAAACGGGGACAAGATGAGTTAAAAACGGCTCACCTGTCATTCCAATCGTCCCCTCGACGTCTTTCATCTCTCTCGCGGGAACGATCGTAGTCGCTCCGCTCTCTTCGGAACTTGTCCCTGCGCCTTCGATCGTACTCGTCATCACTGTCACCCATGGCACAGTCTGAGGGGGCGTGGGGACCGAGGAGGGGCGGTCAGGATGGTGCGCAAGGAGGAGCGGAGGGAGGAACCCTCCCTCGCAGGCACCTCGGCCGCCTCCCTCGCGCCAAGGCCAGCCTTCCGCGGCCCCCACCATCCTGAGCCGGAGGACGCGGCTCCAACGCTTCTACGCGCCCGGAGGGTCTCCCCGCTCGCCCCCGGTTCCTCTACCGGCCCAGCGGGGCCCCCCAGGCTCCTCCCCTCCCCCACCTGGGAGCTGCCGCGGCTGTTGGACTCGCGCTCTGACCGGCTAGATTTCAGGGCGACCTAGGCCGCGGGCGCGCGACGAGGACGGCGAGGAGGGCGAAAGAGAGACGCGAAGCTCTTGGCGAGAGGGCCAAAGAGAGGAGAACAAAAGTGGAACAACCGAGGATGGACGGTCGCGCGCGCTACCCGCGCTGCGCCTGCGTCACTCACGCCTCCCCAGCACAAAGCTCCCCCTCTCGCGGCCCGAACTGGAACTAACGAACAGGGCGCAACTGGCGGGGAGAGCAAGGCGTGATGGGAAAAGGGGCGGACTCTTGCAAGTCTCTCGCGGCTTTTCGAGACGAGAACGGCTTGAGAGTGAGGAACTACGGGAAGTCGGCTGGGCCAAGCGCGGCCTCGCGGGGGCGGAGGAGCTCTCTGGGCGCGGGGGGAGGGCTTCCGAGGGCCGAGGTGGACGATCGCGCGACCCCGGATGTGTCGCGGGTCTAAGCCAGTTCTCATCCAGCCGTGGTGCCCCCTCAGGCCTCCTGACCTCGCCGGGGGTAGTTTCGTCCCTTCCTTGGGCAAGGCGTGGGCTTGGGAAGCGCAGGCGTTTAGGGGACGAAAGATGGAAGCGACCATTTTAAAGCATTGTCTCCCACCATTTTCTGCTCCAAAGATCCAGCCAAAATTGGATGCCACAGTCGGCACTATCTGCAAAGTCCGTCGTTTTTGCTCTTCCTCGACAAACACGCCCCATGTTTAAGTAAAAGTGGCAGATAATCAGTTTTAACCCCACTCAGTAGTTGGATGAGATAGGCTGTAAGTTAACACCCTAAACAACAGAGTATGGACCGCCCAGATTCAAGTCCCTTCTCATTGAATTCAGTGTGAAACTTAATAGGAAGGCCAGCTGAGGTTCCTCATGCCTGCAAACCCAGCACTTTGGGAGGCCGAGGTGGGAGGATCGCTTGAGTCGGGAAACCTGCCTGGGCAACATGGCAAGTCCCAATTTTTACAGAATATTTAGGGCCAGGCACAGTGGCTCACACCTGTAATCTCAGAACATGGGAAGGTTGATGAGGGAAGACTTGAGCCCAAGAGTTCAGGACTAACCTGGGCAACAAAGCAAGACCCCATCTCCACACAAAAAATAACTGGGCTTGGTGGGATCCCCCTATGGTCCTAGCTACTGGGGAGGCTAAGCCAGGAGGAATGTTTGAGCCCAAGAGTTCAAGGCTGCAGTGAGCCTTGATTGCACCGCTGCACTCTAGCCTGGGGAACAGAGTGAGACCCTGTCTCAAAATATAGATATATATAGAAATGCTGTTTCCTCCCTGAGGCATGCTTGCTCCTAGCACTGAGAGGAGGGTAGGGGTACATTACAAGAGTTGCCAAAAAACGAGTGAGCCAAAAAGACCCAGGTTCTACCATTTAAGAACCATGCAGTTCAGGTGCAGTGGCTCATGCCTGTAATCCTACCACTTTGGGAAGCCAAGGTGGGTGGATCACCTGAGGTCATCAGGAGTTCGAGACCAGCCTGGCCAACATAGTGAAACCCTGTCTCTACTAAAAATACAAAAATTAGCTGGACACGGTGGCGGGTGCATATAATTCTAGCTACTTGGGAGGCTGAGGCAGGAGAATCACTTGAACCCATGAGGCAGAGGTTGCAGTGCGCCAAAATCACACCATTGCACTCCAGCCTGGGCAACAAGAGCAAGACTCCATCAAAAAA
>NW_016107397.1:3384245-3409504 GCF_001604975.1 Cebus imitator
AAGCCGAGATTGCACCACTGCACTCCAGCCTGGGCAGCAAGAGCAAAACTCCGTCTCAAAAAAAAAAAAAAAAAAAAAAACATGCAATCTGGGGGAGTCATCTCTCAGCTCTGGCATCCTCACCTGTAAAAATACAGACAGTAACAGCGACTGGGCTTGTAATGGGCTACTGGGAGAATCAGACGAGACGACAGACTTGAAAGTGTTTTGCAAACTGGAGGGATTATTATTTCATGATTGGAGAAAGAGGAGCCAGCATTTGGTGACAAAGTCATACAGGTAGATGTCAGGGAGGGTGATCAATCAATGGATGGGAACTGGAACTGAGAACCCAGCAGGTACTTTTAGGAAGACTCAGCAGTCAGTGGTGACGGTGGCTGAGAGCTCCTGGATGCGCCAGGCACTGCAGGCCTTGCACAAGATGTGCCCATCCAGCGGGTAGCAACCCTGACACTCGCCCTCAGAGGAGAGTAGCAGCCCACACTCCTGTTGAAAAAGAAGCAACAATTAGTGGGGCATGGTGGCAGGTGCCTGTAATCCCAGCTACTTGGGAGGCAGGAGAATCTCTTGAACCCAGGAGGCAGAGGTTGCAGTGAGCCGAGACATGCCATTGCACTCCAGCCTGGGCAACAGAGCAAGACTCCATCTCAAAAAAAAAACAAACAGATTTCTGTCAACTGGAGACCTCTGTGTTCCCCCTCCCTCGTGCTCCACCCAGCACCCCAGACACTGCCAACCCCTTGCACATGCTGGGGCCCCCTGACCTCGCACTTGTAACAGCCAATGTGAAAACTTCGATCCAGAGCAACAATTCTCACTGTCTCCTCCTGACCTGGCTCAGGCATGATGGCCCCACCACACACTGAGCATCTCGGAGCAAACTTCCTGGAGGGGAAGAGAACCAAGAAGGCCATCAATCCCTGGGGTTGCAGGGCACCAACAGTGGGACCCAGAGAAGGTGGGGCACTGGAGGGAATCAGAGGCCAGTGGTGTGGCCTTAGATCTGGGGAAGGGATGATGTCAAAGAGAATGAGAGAGGCTGGGTGCAGTGGCTCTGGCCTGTAATCCCAGCACTTTGTGAGGCCAAGGCATGAGGATCACTTGAGGCCAGGCTTTCAAGCCCACCCTGGGCAACAGAGCAAGACCCTATCTTTATTAAAAAACAAACAAGGCCAGGTGCAGTGGCTCACGCCTGCAATCTCTGCACTTTGGGAGGCTGAGATAGGTAGATCGCTTGAGCCCAGGAGTTTGAGACTAGCCTGGCCAACATGATGAAACCCTGTCTCTACTAAAAATACAAAAAAAAGGGCCGGGCGCGGTGGCTCAAGCCTGTAATCCCAGCACTGTGGGAGGCCGAGGCGGGTGGATCACGAGGTCAAGAGATCGAGACCATCCTGGTCAACACAGTGAAACCCCGTCTCTACTAAAGCTACAAAAAATTAGCTGGGCATGGTGGTGCGTGCCTGTAATCCCAGCTACTCAGGAGGCTGAGGCAGGAGAATTGCCTGAACCCAGGAGGCGGAGGTTGCGGTGAGCCGAGATCGTGCCATTGCACTCCAGCCTGGGTAACAAGAGCGAAACTCCGTCTCAAAAAAAAAAAAAAAAAAAAAAAACCTGGCTGGGCATGGTGGCACGTGCCTGTAATCCCAGCTACTTGGGAGGCTGAGGCAGGAGAATCACTTGAACCCTGGAGGCAGAGGTTGCAGTGAGCTGAGATCATGCCACTATACTCCAGCCTGGGTGACAGAGTGAGACTCCATGTCGAAAGAAAAAACAAAGAAGAAAACTAGCCAGGCATGGTGGCATGCACACCTGTAGTCCCAGCTACACGGGAGGCTGGGGCAGGAGGATCACTTGAGCCCAGGAGTTGGAGGCTGCAGTGAGCTATCATCATACCGTTGCACTCCAGCCTGAGCAACAGAGTGAGACTCTGTCTCTAAAAATAATAATAACAAAGAATGAAGGAGGGCCAGGGGTTGGAAACAGGAAGACAGTCCTGGGGCATGAAGGGGAGATGAGAGAGACAGGAAAGGTCAGACATTGTGAGACGAGGTGGAGGCCGGGCCTGACCTGTGAAAGTCCTCGATGCAGTGGATCTGGCTGGTAGCATCCACCGTGAAAGGGATGCCATCAAGGCCGCGGTGACATACCACGCAGGTGAAGCAGCCAGGGTGGTAGGCCTTTCCCATAGCCCGCAGGATCCGGTCCAGGATGGGCTGGGAGCACGTGGCGCATTTCTCCAGGGTGGCCTGTTGGGAAGGAAGGCAGGAAAATCTGGCAGCCGGTGGGACCCACGGCAGCCCACCAGGCACCCCAACAGGCCAGCCATCTATTTCTGCAGCCCCCTGCATGTGATTCGGTGAAAAGCGGACTTGAGCAGATCTAAGTTCAGATCCCAACACTATACAAGGTATTTAACCACTCTGAGAAAAGCAGCAATCAGGCTGGAGTGGCTCATGCCTGTAATGCCAGCACTTCGGGAGGCCGGAGTGGGCAGATCGCTTGAGGCCAGGAGTTCGAGAACAGCCTGGCCAAATGGCGAAACCCTGTCTCTACTAAAAATACAAAAACTAGCCAGGTGTGGTGGCGGGCGCCTGTAATCCCAGCTACTCGGGAGGCTGAGGCACGAGAATCACTTGAACCAGGGGAGGCAGAGGTTGCAATAAGCCGAGATTGCACCACTGCACTCCAGCCTGGGCGACAGAGCAAAACTGTTTCAAAAAAGAAAAACAGGAGTCAGTAGTAATACCTGCCTCATGGGCGTCGTGGGAATCTAACACATTCTCTTTAACTGTAAGACGCCCCACGCTTGTTAAGAGCTGCGTCCTTCCCCTCAGCCACCAGTGTTGAGCTACTTGCTTGATGTTTGCAGAATTCCTTCCTGTTTGTACATGGCTTCCAGTGGCCTGGCTTCTAGCACCATTCCTCCTCTGGGCTTGGACATTCTAGCTCCCATCTTGGATAGAAGCCCCCGGCATCCAGCCACTGACTCCAGCCCCCCAGCCCCAGCCACTCACCACATAGCAGCCCTCGCAATACGCCCTCCTCTCCACGGCATAGAAATGCTGGCCCCGAAGCTGGGCCCGGCACGTAGAACACACAAAGCAGCCCACGTGAAAGACACGATCGAGGGCCACAACCCCGGCCCCATCCCCGACCACATCTTCTCCACAGCCACCACACCGGCCTGAGGACAGGCAGAAACAACATCAGTCTGCACAGACCCAGGAAGTCGCTGTCCCTCCTGTCTCCCAGCCTCCCCTCCCGCTTTCCACCTGCCCCACAGCCTCAGCTCACCAAAGTACTCCCCACTGGGCGGGTGGTTCATGTCGTGCACCAGCTTCTTGGTCAGCCTGTCCAGCTCATCCTCCGGAGGCTGGCTCAGGGACACCTGGAAGGTGGGAATCAGGGGTTCGGTCCTACTCTAGCTCCTGATGCTGTGATACAGGGGTCCTCAACCCCCAGGCCGGGGCCTGTTAGGAACCAGGCCGCACAGCAGGAGGTGAGCAATGGGCAAGCAAAGCTCATCTGTATCTACAGCCGCTCCCAGTCACCCGCATTACCGCCCCAGCACTGCCTCCTGTCAGATCAGCAGCATTAGATTCTCATAGGAAGCCTTCACGGAATCACATGTGCATTCAAGGGATCTAGGTTGCGTGTTCCTTATGAGACTCTAAGGCCTGATGATCTGTCACTGTCTCCCATCAACCCCAGATGGGATCATCTAGTTGCAGGAAAACGAGCTCAGGGCTCACACTGATTCTACAAGATGGTGAGTTGTAGAATTGCTTCATTATATATTATCATATACTATAATGAAACAATTATACATGTTATACATATTCTATTAGTGTTATAATAGAAATAAAGTGCACAATGAATGTAATGCACTTGAATCATCCCAAAACTATCCCCTGCCCCAGTCTGTGGAAAAATTGTCCTCCACGAAACTGGTCCCTGGTGCCAAAAAGGTTGGGGACTGCTGTATGTCCCTGAAGATGGCCAGGCAGTTCCAGCTAGAAAGCTCATCTGAGAACATCTCAGCCCAGGGGCCAGTTATTTTTTGTTTTTTGTTTGAGACGGAGTTTCGTTCCTTCTCGTCACTCAGGCTGGAGTGCAATGGCACAATCTCAGCTCACCACAACCTCTGCCTCCCGGGTTCAAGCAATTATCCTGCCTCAGCCTCCCTAGTAGCTGGGATTACAGGCATGAGCCACCATGCCCAGCTAATTTTGTATTTTTAGTAGAGACAGGGTTTCTCCATGTTGCTCAGGCTGGTCTCAAACTCCCAACCTCAGGTGATCCACCCGTCTTGGCCTCCCAAAGTGCTGGGATTACAGGCGTGAGCCACTGTGCCGGTTCCCCGTGGGCAGTTCTATCCTGCTCCCCTGCACCGCCCGCCCTGTATTTCCTGACCGGCTCTGCATCCCAGACCTCTGACTGTGCTCCAAAACCAGCCCCCTGGCCAGGCAGCGTCTCACACCTGCAATCCCAGCACTTTGGGAGGCTGAGGCAATGGCTCACTTGAGGTCAGTAGTTCAAGATCAGCCTGGCCAACATGGTGAAACTCCATCTCTACTAAAAATACAAAAATTATCTGGGCATAGTGGCATGTGCCTGTAGTCCCAGCTACTCGGAAGGCTGAAGAAGGAGACTCACTTGAACCTAGGAGGTGGAGGTTGTAGTGAGCCAAGATCACACCACTGCACTCCAGCCTGAGTAACAAGAGCAAAACTCCCTCTCAAAAAAAAAAAAAAAAAAAAAAAAAAAAAAAAACGAGAGCGCTCCAAGACCCCAGTACCAAAAAAACAAGAAAAAAACAAAAAAAAAAAAAAAAAAAAAAAAAAAAAACCAGGGCCCTAGAACACCAGCCTCCCCACTAATCAGTGTCCCATTGCCTGTAAGACCTGGCATCCCAGTTCCCCAGGGCTTACCTGGGGCCCGTGCTCACCGCCTCTTCCTCCTCCTGCAGGGCCAGAGACCCCAGCAGCCTCCTCTTTGGCCCCCGGCCCCAGCTCTCTCTGGCTTCTATAGCCAGGTCCCCAGACTTCACCTCGGCCTGGGAGAGGAAAGTGGGGGCCTGGGAGGGGCCCAGAGGCCTGAGAGGCCCCCCGCCGGGGTGGGCCACAGCCCCTCACTGGCTGTGCCACCTTCACTTGCACAGGGAAGGCAGGGCCAGCTGGGGTGCTGGCAGTAGCATAAGAGGCTGGAGTGGGGCCCCCATAGGGAGACGCTGGGAGCGGCGAGGCTGGGTTCGGCTTTAGGGAGCCCGTGCGGTAGGCAGGAGGTAGCGGGGACTCATATGCCTAAGGAGAAACGCAGACCAGAAGCCTAAGCGAAGCCCCCACTCTGGGACCCACATTTGTGGAAATGACCCCAGGTGTGGGGCAGTACGGGTGTGTGCATCTGACAAGGTCCCGTCCTCAGGTGGCTGACATGTTGGTACTTGCAGCCACGCTTCCTCCATGCTGGGGTGCACAGCACACACATGATGGGGTGGACTGGGGTTGTGAGTCCAGAGAAGCAGGAGGCTGCAGATGGGGAGGAGAGGTAGGACCGGGGAGTCACCTGTCGGTCTGGTCGTCGTGGCGCGTGACCCCGACCCCCATTCAGCTCGGCCAGCGTGCTGCTCAGCAAGTCTATCTCGGCGTCCAGGCTGCTGGGGCGCAGGGCACTCCTGTCTGCAGGGAGCCCCTGAGGATGGAGCCGAAGCAGAGAGAATGCAAATCGCCATGGCCCCTCTCCTGCCCTGGCTCTCTCACAGTCGGTTCTAGGGGACCCCGCACGTCCCACCCAGCAATCCCAGTTCTCACCTGCGTGCGCTGGGGTACTCCATGGGACCCCACCCAGGCCGGCCCCCGATCCTCCGGTGCCCCTGGGGCCTGGTAACACTGCTCTGATGGGAGGGGGCAAAAATTGCCCCTGGGGTGGGGCTGGAGTGCTGGGTTGAGGGAAGAGATCAAAGGTAGGGTGGCAGAGGACAGGAGGGGTGTGCATTTGGGGAGCTGCCCTTTCCGCCCCTCTTTACCTCTCCCCCGAATCTAAGGTCCCAAGAGATCTCGGGCAGTTGTTCCCACCGGCTTGGGGAAGGGGCAGGAGGAAGCCGGCAGGGCGGGAGGCTGGAGCTGGAGGACAGAGGTGAGCGCCAGAGCGGGGTGGCTCCTCTGTCTCACGAGGGCTGCCTTACCTGCTCCGTGGGCTGGTGGTGGCCCCGGGGCGCCTCGGGGGATCGCCCTCCCCTGAGGGGCTCTGGTGGGCTCCGGCTGCTTCGGGGGCAGCCAGGTGGGCCCTGACATGGCCTAGAATGGGGAACTCCGGACAGCGTTCTTGAAGCCCCGAGCCTCGAGCCTTCACCCCCTCTTCCGTCCTGCCTCGTTCGGGACTCCAGAAAAGAAAACTTTTTCTGGCTTTTTTTTCCTCTTCCTCCCTAATTTTGGGGACGACCACGCCCCCAATGACGTCACCACATTCCTGGGGGAGGGTCACGTGGCCCCCTAGGCCCTAAACTGCCATTTATCTCTGAGTCGGCCCCCTCCCGCCGAGAAGGACTGGCTCTCCGGGGGAGCCCGAGTCACTGGGGGCTGTGGGCAGCTGGGGATTGGAGGTGGGGCCCGGGGCCAGTCTCCAAGTCCACAGATGCCCCCTGGGCCCCGCGCCCCAGCCCTGCACGTGGCAGCCTGGCTGCTGGAGGCTGAAGCTCCGATCTCCACCCCTCTGCAGAGCTCTCCTTTCCCACCTCCTCCCTCTCACCTCCCCACCAGCGTGGCTCAGCCAGCCTGTAGTGTTTTGGTCTTTTATTCATGGTCAGCAGAGTTAGAAAAATAAAACAGAATGAAAACATCACCACCCCAGTGGGCCAGTAAGTCTGGCCAGGATGAGGAAACTGAGGTAGCCCAGAGTTCGGAGGAGGGCCAGCCCCTAGCATCAAGGCACCAGTGAAGGGAGGCTGCAGACTCCCTCCCCTGAACGGTGGGGACAGCCATCCGGAGTTATTGTGCTGGGGTCCCTCTGCCAAAGGAGGTGGGTGTGACACCCAAGCCCAGAACCCCCTTAAAACCTCCCCTGGGCTCCAGGTCCCAGGGGCAGGACCACAGGACACAGCGATTCCCTTCTCCTTCGCCAAGGATCAGGATGGGCCGCCTGCCTGGGCCCTCTCTACCCAGCCCTGGAGGCAGGGGCATCAGAGATCAGTGCAGGTGACCGGGGTGACACCGTGAACCAGCAGTGTGGGGCCCAGGTCTCGGCTTAGAGTCTCCAGTAGCGCCAGGTAGCGGGGGTAGCGGGCGGGGTCAGCGGGCGGCCGAGGCAAGTACAGGAAGGTGAGGGCTGTGGTGGGGCCCTCGGCATTCCCACCCTCTGGCCCACCCGGCCCTCCTCCCGTGCCACGCCCCTGCTGGGCCCGAAGCAGGGCGTTGGCGCTGCGTGCCAGGGCCTCTGCCTCCGCGTCTCCCTGCCTACTGTTCACAAAGTCCCCTTCCTCCTCCGCCTCAGGTTCCCCAGCCTCAGCCCCCTCACCCCACACCACCTCCTGCACCTCAGCCCGGATCCTCAGTTGGCTCAGTAGCACCCGCAGCCGCCCCTCGGCCGCCCCAGGCGCCTCCCGAGGCCCCAGGCACAGGAAGATCCGGAGCCGGGCACTGTGCCAAGCGGGCACCATGCCCAAGATGGTTGCCATCTGCAGCAGGAAGAGACCACAGACATCCACGTAGCCGGGCCCACCCCGGGGCCGCAGCAGGTTGAGGGGCCACACATCCACGTGGTGCAGCTGAGAGGTGCCCCCAGACCCCCGGCTCAGCCGCTCTGGGGGCAAGGCCCCACTGGCCCGGGCTAGCACCACATTCTTGTTCATCTTGAGGGCATCAGCCACCGTGGCCACATAGTCCTGGGGACTGAGAGCCCGGGGGCTCCCAGGAGCCCGGGGAGGAGGGAACAGGGTGCTGAGAGCCGGGGAACCACCCTCCCTGGTGTTGTCCACAGGTTCGGAGAAAGCCGGGTCCGTCAGGAAATGGTCCTGTGGTGGGGCGTCATCGTAGAAACCCAGGACCAGCGTGTTGGGCTTCATGCCACCTGAGGGCAGAGAGGCGGAGGCAGGAACAGACAGGAGTCAGGCTCACAGGCTAAGTTTACATCGCGCTCCCACGCGCTGACAGCAATATGTGTCAGCCATAAGCTATGACATTCTCACTGTGTACAGGCTCTTACAGCAACATTCTGCACATTTGCATAATGACTTTTCATTTTTCCCAAACACTTTCACATGCACTTATTTTATTATCTCAGTGACTAATCTCCTCCACTTAAACAGACAAAGTTCGCATTAGGATGCTTGCCACGAATGAGCACTCCAATCCTATAGCGAGAGTAGGACACTGTCTGCTCCCAGCTTCTAGCAGGGCATCTGTTTCATGGTAGGAGATGCGAGTCGAACTCCGTCATTCAAACCAGACACCCTGATCAGCCAAGCTCATGGCCTGAATCCCCAGGGGAACAGCACCCCAGACCCTGCTAGTGGAAGATGAGAAAATGGACCGGGCCGAGCACGGTGGCTCACCCCTGTAATCGCAGCACTTTGGGAAGCTGAGATACACAGATCGCCTGAGGTCAGGAGTTTGAGACCAGCCTGGCCAAAAAGGTGAAACCCCATCTCTACTAAAAATACAAAAATTAGGCTGGGCACGGTAGCTCACACCTGTAATCCCAGCACTTTTGGGGGTTAAGACGGGCAGATCACCTGAGGTCAGCAGTTTGAGACCAGCTTAACCAACATGGAGAAACCCTGTCTCTACTAAAAATATAAAATTAACTGGGCATGGTTGCGCATGCCTGTTATCCCAGCTACTCAGGAGGCTGAGGCAGGAGAATCGCTTGAACCCAGGAGGCGGAGGTTGTGGTGAGCCGAGATCCCACCATTGCACTCCAGCCTGGGCAACTAAAGTGAAACTCCGTCTCAAAAAGAATTAAAATACAAAAATTAACAGGGCATTGTGGTGGGCACCTATAATCCCAGCTATACTCAGGAAGCTGAAACATGAGAATTGCCTGAATCTGAGAGGTGGAGGTTGCAGTGAGCCAAGATCACACCACTGTACTCCAGCCTGGACAACAGAGCAAGACTCAGTCTCAAAAAAAAGGAAAAAATGAGCCAGGGCTACCCAGTATGTTTCTATTACTGCAAGACCCTAATCATGGTGGTATAGCATGGTATTCGCTTACCAGGGGCTGTGTCCTATAGAAAGCACTTTGTGTTTTAACTCATTTGAACCTTAAAGCAACACTGTGAGGTAGGTACTATTTAGTCTCCTCTTTTTACTGATACGGAACCCGAAGCACCAAGCGATGAAGTCACTCACCCACAGGCTCACGGCTGGTGGGTACTGGGGCAGGTATGTCAACACATGCTGCCTCCACCCAGCATGAGAGGCCACACTCTGAGACACCAAGCTGGGCACGTGCCAACCACAATGCCCCAAGTACCTGCCAACAAGCTCCTGGTTCTTAATTTTTGAACAACCCAAGTGGAATCGGGTAACTCCCCCCCTTGAACCAGGCTGAGTTTACAGAGAGACTCAGAGACCTCTTCTAAGACCGCTTCTCATGAAACAAACATTGCTCAACCCATAAATCAAATTCTCTATGACAGGAGAATCCACCATTTAAAGGAAATACTTTTCCTTTTACTGGAGTAGGTTGATGCAAAAGTAATTGCATTTTTTCCCCATTAAAATGGCAAAAACAGGCTAGTGCGGTGGTTCACGCCTGTAATCCCAGTACTTTGGGGGGCTTAGGCGGGCGGATCACCTGAGATCGGAAGTTTGAGACCGGTCTGGGCAACATGGCAAAACCCCATCTCTACCAAAAATATACAAAAATTAGCCAGCGTGCTGGTGTGCACCTGGCAGTCCCAGCTACTCAGGATACTGAGATGGAAGAATCACTTGAACCCAGGAAGCAGAGGTTGCAGTGAGCTGAGATCACGCCACTGCACTCCAGCCTGGGTGACAAAGTGAGACCCTGTCCAAAAATAAGAGCAAAAACCACAACTGCTTTTGTACCAGCCTAATATCTTCCACAGGATAAATTTCATGAGCATAGTAGTCTCTGCACAAAAGGTGAAGACCAGGCTCTCAGATGCTCTATGGCTCAGTGATGCTTGCCAACACCCTAAAACATCTGGGCAGGTGTGAACTCCAGCTGATCTTGCAAAATAAGCTAGTCACGCCCCCTCCCGAGTATCTCCCAGAGTCCGATTTTCACTGAACCGGGCAATGTCCAACACAGTTGAACTTCAGCCAGACTCTGAATAGAGAAGGAAGCATGCGCTTTGGTGACAGGCACTGGTCCAGGATTAAAGGAGAAGGCAGTGACTGAGCATGGATGACCCTGGTGGCCTCAGCGCTAAAAGCTGAGAATTCACCACTCCATCCACAAGCGTCAGCCCCACTCAGCCCCACGCGGCCTCCGGCATCTTTTGTGGCTTGGGGGTGGGGGACGGGGCATGTTACATCTCCTACTTCCCAACCCCTTTCAAAGCCTGGCTGAATTACCATCTCTCCACAAAACCTTTGCTGGCTATATAGTGGCTGGCCTTCCTTCCTCTGAACGCTGGCGGCTAAAAACCATCTGGGGGCCAGGTGCAGTGGTTCATGCCTGTAATCCCAGCACTTTGGGAGGCCAAGGCGGACAGATCACCTGAGGTCAGAAGTTCAAGACCAGCCTGACCAACATGGAGAAACCCCATCTCTATTAAAAATATGAAATTGGTCAGGTGTGGTGGCGCATGCCTATAATCCCAGCTACTCAGGAGGCTGAGGCAGGAGAATTGCTTGGAGCCAGGAAGTGGAGATTGCAGTGAGCCGAGATCGAACCACTGTACTCCATCCTGGGGAACAAGATCAAAACTCTGTCTCAAAAAAGAAAAAAACAAAACCACCATCTGATTTGATGAGGCAGCTGGAGATTCAAATAATGCTCCATTGTCCCTCAAAATACACTCTTCAGTGCCTATGCCCCAATTTTTAGGTCAGAAAAAAAAGAAAGAAAGGCCAGGCACAGTGGATCATGCCTGTAATCCCAGCACTTTGGGAGGCCGAGGCGGGTGGATCACCTGAGGTCAGGAGCTCAAGACCAGCCTGGGCAACATGGTGAAACCTCATCTCTACTAAAAATACAAAAATAGCCAGGCGTGGTGGCACACAAGTGTAACACACTCCCTACTCAGGAGGCTAAGACAGGAGAATCACTAGAACCCGGGAGGCGGAGGTTGCAGTGAGCCGAGATCGCACCACTGCACCACTCCAGCCTGGGCAAGACAGAGCGAGACTCTGTCTTAAAAAAAAGGAGAAGGAAAAAACCGCAACAGCATCGCCCACCCCATTGCTAGTCCCCAGCATCTCCTACGAGACCTTATCGCACACTGTCTGCGGCTATTATCTTTGAGCACTGTCTTATCTGCTCTGGACTATAGGGTCCTTTTGCAGTTTGCAATCTGTGGCTGACTCTCTAGGGGAGGGGAGCGGAGATTTGAAGTAGCCACAGGGGAAGGCTGAGGGGATCCAGGGAGGAGCATCTCACCGAGGCCCGAGATTCGCAGCAGATGCTGAGCCCCCTGGCGCACGGAGGGTGAGAGGGTTAGATCCACAAAAGCCTTCACCTGGGCCCGGTCCACCAGGCTCAGCCATGCCCCATACTGAGGCTGTACTGGGTCCGAGGGCAGGGAGTCTACAGAGAAGATAAGGAAAGGAAGGCAGCCAGTGTCGGCCAAGTTCAATGTTTCCTAGAGTCCAAATCACAGATGGGCCTGGGCAGGGCTATGGCTGGTTGGAGAATTCACTAGGAAGGAGATAAAAGGGGGAAAGGGGCTGGTGTCACGGCTCATGCCTGCAATCCCTGCAGTTTGGGAGGCCAAGGTGCAAGGGTTGCTTGAGCCAGGAGTTGCGGACCAGCCTGGGAAACATAAAGACACCTCATCTCTACAAAGTAGCCAGGCCTGGTGGTACACACCTGTAGTCCCAGCTACTCAGGAGGCTGAGGCAGGAGGATCGCTTGAGCCCAAGAAGTTGAAGCTGCAGTGAGCTATGATGGCACCCCTGCCCTCCAGCCTGGGTGACAGAGCAAGACCTTGTCTCAAAAAAAAAAAAAGGGGGTTGGGGACTGGCCGTTGTGGCTCACGCCTACAATCTCAGCACTTTGGGAGGCCAAGGTGGGCAGATCACTTGAGGTCAGGAGTTTGAGACCAACTTGGCCAACATGGTGAAACTCCATCTCTACTAAAAATACAAAAACTAGGCCGGGCGCGGTGGCTCAAGCCTGTAATCCCAGCACTTTGGGAGGCCGAGGCGGGTGGATCACGAGGTCAAGAGATCGAGACCATCCTGGTCAACATGGTGAAACCCCGTCTCTACTAAAACTACAAAAAATTAGCTTGGCATGGTGGCGCGTGCCTCTAATCCCAGCTACTCAGGAGGCTGAGGCAGGAGAATTGCCTGAACCCAGGAGGCGGAGGTTGCGGTGAGCCGAGATTGCGCCATTGCACTCCAGCCTGGGTAACAAGAGTGAAACTCCATCTCAAAAAAAAAAAAAAAAATACAAAAACTAGCCAGGCATGGTGGTATGTGCCTGTAATCCCAGCTCAGGAGGCTAAGGCAGGAGAAGGCAGGAGAATCGATTGAACCCGGGAGGTGGAGGTTGCAGTGAGCTGAGATCGTCCCACTGCACTCCAGCTTGGGCAACAAAGCGAGACTCTGTCTCCAAAAAAACAAACAAACAAAAAACGGTAAGGTAAGAGAAGGATGTGAGCGAATGTGTGGGAGGGCAGCTCACCGAGGTCTCCCAGGGTGACGTGGCCCAGCACATAAAGCCCCCCCTTCTTAAGCTGGTTGGCCAGTCGCAGCAGAGGCAGGGCGCCCCTGGGGTTCCCCACCAGCAGCAACAGCTGGGGCCGCCAGAACTTCACGTGGTCCTTCCGGACGTCCAGCCGGAGCAGATACTTGCGCACCTGGGTACAGTGGGAGGTGGTGGGGAAGTGGCAAGATCAAACACACAGTCCTGTTTGGCACCTCTTGGATGGGAACACCAACTCCGACTGAAGGGAGGGAGAAGGGGTTCCCTGACCGCCTCCCTCTCCCCTCCCCACCACCCCCAGCTCCCCGTACCTGGTGGAAAAGCAAGGCCTGACTGACATAGCCCCAGCTGCTGGGGCCTCCTCGCGCAGTGAGCAGCGCAGCCAGCAGGCCCATGAGGAGCAGGGAGCCCCCGGCCGCACCGGGGCTGATGAGGAACATCATGAGCAGGCAGGAGGCCACCCCCAGCAGGCAGGTATGCCAGGAGAACAGGCTGAAGGTGGGGCTGCGGACACGGAGGGAAGGAGGGACGGAAGCTCAGGGTCGGCCTCGTGCCAAGCTGCAGTCCCCAGCCCCACGCCTGGGCCGGAGTCCTCCGCATTTTCCCATTCCTCCCTTCTTCTCTCCATCTCCAGGGACACAGGCCTCTGAGTCTCTCACCGGAAGTTGGGGGCCGAGGCCCACTCCAGGCTCAGGCAGGACAGGTCCACGGCAGCATAGGCCACCAGGTAGAAGACGGTGACTACAGCAGCTATCGTGTTCAGCTTCCCGGCCAGAAGCACCAGCTGGGCAGGGGCCAAGAGGTATGCCATTGATCCAAAGTGCCGGTGTACCCCCAAAGTACCAGTGCATCCCCAAAGTGTCAATGAGCCCCAGAAAGTGCCAGTGAACCCTGCAAAGTGCCAGTATGCCCCAAAAGTGTCAACCCCCAAAAGGGCCAGTGTACCCCCAAAGTATCAGTGAGCCCTGGAAAGTACCAGTGAATCATGAAAAGTACCAGCATACCCCCAAAGTGTCAATGAACCCCAGAAAGTGCCAGTGAACCCCAAAGTGTCAATGAATGCTGGAAAGTGCCAGTGAGTCCTCCAAAGTGCCAGTCCACCCCCTAAAGTGTCAGTGAACCCCAGAGAATACCAGTGTACCTCCACAGAGAGCCACTGAACCTCCAAAGTATCAGCAAAACCCCACAAAGTGTTAGTACATCCCAGAGTGCCAGCAAACCCCTCAAAGTGCTGGGGTACTCCACGAAGTACCAGTGAACCCTGAAAAATACTAATGTACCCCACAAAGTGTCAGTGAACCCTGCAAAATGCCAGTGTACCCCAGAAAGTACCAGCAAACCCCCTCAGGGTGCCAGTGAACCCTGCAAAGTGCTGGTGAACCCCACAAAGTGCCAGTGAAACCTGCAGAGTACCAGTGCACCCCAAGTGCAAATGCATTGGCCTTTGCATTTGTCTCCCAGCCTGCATCTAACTGCACCCCCATCCTGCCAGCTGGTGGGGTGAGGAAAGGGCCCGTTGAAAAAGTCTCACCTGCACCAGGCCCCAAGAATACAGTACAGCTCCCCAGGGGTTTCCCCCTTGGGACACAACCTTGGCCGGCGCCAAGATCACTCCTAGAAAAACAGAATCCACAGCAGACACATCAGCCAGGGCCTAGAGGGTACACAGAAGAGACAAGGGAGGGCATGCTCCGAGCCAGCAAGGAGGCAGAGAACCCACCGAAGAGGTCGTCCCGGGCCAGGGCATGGAGGATGCGGGAGGCACCGATGAGCGAGCTCATGGACGCGGAGAGTGCGGTGGCATAGATTCCGATCAACACCAGCGGGGGCCACAGGCTGATGGCGCGGAAGAACCCATAGTCCTCCTGCAGCAGGGTCCTAGGAGGGAGGGAAGGGAGGTCATGTCATAGGATGGGAAAAGCCCCAGCCCTGATCTTAAGGATCAGATTCAGATATCAAATGTGCTAAAGGGATACGCCTGGTATTCATTGGGCGGCCTTGGATTTAATCACTCACTGGTCCTTCCTTTCTCTTTTTTTTTTTTTTTTTTGAGACTGAGTTGCACTTTTGTTGCCCAGGCTAGAGTGTAGTAGCTCGATTTCCACTCACTGCAACCTCCGCCTCCCGGGTTCAAGTGATTCTCCTGCCTCAGCCTCCTGAGTAGCTGGGATTACAGGTGCCCACCAACACACCCGGCTAATTTTTTGTATTTGTAGTAGGGACAGGGTTTCACCACGTTGGCCAGGCTGGTCTCAAACTCCTGACCTCAAGTGATTCACCACCTCAGCCTCCCAAAGTGCTGGAATTGCAGGCATGAGCCACCGAGCCCACGCCTTTCCTTTTTTTTTAAGAGACAAGGTCTCACTCCAACCCCCAGGCTGCAGTGCAGTGCTGCAATCACAGCTCACTGCAGCCTCGACCTCTTGGGCTCAAGCAGTTCTCCCATCTCAGCCTCCCAAGTAGCTAGGACTACAAGCAGGTGCCATCACGCCTGACTAATTTTTGTATTTGAGGGGAAGGTCTTGCTATGTTGTCCAGGCTAGTCTGGAACTCCTGGCCTTTAGCGATCCTCCTGCCTCAGCCTCCCAAAGTGCTGGGATTACAGGTGTGAGCCGCCACACCCAGCTGTCACACCTAATGGTGTATGCACAAGAGGCCAAATATTTACAGAAATACAAACTTAGTAGAAAGTCACTGCCCACCCTCGCTCCCAAGCTAAGTGCCTGCAACAGTACCAGGTCCATGGCAGCCGCTGGCTACGGGCTATCAATCCCCAGTGGCCAGACTTCCCCTATTTTCCCTCCACCCCAACAAGCTGGGTTTCTGCTCCCCAATCCCTCAGCCTGTATTTCCCTTGGTGACCCAGGTGCAGCAACCTTGTTTGACACTCCACCCCCATCCCTCCCCAGGTACCTGTCACAGGTGCAGCTGGAGAGGAAGAAAAGCAGGACATAGACGAAGAGGGTGTAGGCGACGGCGACAATGGTGCCCAGAGGGATGGCCCGGCTGGGGTCCTTCAGCTCCCCTGTGGGGAGGGGAGCAGAAGGGGCGAGGTCAGCCCTCCCGCCGTCCCCCTGGGTCCCTCATGGTGGCAGCCCCACACCCCCAGGAGGCGGCAGGCAGAAACTCTCACCTGACATGTTGGCCCCAGCCATGATGCCTGTACAGCCATTAAAGAGGACAGCAAAGACGCTGGCAAAATTCATCATGGCTCCCGTGGTGTAGTCCTCAGCATAGCCAGCTAGGAGGATGCTCCCAGGAGGGAGAGGACGTCAGCATCCTCTCAGGGATCCAGGCCTCTCAGCCACCCTTTCCACACATTCCACAGCCCCCCCGCCTCCCCTGACTGCCCTCACCAAGACCCCAGCCTGCCCCTGCACTGGCCTTGGGTCAGCCAGATGCACTGCCACATCCCCGAAATGCTCTGATATTCCTCCCTCCAGGCCCTAATCCACACTCTTTTATTTATTATTTATTTATTTAATTTTTAGAGACATGGTCTCGCTCTGTCACCCAGGTTGGACTGCAGTGGCACCATCATAGCTCACTGCAGCCTCTACCTCCTGGGCTCAAGCCTGTCAAGTAGCTGGAACTACAGGTATGCACCACCATGCCCATCTAACTTTTTAATTTTTATTTATTTATTTATTTTGAGATGGAGTCTCGCTCTATCACCCAGGTTGGAGTGCAATGGTGTAATCTCAGCTCATTGCAACCTCTACCTCCCGGGTTCAAGTGATTCTCCTTCCTCAGCCTCCCAAGTAGCTGGGATTACAGGTGCCCACCAGCACACCTGACTAATTTTTGTATTTTTAGTACAGATGAGGTTTTACCATGTTGGTCAGGCTGGTCTCAAACTCCTGGCATCCGGTGATCCACCCTCCTCGGCCTCCCAAAGTGCTGGGATTACAGGTGTGAGCCACCGCACATGGCCTATTTACTTTTTTGAGACAGAGTCTCGTTCTGAAACCCAGGCTGGAGTGCAGAGGTGGCGATCTTAGCTCACTACAGCCTCCCCCTCTTGAGTTCAAGTGATTCTCATGCCTCAGCCTCCTCAGTAGCTGGGACTACAGGCATGTTCCACCACGCCTGGCTAATTTTTGTATTTTTCAATTTTTTTATTATTATTACTATTTTTTGGAGACAGAGTCTCCCTCTTGTCACCCAGGCTGCAGTGCAGTGGCGAATTCTTGGCTCACTGCAACCTCTGCCTCCCGGGTTCAAGCAATTCTGCCTCAGCCTCCCGAGTATCTAGGACTACAGGTGCCTGCCACTGTACCCAGCTAATTTTTGTATCTTTTTTTCTTTTTCTTCCCAAGAATGTTGACTGAGATAATTTTTGTATTTTTAGTAGAGACAGGGTTGGCCAGACTGGTCTCAAACTCCTGACCTCAGGTGATCCTCCTGCCTTGGCCTCCCAGAATGCTGGGATTACAGGCCTGAGCCACCACACCCAGTCTCAAGCTCTTTCCTGAGATGCCTTCCCTCCCTGCTCTCAGCTCCTGGCTGAATCCCCCACCCGTCTATCTCAGGCCACCTCCAGCTCCACGGCTCCTGCCCTTCCCAGCCCATAGTCAGGCCTCCCTTCTGTTCACTCCTGGGTGATCCAGATCTGTGTAAGTCATGCTGGGCCTTACTGTGCTATTGGACTGATTCCTGAATACACATCTTTCCCCAGCTAGAACACAAGTTCCTCTAAAGCAGGGACTGTCTTGTGGGCTCCCTCCTGCCCCAAAGGCCAAACACACACTGGACAGGCCTGAATGAAGCTGCACTGTTCTGCGCTCCAGACCTCCTGCCCCACATTCCCTCTGACACCTCTACTCATCCAGGGATTCTAAGGGTCCAGCCCCAATGCCTGCCCACTCCTCACCCCGAGATCCCGGCCACCACAGTGCCTAGCTCACCGCCTAAGTTGTCCTTCAGGGTACTGCTGTTGAAGCCGGTGAAGTGGCCAAATCGAGGCGGCAGGGAGGAGCCATTGCGGCCAGGCCGAGGAGTCAAGGGGATGTTCCTTGGCCCCACAGCCACAAAGCTGATGAGCACGGAGGTCAGGGAGCCAGAGACCAGCAGAAATGTGAGGAACGAGGCCCGGGCGTAGAGGTCGGCTCCCAGGGTGCAGACCCCACCCACAAGGCCCAGCAGCAGGGAGCCATACAGCAGGTTCCAGCCGTAGCCCTGGGGCAGGACTTGGAGGCCACTGGGCCCTGTGGCATCTGGAGAGAGGTAGGGACAGAGTTAGAAGGCCTGATCCTAAGGCACTCCACCGGCCGGGCATGGTGGGTGGCTCACGCCTGCAATTCCAGCATTTTGGGAGGCCAAGGTGGGAGGATTGCTTAAGTCCAGGAGTTTAAGATGAGCCTGGGCAACACTGCGAAACCCCAACTCCACAAAAACTGCAAAAATTAACCAGGCATGGTGATATGCGCCTGTAGTCCCAGCTACTGGGAGGCTGAGGTGGGAGAATCGCTTGAGCCTGGGAGGCAGAAGTTGCACTGCACCAAGATCATACCACTGCACTCCAGCCTGGATGACACAGTGAGACCTTGTCTCAAGAAAAAAAAAAGGGGGGGGGACTGAGCACCACGGCTCACGACTGTAATCTCAGCACTTTGGGAGGCCAAGGCAAGTAGATCACTTGAGATCAGGAGTTCAAGACTAGCCTGGCCAACATGGCAATACCCCGTCTCTACTAAAAATACAAAAATTAGCCAGGCGTGGTGGTGGCTGCCTATAATCTCTGCTACTAAGGAGGCTAAAGCAGGAGAATCACTTGAACCTGGGAGGCAGAGGTTGCAGTGAGTGGAGATCACACTACTGCACTCGAGCCTGGGCAACAAAGCGAGACTCCATCTCAAAAATAAAATAAAAAAGAAGGGACCAAGTCCCAGTCCCAGAGGGGGGCAAGACAAGCCCCCCTCTGCCCACCTGCTGTCAGAGAGACCACCTTCCCCACTTCCCTCTTAGCTCTAACCCAGCATCTTAGCTCTCCCTGGTGGTCTTGTCAATTTCAAGAATCTCAGCCCAGTCTCTCTGACTGGTTAGCTCCCGGCAGGCAAGGACAATATCGGGGATGTCACATCTCTTGCATGATGCTGGCCACACAGCAGGAGCTCCGGAAAGCCAAGGTAATGGCTCACTCTGCCCCTCGCCTGGAGAGGACCTTCTCCTTCATGACTGCACACTCCCAGACCCTGCAAACCCGCAGAAATGCCCAGAGCCGACAAAGCACAGACCGGCCCCGAAGACGTCAAGCACAGACTCCACCAGTCCCAGCAGGGAGACGGCACAGCCACAGACGTTAGCCAGGTAGAACATGAGGCCAATGCTGCCGCCGACCTCGGGCCCCAGTGTCCGGCTGATCATGACTGAAAGTGGAAGCAGGGGTGAGCATTAAGGGAAAAAAAACTGAAATGGGCGTGAGGAAGGCGCCACGGCTCGAAGCATTTCACCCAAGTGCAGCCAGTCCCCAGCCATGTGGCTTTGCACAAGTCGCTCATACCCACTGAGTGCCAGTTTCTGCATCTGTAAAACAATCACTGCCTAGGCCAGGCTCGGTGGCTCACGCCTGTAATCCCAGCACTTTGGGAAGCCAAGGCGGGCGGATCACGAGATGGAAAAAGTTGAGACCATCCTGGCCAACATGGTGAAACCCCACCGCATTCCACCCTGGCGACAGAGCAAGACTCCATCTCAAAAAAAAAAAAAAAAAATCACTGCCTAACAGACAAGATTGTTAGACTAGAAACTGGCATTAACGTGTAGGGCAATATTGATCTTCTTCACTATACCAGCCTGCCTGCTGCACATTCATTAAAACTTGCCCTGCCAGGCACAGTGGCTGACGCCTGTAATCCCAGCATTTTGGGAGGCTGAGGCAGGAGGATCACTTGAGGCCAGGAATTCAAGACCAGCCTGGGAAACATAGCAAGACTCCCTCTCTATAAAAAAAATTAAAAAATTGGCCTGCTGTGATGGCTCACGCCTGTAATCCCAGCACTTTGGGAGGCCAAGGCAGGCGGATCACCAGGTCAAGAGATCGAGACCATCCTGGCCAACGTGGTAGAACCTCGTCTCTACTAAAAATACAAAAATTAGCTGGGCGTGGTGGCGCTCACCTGTAGTCCCAGCTACTTGGGAGGCTGAGGCAGAAGAATCACTTGAACCTGGGAGGCAGAGGTTGCAGTGAGCCGAGATCGCACCATTGCACTCCAGTCTGGCAACAGAGCAAGACTCTGTCTCAAAAAATAAAAATAAAAATAAAAATTTAAAAATTAAACAGGGGTGGTGGTACACGCCTATAGTCCCATCTACTCAGGAGGCTGAGGCAGGAGGATCACTTGAGCCCAGGAAGTCGAGACTGCAGTGAGCTATGATGGCACCACTGCACTCCAGCCTGGGAGTCAGAATCTTGCTCTGTTGCCCAGGTTGGAGTGCAGTGATATGATCTTGGCACACTGCAACCTCCACCTCCCAAGTAGCTGGTTCAAGCGATTCTCCTGCCTTAGCCTCCCAAGTAGCTGGAATCACAGGCAGATGCCACCATGCCCAGCTAATTTTTGTATTTTTAGTAGAGACAGGGTTTTACCATGTTGGCCAGGATGGTCTCAAACTCCTGGCCTCAAGTGATCCTCCCACCTGGGCCTCCCAAAGTGCTGAGATTACAGGCGTGAACCACCGCACCCAGCCTAAAAAAATTTTAAGAATGAAAAAAAAAAAAAACACTTGTCTTGCCCCTTAGCCAACAAATGTAATGGCCCCTTCCCCACCCTCCCTAGCAGGCAGAACAGCCTAGACCCCAGCCCAGACCCCAGTCCATTGATGTTGGAGGATACAGTAGGCTCCGCCCCCCTGCACGGCTCCATTGGTGGCGATGGCACAGACAGAAAGGACGGTGAGTGCCAGGATGAAGTAGGCAACAAGGAGCATGGCCAGGGCCTGCAGCAGCCCAGCATGACCCACCACGAACCCTGAGGCAGGAGCAGCAAGTCAGGTCATGGGGACTCACACCCCAAATCCCCCACCCACTGGGTCTGCATCGATCCAGGGTGGAGCTAAACGCAAGCTCACAGGGAGCCCTCCCCAAGCCCTTCAGCCACCCACATCCCCCAGGGCCGCTTCCTAATGTCATCCCAGTCCCACCCCTCCCCATCATGTCCCCTCAGCCCTCCCCGTCCAGGGCCCACTCACCAATCCTCAGAAAAACAACTATGCTAAACATGGACAGGACAGTAGGCACCACAACACCCAGGAAGGTGGACAGCTTCCGGGCAGATGCCCCTCCAGGACCCCCAGCCCCATTAGCAGGGAGGGCAGCCCCCTCCTCCCCCAGGAGCCGGTAGGCCAGCAGAGGCGAGCTCTCGCTGGCCATGGCTTCGCACAGGCAGAGGAAACCACAAATGGGTTAGGTGACCTGCAAAGGAGATTATGTTACATCAAAAGCAGCTCCAGAGAGCATACCCACCCCCAAACACCACTAACCAAACACCCAGAAGCCTCCCCAAAAGAGAAAGCTGCTCACTACTAAAAACACAAAAATTGGCTGGGCTCAGTGGTTCACACCCGTAATCCCAGCACTTTGGGAGGAGGAGGCGGTTGGATCACCTGAGGTCAGGAGTTCGAGACCAGCCTGGTCAAATGGTGAAACCCCCCATCTCTACTAAAAATACAGAAATTAGCCGGTTGTGGTGGCTTACGCCTGTAGTCTTGGCTACTTGGGAGACTGAGACATGAAAATCACTTGAACCCAGGAGGCACAGGTTGCAGTGAGCCAACACTGTACCACTGCGCTCCAGCCTGGGCAACAGAGTGAGACTGTCTCAAAAACAAAAAGCCAGGCGTGAAGGTACACACCTGTCATTGCAGCTACTCAGGAGGCTGAGGCATGAGAATTGCTTGAGCCCTGGAGGAATAGGGCTGCAGTGAGCCCAGATTGAGCCACTGCACTCCAGCCTGGCTGACAGAACGAGACCCTGGCTGACAGAGCAAGACCCTGTCTCAAGACAGAAACAAAAAAAGAGAACCTCAAGAAAACAGGAATGCCCCCACACCCTGCTTACCAGCAACTCGAAAGAGCCGGTGAGGCTGCAAATGGTACCAGCCACTCCTCCACAAAGAAGTGGTACCCCAAACCCGACAGCAGGGGTTTCAGGGCCCCTCCCGGCTGCTGGGGGCCACCCCTTCCCTTATGTTCCTGACACTAGGGATGGCACCGGGTCTGGAAAGAGGCAAAGGTTCTCTGACGGCACAGTCTTCTCCAGCCTCTCCTTCCTTAACTAGCATTGCAAGAGGAAGCAAATCTCCCAAAAGGGAAGTAAGTTACGTGCAGGACAGCCTTCCCCATCTCCTCCTTCGGTGTCCCGAGCCGCCCCTACCAAACTCCTCATGCAATCACTGCACCCACAGGCAGCAAGAAACTTCCAACTCTTCCAAAGCCACGCCCTCCGTCAATCCTCTCCCTCAATCCATCTCAAAGCCCCTCTTCCTCTCCCTAGCCTCCTCAGATTCCTCCCATCCAAATGAGCCTCCCCAGATTCCTCCCATCCCCACTCCAAACTCTACCAACCCAAACACACCCCTCGACTAGGAAAACAGAAACACAGGCCGGCTCCCACCGAGCAACTCAAGGTCCCCGGGTCCTCCTCCCCTCACCCGGGCTCCTGCTCCTTTGCGCCTGCTGGGGTGTAAGGGGGCCAGGATCTCCCTCCCGGCCAGCTGCACCCCACAGCTCGGCGGGCCGCAGGGCACTCACTCACCCACCCGCAGGACGCAGCGCTCGGGGGCGATCCCCGCGAGCCTGGGGTCTCCGCCTCGGGCGGAGAGCGGACGCGGGCCGGAAAAGACAGCCGCGGCTACCGGGATGCCAGGCCCGGAGCCTGTCCCCACCCCCACCAGCACGCGCTCGCCATTGGTCCTGGTCCCCGGCCCCGCCCCGTGGGCGCGCCCGGGGAAGCTCCGCCCCCTCTGCGTTCCCCAGCCTGCCAGGTTCCAGTTCCAGCTCCACGTGCACCCAACGATTGCCCTGCAGCCCCGGTCTCCCTGAAGACCGGCGTCTCCGACAGGGCGTGGGCCGCGAGTGTCGGAGCTTCCAGCATTTTGGTGCACATAATCGCCGCCGCGGGGGCCGGACCCCAGTCCGAGCTCCTAGGTGCCGGGAGCTGCTACCCAGCTAAAGTGGGCGTGTGAGGACGGACGAAGGCGGCCGGGAGGTGGGCGGCGCTGCCACACCTGGGTCAGGTGCGTCACGGGGACTCCGGCCCCCTTCGTTCGGGATTTCTGGAGTCCTAATCCTCCAACCTCTCAAAGCCCTAGAACCTCCGCGGGGTCCCAGCCTCGCCCCTCACCCCTGCTGGGATCCTTTCTTGCGCCCGATCCAGCTGCGCTCTTCGCTTCGGCCACCGGAGGGAGCCATTGGCCACCGATGTGGGTCCAGGGTCCCTTTGCTCTGTCTGATGCCCGCTCTCGTGCCTCCCTGTAGTGTTCTCACCTCCAGCAGAAATGCTAGAGCCTGTGAACCCTGCTGAGAGCTGAGACTCCTTCTTCACTCTTTACAGATGCCATGAACAGCAGTACCGCCTGTCAATGCGTCCTCAGGTGTAAAATGGGCACAGACTCGAACCTCCCGTGAGTCCAATGAGCTAATAGGCTTTATCTTATTTTATTTTTTTGAGATAGAGTTTGCTCTTGTGGCCCAGGCTGGAGTGAAATGGTGCCATCTCGGCTCACCGCAACCTCCGCCTCCTGGGTTCAAGCGATTCTTCTGCCACAGCCTCCCGAGTAGCTGGGATTATAGGCCTGCGCCACCACGCCTAATTTTGTACTTTTAGTAAAGACGGGGTTTCTCCATGTTGGTCAGGCTGGTGTTAAACTCCCGACCTCAGGTGATCTGCTGGGATTACAGGCGTGTGCCACGGCGCCCGGCCTAAGCACTTTAGAACAATACCTAAAGGTTCGATAAATTATCCCTTCCAAATAGCATTGCATTAAATTAGCCACTCTCCGAGGTAGGTACCACTATTATTATTATTATTATTATTTTTAAGATGGGGTTTCACTCTAGATGGCCAGGCTGGTCTTGAACTCCTGACCTCAGGTGATCCACCCACCTCGGCCTCACAAAGTGTTAGGATTACAGGCATGAGCCACTGCGCCCGGCCAGTACCACTATTATTTCAATTTTTCAGATTAGGAAATTGAATTCGGAGACTATACATTTCCTTTTTTTTTTTTTTTGGATCCAGGGACGATTACACCGGCTGGAGTGCAGTGGCCAGATCTCCCTTCACTGCAACTTCAGCCTTTTCAGCTCAAGCATCTTCCTGCCTCAGCCTCCCGAGTGCCTG
This sequence comes from Cebus imitator, assembly GCF_001604975.1. Classification (NCBI taxonomy): domain Eukaryota; kingdom Metazoa; phylum Chordata; class Mammalia; order Primates; family Cebidae; genus Cebus; species Cebus imitator. The sequence goes on from NW_016107397.1 coordinate 3,408,428, forward strand.
GAACTACACAGGCGCACACCACCACACCTGGCTAATTTTTTACTATTTTGTAGATACTGGGTTTCGCCATGTTGCCCAGGCTTCTCTGGAGCTCCTGAACTCAAGCATGTGCCTGTAGTCCCAGCTACTTGGGAGGCTGAGACAAAAGAATCGCTTGAACCCAGGAGGCAGAGGTTGCAGTGAGCTGAGATCACACCACTGCACTCCACCCTTGGCAACAGAATTCGACTCTGTCTCAAAAAAAAAATTTTTTTTTCAGCATCAGTTATAAGCACTCCCTGGCCTAGGTTGACCTGTCCATCACTGGACTCTGCTTCCGTAAATCTCACCCTCCACCTTACCCTGTTACTCTGTGGTTTTGCCCTGGACCTTGTCTTTGTCAGTGACTGCAGCCCTCCTCTTCAGTTCGCCACTTCTACTGCGCTTGTTGAAGAAAAAACCTGATGCTTGTTAAAACAGTAAGGCAGACTTTATTCAGGACTAGTTTGATTGGCTCCAAGATGGTGACAAGGAACTGGGTGTGGAAGCTCCCACCTGTAATCTCAGCATTTTGGACGGCTGAGGCAGGGGGATCACTTGAGCCCAAAAGCTCCAGACCAGCTGGGCAATATAGTGGGACCCCATCTCTACAAAATAAAATAAAATAATTAGCCAGGTGTGATGGTGCCTGCCTCTTGTCCCAGCTACTCAGGAGGCTGAAGTAGGAGGATGGAGGCTGCGGTGTGCTATGATCCTATGGCTGTATACCAGTCTGCGTGATAGAGCAAGACCTTATCTCAAAAAAAGAAAAGGAAGGGAGGGAGGGAGGCTAGGCATGTTGGCTCACGCCTGTAATCTCAGCACTTTCGGAGGCCAAGGCAGGTAGATCACCTGAGATCAGGAGTTCGAGACCAGCCTGACCAACATGGGGACCCCCCCATCTCTACTAAAAATACAAAATTACCTAGGCGCAGTAGCAGGTGCCCGTAGTCCCAGCTAATCAGGAGGCTGAGGATCACTTGAACCTGGGAGGTGGAGGTTGCAGTGAGCCAAGATCTCACCTGTGTACTCCAGCCTGGGTGACGCAGTGAGACTCAA
>NW_016107397.1:3410286-3411693 GCF_001604975.1 Cebus imitator
GCCTGTAATCCTAGCACTTTGGGAGGCTGAGGTGGGTGGATCACCTGAGGTCAGGAGTTCAAGACCAGCCTGGCCATCATGGTGAAACTCCATCTTTAAAAAAAATAATAAAAAAAAAAAAAATTAGGCCAGGTGCGGTGGTTCACGCTTGTAATCCCAGCACTTTGGGAGGCCAAGGCAGATAGAGCACAAGGTCAGGAGTTCGAGATGAGCTCGGCCAACACAGTGAACCTCCATCTCTACCAAAAGTGCAAAAATTAGCTAGGCGTGGTGGCAGGTGCCTATATAATCCCAGCTACTCAGGAGGCTGAGGCAGGAGAATTGCTTGAACCCAGGAGGTTGCAGTAAGCCGAGATCGCACCGCTGCACTCTAGCCTGGGTGATAGAGCTAGATTCCGTCTCCAAAAAATTACAGAGGAGTACCCAGAGGGGACTGACTAAAGTTTAGTCAAGGAGAAAGTCTTTGTCATGCCTGAGCCCAACAGTTCTCTACCTGACTGGGTCCCCAGTTCATCCCTCCTACCCCCTTTCCACTCTCCCCTTCTTTCCCAACTCTCCCTCCCCAGCATCTTCATTTCCCTTCTTTTTTTTTCTTTTTCCGGACAGAGTCTTGCTCTGTCGCCCAGGCTGGAGTGTAGTGGTGCAATCTCGGCTCACTGTAACCTCCACCTCCTGAGTTCAAGCAATTCTCCTGCCTCACCCTCCAGAGTAGCTGAGACTACAGGCGCCTGCCACCACACCTGGCTAATTTTTATATTCTTAGTAGACACGGGGTTTCACCATGTTGGCCAGGCTGGTCTCAAACTCCTGACCTCTAGTGATCTGCTCACCTCAGCCTCCCAAAGTGGTGGGATTACAGGTGTCAGCCACCGTACCCGGCCTGCCCTCTCTTTGTACCTGTCTGGCAAAACCAAGACCTAGTAAACTCATTCAGCTTGTCCCAAGTGACTGAATGTGTCTGGAGAAAACATTCAACCACCCCGGCTCAGTGGCTCACACCTGTAATCCCAGCACTTTGGGAGGTTGAGGTGGGTAGATCACCTGAGTTCAGGGGTTCAAGACCAGCCTGGCCAACATGGTGAAACCTGTCTCTACTAAAAATACAAAAAATTAGCTGGATGTGGTGGCACACGCCAGTAGTCCCAGCTACTGCTCAGGAGGCTGAGGCAGGAGAATCGCTTGAACCCAGGAGACAGAGGTTGCAGTGAGCCAAGATCACGCCACTGCACTCCAGCCTGGGCAACAGAGCACTACCATGCCCAGCTAATTTCCGTATTTTTAACAGAGACTAGAAATGGGGTTTTGCCATGTTGGCCAGGCTGGTCTTGAACTCCTGGCCTCAAGTGATCCACCCTCCTCGGCCTCCCAGAGTGCTGGGATTACAGGCATGAGCCACCACGCCCAGCC
>NW_016107397.1:3413686-3415138 GCF_001604975.1 Cebus imitator
GGCTCACGCCTGTAATCACCTTCGGAGGCCAAGGTGGGCGGGTCAACTGAAGTCAGGAATTCCAGACCAGCTTGACCAATATGGTGAAACTCCATCTCTATTAAAAATACAAAAATTAGCCGGGTGTGGTGGCAAGCGCCTGTAGTCCCAGCTAATTGGGAAGCTGAGGCAGAAGAACCACTTGAATCCCAGGAGGTGAAGGTTGCAATGAGCCGAGATTGTGCCACTGCACTCCAGCCTGGGTGACAAAGCAAGACTCTGTCCCCAAAGAAAACCCTCAAAATTAAAAACTAACCATACAGAAAAACCCTCCTTATGTTAGTTGCCTATCCTGGCTCTCTTTATAATCCTTTCCTCTCACCTCCTTCTATTTCTTTTTTTTGAGATGGAGTATTGCTTTGTCGCCCAGGCTGGAGTGCAGTTGTGCGATCTCGGCTCACTGCGACCTCCCCCTCACGGGTTCAAGCAATTATCCTATCTCAGCCTCCCGAGTAGCCAGGATTACAGGCCCCCATCACCATGCCCAGCTAATTTTTGTATTTTTAGTAGAAACAGGGTTTCACCATGTTGGCCAGGCTGGTCTTGAACTCCTGACCTCAGCTGATCCACCCACCTTGGCCTCCCAAAGTGCTGGGATTATAGGGGTGAGCCACCGCGTGGCTAATTTTTGTATTTTTAAGTAGAAACGGGGTTTCACCATATTGGCCAGGCTGGTCTTGAACTCCCGACCTCAGGTGATCCACCCTCCTCAGCCTTCCAAAGTGCTGGGATTGCAGGTGTGAGCCACCACACCCGGCCCTTTTTTTTTCAATTTCCTGGCCCCCAAAGTTGATAACTCTCAGTTTTTCTTAAACTCACTGCACTTTGGGCTTTTGTCCTTCTGCAAAATAGAAAGTACTCACCAAGTCACCCGTGCCATCCACTTGGTCAATGCAATGGCCTCTGCTCCAGTCTTCATTTTACTAACCTACCAGCGTTATTTGACCGACTGCCTTCCCCTTAGAACACTTTCCTCGTTTGGCCTCTCAGATCCCAAATTCCTCTCGCTCTGTCGGCTCTGATGGTTCTTCCTCATCTCTCGTGTTAACCTTGGAGCACCCGCGGGTGTTGTAGGAACAGCCAAGAGGCCATGGTGGAATGGAAGCTCTGTTGAGGAGTGAAGCTCGGTCTTCAGACTCTTTTCAACACTTGTACCCACTCCCTTGGCTGGGCACAGTGGCTCACACCTGTAATCCCAGCCATTTAGGAGGTCAAGGCGGGCAGATCACGCGGTCAATAGATCGAGACCATCCTGGCCAACATGGTGTAACCCCGTCTCTATGAAAAATACAAAAATTGGCTGGGCGTCATGGCACGCACGTGTCCCAGCTACTCGAGAGGCTGGGGTGGGAGAATTGCTTGAACCAGGGAGCCAGAGGTTGCAGTGAGCCGAGATCCTGCCAATGCACTCCA
>NW_016107397.1:3416413-3425258 GCF_001604975.1 Cebus imitator
AAAAAAAAAAAAATAATAATAATAATAATAACAAGGTAATGTATTTAATAATGATAACCATTAGACACTTTCATACGTAAAGAATGATGACCCCCATCCCTACAGAAAATACAAAAATAAGCCGGTTATGGTAACTTGCGCCTGTGGTCCCAGCTAATTGGGAGGCTGAGGCAGGAATGTTGCTGGAGCCTGGGAGTGGAGATTGTGGTAAGCTGAGATTGTGCCACTACATTTCAACCTGGGCAACAGAACAGAGCAAGACTCCGTCTCCAAAAAAAAAAAGAGTGGTAAGAATGGTGACTGTTCTTCTAATGATAGCTTTCCAATCTAAATAATGATAGTGACAGTACCATTTTCTAATACTTGATAATTTACAAAACTCTTCACACACAATGGGCTGCCGAATTGATCCGAGGTGCTAATAAGCACATCACGGATCTTATTTCATCCGTCCATGCATAAGGTTGGTATTACTGCCTTTCATTTTACAGATGAGGAAATAGGTTTGGAACAGATAAATAATTTGCCCTTAGTCACATGACTAGGAATGAACAGAACTGGAAGTTAAATCTAGATCTGCAGACACACACATCCAGTGGTACTCCCATACCTAAGGACTCTTCTCTTATAAAAGATGACTAGTGAGCTGGAATGAAAGGTCTTCTGTGGCCTAAGGATTCTTCACTCTTCCAGTGGAATGAAATTGTTCAGTGCAGTCAGTGGACTGGGGGAAGTTGTTTCCCATTTTGTATTTTTACTGCTACATTAGCTGTTGGTGAGGGGTCACAGTTATAAAACGGTAAGTAATAAAACCTTTTTTTTTTTTTTTTTGATACGGAGTTTCACTCTGTCACTCAGGCTGGACTGCAAAGGTGTGATCTCAGCTCACTGCAACCTCTGCCTCCTGAGTTCAAGCAATTCTCCTGGCTCAGCCTCCCAAGTAGCTGGGATTACAGGTGTGAGCCACCACACCAGGCTAATTTTTGTATTTTTAGTAGAAACAGTGTTTCACCATGTTGGCCAGGATGGTCTCGATCTCCTGACCTCATGATCCGCCCACCTTGGGCTTCCAAAGTGCTGGGATTACAGGCGTGAGACACTGCGCCCGGCCACCTTTACGTAAATATTAACAGTATTTCCTGGCTGGGCGCAATGGCTCACGCCTGTAATCCCACCACTTTGGAAGGACAAAGCAGGCCGATCACTTGAGGTCAGGAGTTTAAGACCAGCCTGGCCAACTTGTTATTTCTACTAAAAATGCAAAAAAAAAAATTAGCCGAGGGTGGTAGCTGCACGCCTGTAATCCTAGGTACTGGGGAGGCTGAGGTCAGAGGATTGCTTGAGCCCCGGGAGGGGAGGTTACAGTGAGCTGAGATCAAGCCACTGTACTCCAGTCTTGGTGACCAAGTAAGACTCAGTATCTAAATAAATAAATAAAAATAGCATCTTCTTTGCCCAGAAGTGTCCCAGAATGCTAGGCACGGTGGCTCACACCTGTAATGTGGTCTCTCCATCCCCACATCTCTCTTCTTGCCTCCTACACATACCCCAAGAGGGCCCCTGGGCTGTTCCTCAGACAACCCCAGAACCTCTTTTAGATCTTTAGGACTCAAATATTATCTTATTAGTGAAATTTTCCTTGCCAATCCTATTTAAAATTGAACAAATGCTTTGGGAGGCGAAGGCAGGAGAATCACTTGAGCCCAGGAGTGTTAGCTCAGCCTGGGCAACACAGCAAGATGCTGTCTCCACAAAAAATTTAAAAAAATAGAAATACATTTTAAATAAATAAATAAATAAATGAAATAAAATTGCCCAAGCATGGTGGCTCAGGCCTGTAATCCCAGCACTTTGGGAGGCCAAGGCAGGCGGATCACCTGAGGTAGGGAGTTTGAAACCAGCCTGGCCAACATGGTGAAACCTTGTCTTTACTAAAAATATGAAAATTAGCCAGGCGTGGTGGCATGCGTCTGTAATCCCATCTACTTTGGAGGCTGAGGCAGGAGAATCGATTGAACTCGGGAGGTGAAGGTTGCAGTGAGCCGCGATCGCGCCACTGCACTCCAGCCTGGGCAACAGAGTGAGACTCTGTCTCAAAAAAAAAAAAAAAGAAATAAAATTAAACCATACCTCCTCCCTTTTTCCTATTTTTTTCTCCATAGCACTTAGCACCATCTAACTGATATATATTGTTTATGTATCTTGTTCGTTGACCACCTACTCCCAATAGATAGTTAAGCTCAGGACAGCCTCGGTGGCTCAGGCCTATCACATCCCAACACTTTGGGAGGCCGAGGGTGGAGGATCACTGGAAGTCAGGAGTTGGAGACTGCAATGAGCTATGATCGCGCCCATGCACTCAGCCTAGGCAACAGAGCGACATCCTATCTCAAAAAAGTAAGAACGTTAAGCTCCACGAAACAGGAGCTTCTGTTTTCTTCGCTGCTCTCCTGAGCCTGGAATAGCCAAACATTCACGGTAGCTGCAGGAACCCTCCGGGATCCAACCCACCACCCGCCAGCAGTTGGAGACCTGGGACTTGCTGTTCACGTGACTGCCGGCGAGGAAGGAAAGATGGCGGCGCGCGTGATGGCTTCAGAGAGAGGGCAATCAACGAGAGGACGCCGGCTCGCCAGAGCGTCCACGCCGCCGCCTTTTCTGCGATTGCGTCCTGGGAAGGCGCGAATTCTGGGGCTACGTGCGGGTCCTCCTCTCCACCATTTTTTTGATGGAAAAAATAATTCTCAGGCCGGGCGCGGTGGCTCAAACCTGTAATCCCAACACTTTGGGAGGCCGAGGCGGGTGGATCACGAGGTCAAGAGATCGAGACCATCCTGGTCAACATGGTGAAACCCCGTCTCTACTAAAAATACAAAAAATTAGCTGGGCATGGTGGCGCGTGCCTGTAATCCCAGCTACTCAGGAGGTTGAGGCAGAATTGCCTGAGCCCAGGAGGCGGAGGTTGCAGTGAGCCGAGATCGTGCCATTGCACTCCAGCCTGGGTAACAAGAGCGAAACTCCGTCTCAAAAAAAAAAAGAAAAGAAAAGAAAAGAAAAGAAAAAATAATTCTCAAAGACGGTTTAGTCTGCCCTGCCTCCCCACCTCTTGACATCCCCAGGATCCGAGGCGTGTAAAAGACGGGATTATGGGGCTAGGCGCGGTGGCTCATGCCTGTAATCCCAGCGCTTTGCGGGGCCAAGGCAAGAGGATCGTTGAGCCCAGGACTTCGAGACCAGCCTGGGCAACATAGCGAGCCCCCATCTCTATTTTTTAAATGGCGTATAGATAAAAAGTTAGCCACGTGTGATGGCGCGCACCTGTAATCCTAGCTACTGCGGAGGCTGAGGCACGAGAATCGCTTGAACCCGGAGGCGGAGTTTGCCGTGAGCCGAGATCACACCATTGCACTCCAGCCTGGGTGGCAGAGCAAGACTCCGTCTCAAACAAAAAAACAAAAAGAAAAAAAGAAAATGATGGGATTCTGTATCTGGGATTTTCTCCCGTGGTGTCAATGACCCTGTCAACCTATTAGGTGACCACAGAGTGTCCTCCCAGCCCTCACTTCTAGGGATCCCGGACCCTGGAACACACACGCCCCGTCCGCCCCTTCGGGACAAGCAGATCCAATGGCACTCTCAGAGTTGGCCTTAAATGCTAATTTCCTGGAGATCCGCCCACCTCACCCCACCCCATTCCTGTTGTAAACTCCCTAGGATTAAGTCTGGTGAATCTGGGCCTCCCTCCCCCAGGTCCCTGGGGCAGATGAGCCCTTGGCCACCGCCCCTCCAATTTCCTGCAGACCCAGCAAACAAAAGGCTCTCGGGAAGAGAGGCGAGCCGAGCAGGGCGCCCTTCCTGCAAGAACAGCTGATGGGGCAAAACGGCCCAGGAGTGAGCCAAGGGGAGGGATGAATTTCCAGCGTTCCTGGAGGGCAGCAATGCAAGGCTGGACTCCTGGGTCCTTGGGAGGGAGGGTATCCAAGCAGCAGCTGGATGTGGAAGGCTCTGACCAGATAGGTTGCTGGGCTGTGCCTCATGGGGTGATGTCAGCCTGAGGGAATGGAGGGGGGGTGGGTTCTCTGGGGTTCAGGTGAGTGCTCTGGTCCCCAGGCTGGGAGGGGGTTGGGAGAGGCCTGAGGCCCTGCGTCATCTCCTCTGGGGCCCAGCCTACCTTCCCCTGGCTCGACCTGCTACCCTCCGTGCTGGCCCCACCCGGCCTGGCTTCCTGCTCCTCCCCACACATCTTTCTGTGCCAAGCTCCCCTAACCAGCCCAAGGGCTACTGGTCCCTTCCCGACCCCGATATCCTAACTTCATGCCACAAATAGTCGTGGAGCCAGCCTCCCGCTTGCCCTTGCCCCCATTCCCGGCCAGGACACAATAGTCAGGGGAGGGCCACAGTGCAGTCTAGTGGGTGCGGGGATACTGGCATGGGGGACCTGGCTTCATATCCTGCCAGGCTGTCAGGGGAAGGAGGAAACAAAAGACTTCCCCCTGCTGGGACAATGAGCCTCCCACTACCTCTCCCCAACCCACCCGCTACCTCTCCCCAATATTCCCACTCCCCCCTACCTTTCCACCACTCCCCCCCCACCGGCCTTAGCTCCGGCCCCTTAGCCCCTCCCTCCTCCACCTCCATGCCCTCCGGCATCCCTGGCCTCTGCTGCAAACTCTGCCCTTCTCCTCCTCTCATTCCTATCAGCTCACTGATGCTCACTGCCGTTTCTTGCTATTTCTCTCAGTCTCCAACTCTTCCAACAGCGCGCAACAGCCCTTCCTCTAACCCCAGCACTAAGGCAGGGAGCAGGATGGAAAAGTCTGCATGAAATGCCAGAGGGTCAACCATACAATCACACTCTTTTTTTTTCCTTTTACTTTTTTTTTTTTTTTTTTTTACAGACTGGTGTTTGAAATTTGTTTGTTGTTTTTTGAGACGGAGTTTTGCTCTTTTCTCCAAGGCTGGAGTGCCACAGTACAATCTCAGCTCACCACAACCTCCGCCTCCCGGGTTCAAGCCATTCTCCTGCCTCAGCCTCCTGAGTAGCTGGGATTACAGGCGCCTGCCACCACACCCGGCTAATTTTTTTATTTTTAGTAGAGACGGGGTTTCTCTGTGTTGGTCAGGCTGGTCTCCAACTCCTGACCTCAGGTGATCCTCCCGCCTCAGCCTCCCAAAGTGCTGGGATTACAGACGAGCCATTGCACCCAGCCAATCATACCCTTTTGTTTGTTTAATTTTAATTTTTTTTGAGACAGGGTCTTACTCTGTTGCCCAGGCTGGAGTGCAGTGGCAAAATCTTGGCTGACTGCAGGCTCCACCTCCTGGGATCAAGTGATCCTCCCATCTCAGCCTCCTGTATAGTTGGCATTACAGGCATGAGCCACTGCACCCAGCCTATTATTTTTATTTTTGAGACAGGGTCTTGCTCTGTCACCCAAGCTGGAGCGCAGTGGTGAGATCTCACTACAACCTCTGCCTCCTGGGCTCAGGTGATCCTCTCACCTCAGCCCCCTGAACAGCTGAGACCACAGGTGCACGCCACCACGCCTGGCTAACTTTTGTACAGACAGGGATTCACCATGTTGCCCAGGCTGGTCTTGTACTCCTGGTGTCAAGTGATCCACCAGCCTCAGCCTCCCAAGTGCCCAACCCTTAACATCTCCTGAATCTTCCCCTGGCTCCATGCCCCCCCAGTCTCTCTCTCTCTCTCTCTCTCTCTCTCTCTCTCTCACACACACACACACGCCTATTTGGGTTCAAGCCCACGTATTCACTCGGTTACTACACTGGTTTACTCGCCTTCAGTCTTGATTCCTTTCAATCCACTCCCCAGAGTTGTGCACTTGGGATCTTTCTCTACAAACCATAGTGTTGCTTCTTGGCCTAAGCCAAGCTCCTCAGGACGGTCCTACAAAAACCCCTAATGACCTGAGGCTGGTCCTCACCTACCTCTCCAACTCACCCATAGTCCCTGTCCTTGTCCTCTCTGACCTGGCATCGTGAACTCTGACAGCTCTCTGCATGGGTCAATCTCATCATGTCCACAGCTCTGCCTCTTTTTGTTTGTTTGTTTGTTTGTTTGTTTGTTTTGAGATGGAGTCTCGCTCTGTTGCCCAGGTTGGAGTGCGGTGGCACGATCTCGGCTCACTGCAACCTCCATCTCCCAGGTTCAAGTGATTCTCCTGCCTCAACCTCCCAAGTAGTTGGGACCACAGGCGTGTGCCACCACACCTGGATAATTTTTTGTATTTTTAGTAGAGACAGGGTTTCATTGTGTTAGCCAGGGTGGTCTCAATCTCCTGACCTCATGATCCTCCCACCTCAGCCTCCCAAAATGCTGGGATTACAGGCGTGAGCAACCGTGCCCGGCCAGAACTCTGCCTTTAAACTCCTTTCCTGCGCATCTCCTCTAGGACTCACTCAGGCAGCCTGACCTGCTGCAGAAAGCTCACCTGAAACCTGCATCAGCTGTGCTTCCTGCGTGGTCCTGTAGCGTCCTCTGTGCACCACCACTTATGCCCAGCACTGAGCCACCTCGATGCTGGTGAGGTCCGTGGCTGTTTCTGCCCCTGACCTGTCTAATCCTGGAAGGTAGAGAATGACTTGGTGTCCTGAATTTTCAATTTTTATTTGATTTGATTTGATTTTTTTTAGAGATGGGGTCTCACTATGTTGCCCGGGCTGGCCTGGAACTCCTGAGCTCAAGCAGTCCTCCCACCTTGGCCTCCCAAAGTGCTGCGATTACAGGTGAGAGCCACTATACCTTGTCTGTTTTTTTCTTTTGTTTTGTTTTTGAGACGGAGTCTCGCTCTGTTACCCAGCCTGTAGTGCAGTGGCACGATCTTGGCTCACTGCAACCCCCACCTCCCAGGTTCAAGTTATTTTTGTGCCTCAGCCTTCTGAGTAGCTGGGACTACAGGCACGCACCACTGCACCCAGCTAATTTTTTGTATTTTTAGTAGAGACAGGGTTTCATCATGTTGGCCAGGCTGGTTATGAACTCCCAAGTTCAGGTAATATGCCTGCCTCGGCCTCCCAGAGTGCTGGGATTATAGGCTCACATAAGCCACCTCACCTAGCCTTTTTTAAACTTTTTTTTTTTGAGGTGGAGTCTTGCTCTATTGCCCAGGCTAGAGTGCAATGGCGTGATCTTGGCTCACTGCAACCTCCGTCTCCGAGTTCAAGCGATTCTCCTGCCTCAGCTTCTTGAGTAGCTGGGATTACAGGTGCCTGCAACCACATCCAACTAATTTTTGTATTTTTTTAAATAGAGACGGGGTTTCACCATGCTGGCCAGGCTGGTCTGGAACTCCCGACCTCAGGCAACCCTCCTGCCTTGCCCTCCTAAAGTGCTGGGATTACAGGCATGAGGCACCACCCCCATATTTAAACTTTTTTTTTCTTTTGTTTTTTGGCCTCACAAAGTGCTGGAATTAGGTAGGAGTTTGAGACCAACCTGGACAACATAGCAAGACCTAACACCTTATCTCTGCAAAAAATGAAAATAAAATAAATTAGTCAGGCCAGGTGCAGTGGCTCACACCTGTAATCATAGGACCTTGGGAGGTTAAGGCTAGATCACTTGAGCTCGGGAGTTCAAGACTAGCCTGGGCAACATAGTGAGACCCCATCTCTAAAAACATTACAAACATTAGCTAGGCATGGTGGCATACGCCTGTAGTCTCAGCTACTTGGGAGGCTGAATGAAGCAGGAGGATTTCTTGAGTCTGGGAGTTCGAGGCTGAGGTGAGCCACAATCATGCCACTGAACTTCAGCATGGGTGACAAAGGGAGATCCTGTCTCTTAAAAAAAAAATTAGGTTTAAAAATTAATGTCTTGTATTGAGAAAAGAAACAACTGATGGCCGGGCTCAGTAGCTCACACCTTTAATCCCAGCACTCTGGGAAGCTGAGGCAGGTGGATCACGAGGTCAGGAGTTCGAGACCAGCCTGGCCAATATGGTGAAACCCCATCTCTACTAAAAATACAAAAAAGCTAGCCAGGCATGGTGGCTCAAGCCTGTAGTCCCAGCTACTCAGGAGGCTGAGACAGAAGAATTACTTAAATCCAGGAGGTGGAGGTTGCAGTGAGCCGAGATTTCACCACTGCACTCCAGCCTAGGCAATAGAGGGAGAATCCATCTCAAAAAACAAAAAAACAAACAAAGAAAAGAAACTGCAACTGACCTCAAATGTTTAAAATATGACAAATATTATAAATATTACACAATCTAGAAAAATCACAATATTTATAGTAAATAAGACTGATGTAGTGCTGGCATACTTGCATTTCCTACTTTTTTCTTGGATGTATATGTTACTCTTTGACCACTTCTTCATATGATGATTTGTAATATTATTTTCTATTCTTCCTCGGTCTTTCCTCTAGGATGGCTAATTTGTTTCTTTGAGATGGAGTCTCACTCTGCTGCCCAGGTTGGAATGCAGTGGTGCAATCAAGGCTCTGTGCAGCCTGGATCTCCCAGGCTCAAGTGATCCTTGCACCTCAGCCTCCCCAGTGGCTGAGACCACAGCCACATGCCACCACGCCCAGCCAATTTTTTGATAGAGACAGGAGTCTCACTTTGTTGCCTAGGCTGGTCTCAAACTCCAGGACTAAAGCAATCCTCCGCCTTGGCTTCCCAAAGTGCTGGAATTACAGGTGTGAGCCGCAGCGCCTGGCTAAGTTTTTTTGTTTGTTTGTTTTGGGGAGGGGGGCGGAGTCTCGCTCTGTCACCAGGCTGGAATGCAGTGGTTCAATCCCGGCTCACTGCAACCTCTGCCTCTCGGGTTCAAGTGATTCTCCTGCCAGCCGGGCGCGGTGGCTCAAGCCTGTAATCCCAGC
>NW_016107397.1:3425373-3429449 GCF_001604975.1 Cebus imitator
CCCGGGAGGCGGAGGTTGCGGTGAGCCGAGATTGCGCCATTGCACTCCAGCCTGGGTAACAAGAGCGAAACTCCGTCTAAAAAAAAAAAAAAAAAAAAAGTGATTCTCCTGCCTCAGCCTCCCGAGTAGCCTGGGTAAGTTTTTAAAATTTCATTATTGTTTATACACATTTATTTGAGCTTCACAACTCTATCGGTAATGTTGAAAGCTCTATCAAATTCCTTTCGTAACAGAGCTGTAAGATGTTAGGTCATTTCAAGTGTTCTCACCTTCAAAACTGTTTAAATGGATGGCACTTATTAACCAGGGCTGTGGAAGAGGCCAGGCAGGTGAGAGGTGCCGAAGCTTAAACTTCATGAACTTTGGGGTGAACCTGAACTTTGGACCTGACATAGTTAGGTGGCCCAGAAGAGGGGAGACTGGGATGTGGAAAAGTAATGAGAAGTTCAACAATTTACAGAGAACGGGATGATTTGTTCCTTGTTATTTCTTACAATAGGAAAAGCTCTAACTCCAGGATTACTCAAAACAGCTGTCACGATGTGGACAAGAAAAAGTAAACTCGGCCAGGCACAGTGGCTCATGCCTATAACCCCAGCACTTTGGGAGGCCGAGGCAGGTGGATCACCTGAGGTCAGGGGTTTGAGACCAGCCTGACCAACACAGTGAAACCCTGTCTCTATTAAAAACAAAAAAAAATTTTTTGTATTTTTTGCATGGTTGCGGGTGCCAATAATCCCAGCTTCTCAGGAGGCTGAGGCAGGAGAATCATTTGAACCCAAGAGGTGGAGGTTGCAGTGAGCCGAGATCATGCCATTGAACTCCAGCATGGACAATGAGAGCAAAACTCCATCTCAACAACAACAACAACAAAGAAAAAAAAAAGAAAGAAAGAAAGAAAAAATAAACTCGGCCGGGCGTGGTGGCTCACGCCTGTAATCCAAGCACTTTGGAGGCCAAGGCGGGCGGATCACCTGAGGTCGGGAGTTCAAGACCAGCCTGACCAACATGGTGAAACCCTGTCTTTATTTAAAAAAATAAATAAATAAATAAAATAAAATAAAAAATAAACTCACTAGCCGGGCATGGTCCCAGCCTGGGGCCCCAGCCCCTCAGGAGGCTAAGGAAGGATTGCTTGAGCCCAGGAGGTCAAGGCTGCAGCTAGCCATGACTGCGCCACTGCACTCCAGCCTGGGCAACAGAGCAAGACCCCATCTCTAAAAAAAAGAAAGAAAAGAAGAAGAAAACTCTCCTAGTTGTTTGAGGATGCTATTCGCAAGTACCGACTACGCAGTGTGTGATAGCAGTGTATTGCTCTGGGCCGGGAACAAAGGCGATAGCCTAATATTTTGGGCAGGGAACAGCAAAGTGCTGTAATAATGAGGAAGGGAGGGCCTGAAATTTGTTTTGTTTGCAGAACAGGCATGGATTCAGGTAGTAACGTGAATGCTCACCCACCTTCTGTAATTCAGTGGCTACTGAATTCGCTTGCCTGGAAAGCAGTTCTGGGTGGTCTGAGGGTGGAGGACATGACTTCACACACACAGGATACACCAAGGGTGATTCCTGAGAATTGAAGTGAAAATCTCAGATGCCATCTCCACGAAAAGGGGAAATCATGGGATTTTTTTTTTTTAACCAGGTCATAATTCATTAGACGACATATAAAACTATATTAATTTTTACCAGATTTTCTTTGAGCCCAGGAGCCATGTTTTACAATCTTGAAAACTAGCAACACGATCACTCAGCACATAGTAGATGCTCAAGAAAGACTTCATTTATTCATTTTGTGAGTGGCATACACTAGATGGCAAGAATGAATTACAGACTGGGGTGGGGTGTGGGCTGACGACCTGGCATGGGATAGAAAGTTTTCTTTCTTTCTTTTCTTTTCTTTTTCTTTTTCTTTTTTTTCCCCCTGTAGACAGGGTCTCTCTATGTTGTCCAGGCTGGTCTCAAACTCCTGGGCTCAAACAGTCCTCCCAAAGTATTGGCATTACAGGTGTAAGCCACTGTGCCCACTGAGATGAGTGTTTTCTATTTTTTAAAAAAATTAATTTATTGGCCGGGCGCGGTGGCTCAAGCCTGTAATCCCAGCACCTTGGGAGGCCGAGGCGGGTGGATCACGAGGTCAAGAGATCGAGACCATCCTGGTCAACATGGTGAAACCCCGTCTCTACTAAAAATACAAAAAATTAGCTGGGCATGGTGGTGCATGCCTGTAATCCCAGCTACTCAGGAGGCTGAGGCAGGAGAATTGCCTGAACCCAGGAGGCGGAGGTTGCGGTGAGCCGAGATCGCGCCATTGCACTCCAGCCTGGGTAACAAGAGCGAAACTCCGTCTCAAAAAAAAAAGAAAAAAGAGGCCGGGCGCAGTGGCTCACGCCTGTAATCCTAGCACTTTGGGAGGCCAAGGTGGGTGGATCACCTGAGGTCAGGAGTTCAAGACCAGCCTGGCCATCATGGTGAAACCCCATCTTAAAAAAGAAAAAAAAAAAAAAAAGTGTTGGGATTTCAAAGACCAAAGGTAAAAAAAAAAAAAAATGTTGGGATTACAGGCATGAGCCACCACGCCCAGGCTATTTACTTTTTTGTCTTTATACTCCCCAGGGAATACTTATTTACTTCATATATCTTTTTGAGAGAGTCTTGCTCTGTCTCCCAAGTTAGAGCGCAGTGGTGCAGTCTCTGCTCACTGCAACCTCCACCTCCTGGGTTCAAGCAATTCTCGAGCCTCAGCCTCCCTAGCAGCTGGGACTACAAGTGTGCACCACCACGCCCAGCTGATTTTTGTGTTTTCAGTAGGGAAGGGGTTTCACCATGTTGGCCAGGCTGGTTTCGAACTCCTGACCTCAGGTGATCCGCCCACCTTGGCCTCCCAAAATGCTGAGATTTTGGACCTGAGCTACTGCATCCAGCTAGAAGTCATAACTTTTAGAGGCTCCAGGATCTGGGTACGGAGTGACAGCAGCAAAAGGCAGGGCAGTTTGGGAGTGGGTTGCAGAGAACCCCAAGGGAAAAGCTGAATAAGAGGAGGGGAGACTAGGCCTGCATGGGGAGGGAGGAGGGAATTCCCAGCTCCAGCCTGATCTGCCTGGCTCCAGCGAAGCCGGCTGTTTCCTGCCCTCAGTGACCCACCCCCCAACCCTGGCCAAGGACCCAGGCAGAACAGCGAGGAAGGGCAGTGGTGTGGGGAACACCTCTTGCAGCAGGAAGATAAGTAAGCCGGGACAAGAGGTTATCACAGGCCCGCTGTCCTCTCTGGGACGTAAGGGCCCTGGCAGCGCCCCAAACATCCTGGACTCCAGCGTCTCTCTTGCTGGGCTCTTCAAGATTCTGTCTCCCAGCCGAGGGTGGTGGCTCACGTCTGTAATCCCAGTACTTTGGGAGGCCAAGATGGGTGGATCCCTTGAGGTCAGGAGTTCAAGACCAGCTTGGCCAACATGGCAAAACCCTGTCTCTATTAAAAATAGAAAAACTAGCCAGGCGTGGTGGCAGTCGTCTGTAATCCCAGCTACTTGGGAGGCTGAGGCAGGAGAATGGCTTGAACCCGGGAGGAGGAGATTGCAGTGAGCTGAGATCGTGCCACTGCACCCCAGCCTGGGCAAGAGACGCCATCTCAAAAAAAAAAAAAAAGAGATTGATTCTGTCTCGTTGATTCCTTTCAGAGTCTAAGTCCTTTTCTTCTGCCCCTTGCAGGGGTTGACTCCTGGAGCAGCACCTCCTCCAATCCAACCACCCAGTAACCCAGAGAAGTAGGAGGGGGGTTGGTGGGAGGAGCACCGCCGTGCTGGACCCTCTCGGCTAACTGATGGGAGGGTGGGGGGAGCTGGTAATGAGAGGAAGGGCCCCTCCCAGCCATCCCGAGGGCCCCCAGGAGCCAGACAGGAAACAGCTCAGGAAAGACAGCAGCAGCCGCCGCAGCCCCAGCCTCAGGGGTCGTGGCTGCAGGCGGCGGGGGAAGCCCCCCCAAAACACGAGAGTGAGAGTGAGAAAGGCTATTTGGGGATCTACCCGGACCCCTCATCCTCTCGGACACACCCACTTTTTCTTTCTTTTTTTTTTTTTTTTTT
>NW_016107397.1:3429574-3433872 GCF_001604975.1 Cebus imitator
TTTTTAGTAGAGACGGGGTTTCACCGTGTTGACCAGGATGGTCTCGATTTCTTGACCTCGTGATCCACCCGTCTCGGCCTCCCAAAGTGCTGGGATTACAGGCTTGAGCCACCGCGCCTGACCTGTTGTTTTGTTTTTGAGAGGGAGTCTGGCTCTGTAGCCAAGGCTGGAATGCAGTGGGGGGATCTCGACTCACTGCAACCTCCGCCTCCCGGGTTCAAGCGATTCTTCTGCCTCAGCCTCCCGAGTAGCTTGGATTACAGGCGCGTCCCACCATGTCCAGCTAATTTTTGTATTTTTACTAGAGTCCAGGTTTCACCATGTTGGCCAGGCTAGTCTTGAACTCCTGACCTCGTGATCCGCCTGCCTCGGCCTCCCAGAGTGCTGGGATTACAGGGGTGAGCCATCCCTCCCCCTGCCACCCCCCCGGCCACACCTACCTTTTCTTTACCGTTGCTTCCTCGATTTGTCTCTATTTATCCCCAGGTCAGCTTAATGCGCGCCCCCTCTGGACATTTTTAAGGGCTCGGTTGCGCGCACAGTAGGTCCCCAACACTTAATGTTTATGGGGTGACTGAACGTTCACTGCAAGGTTTTCCAAACTAGGATTCCTCCTTCGGACCCCCTGGGCAGCCCTCCATTCTCCAAAGCTTCGGCCCCCTTTTCCTTCCCTTTCCCCCTCAAACGCAGTCCCTGCGCCCACTAGACGGTGGTGGGCGCATCCAAGAGCGGCATCTGGAGTCGGCAGCAAGGTCAGGGCCGGCTTTGTGTGCGCGGTGAACATCTACCCGCACGCCTGGGCGGCCCCCTGTGTTGCTGCTGGGTGTGCATTGTCTCTGCTCCCTGGTGCCAGCCGGGTTCGGGCCTGTCCCGGGGGTCCCTGGGCCCCAGCCCCAACAGGCTCAGTCCGGGACAGGGCGCACGGCCTCTGCGCACCCCTGGGCGGTCTCGGGGTTCCACGCCCGCCGCCCCTCCCCCTTCTCCAAACTTTCTCCCAACTTCCCGACCTGCTCCGCTCGGCGCCCCTCTCCGCTTCCCTCATGAATTATTCAGTAGCGTGAGCTCCAATCAGCGCGCCCCGGCCCCCTCGCCAAGCCCCGGCGTAGGGGGAGCTGCCTCCGCCCCCCGCGCGTTCCCTCCCTCCCATGCCCGGCGCCGCCCGGCCCAGTCCCCGCGCTGCTCAGCCCCGGCCCTGCCCGCCCGGCCCCGCGCCGCAGTCTCCCTCCCTCCCGCTCTGTCCCCGCTCGGGCTCCCACCCTCCCCGCCTGCGAGGAGAGCACTCGGCCCGGCGGCGCGAACAGCGCCACTCCTGGGAGGGGGGGAGACCGCGAGCGGCCGGCTTAGCCCCCGCCAGCCGGGACGGGACCCTGAGGCTCTGGAGGGACCCCAACTCCAGCCACGTCTTGCTGCTCGCCGGCCCGGCGTGGCCACTGCCAGCACGCCCCGGGCCCACCGCCGGTGCGCGCGGCGCAGACGCGGGGCCACACTTGGGCGCCTCGCCCGGTGCCCCGCGCGCTCGCATGGGCCCGCGCTAAGGGCCCCGACGGAAAGTCCCGCGCGGAGAATCGGCGTCCACCCGCCCAGGGAGAATCAGAGCTGGGGGGGCGAGGGCCCCCCAAACTCGGATCGGATCCTAAACGAGTCAGGCGGCGCCATGGAGCTCCGGGCGCTGCTCTGCTGGGCTTCTCTGGCCGCCGCTTTGGAAGGTGAGTTTCCTTGGGGGGCATCCCGTCATTCCTGGGACCTCTCCCCCACATCTGGGCCTCGGAGTGGAGGGGCCGTCCTCTGTCTACCCCTACCGGGGCACCCCAATCCCAAACACTTCGAACCAATAGTGCTGGAACGGGAGGGGGGCGGGGAAGAGGCGCCCGGCGGGGAGTGGAGTTTTCTTTTGTTTGGGAAAGAGATGGAGTCTGGCTGCGACACGGGACATTCCCCTACCCGGGCTCCCCAAACTCTCACTGCTGACTCCAGACGCCCCTGGCAGCCTTTCCTTTCTTCCCTACCCCACTGTTCAAAACTACTGCAAAGTTTCTGTCCCACTCCCACCTCTCGCCCTGCGTGAGGGAACGTTTCTGGAGGAGCAACAGCAGACAAGGCAGAACTTGGTGCTGGGCCTTAAAACGACCCCCGCCGCTAATTCCTTAGCGATCACACCTTGATCCTACAGTTCCACACTCCTGCAACAGGATGGCCTCCTTTGCATTCACACCCCAAACGCCCAAAGTACTCTCCAGCCCACTGTCCCTCCCCTGCTAGAGTGGCCCCTTGGTTTCTACAGGCTGCACCCCATCCCTTTAAATGCCGTCTAGACCCCCGCCTCAGGTGAGCCCCGGGCTTCCCTGGAGACCTAGGAGCCAGTAGAAACTGACCCACACGGCCCCCACGCCGCCCTAACCCAGCCTAACTCCAGCCTCCTGGTCTCTCCAAGTGTTTCCTCGGCCATGGGTCGCTGTCCCTCCTGGTCCCCTAGAGGGGAGCCAAGAGCCCTAGAAACCCTCCTTCGATGTCCCTAATCTCCTTTAAGTGAGCTGCCAACACCTCCCTTTCGCTATCTGGTATGAAAGGGGTCTCTGGCGGGGGATAGGCTATGGGGGGCTCCTGAAAGGAAGGATTCATCGTGTTGGAAAAACCCTCTCCCCCAGGCTGGGGAGGACTGCTCTGGGCTGAGGATCAAAGGCTGGATGTGAGGTGGGAGTGAGGGGAGGCTTGCCAGCTCAGAGAAAGGAGAAGGTGGGGGGGAAACGTGAAGGAAGAGGCGAAGAGGAAGAGGTGGGAAAACCACGAGGACGAGGTGTAGTGAGAAAAAAAGACACTGGCAAAGAGAAAATGGTGATTGTGACACCTATTACCTGAGCGCTGGCAAGCATCCTGCCCATGCTGAGCACCTTACAAATGTTGATTTCACCCCTCCAGCAACACTGAGGGTGGGCGCTGTCACTGGCCCCAGTTTTCAGATGAGGAGGCTGGGGCTTGGTTAAGGTTAAGTAGTTTATCCAAGGCCCTGTGCCCCGAGGAACGCCGAGCAGTGGAGGCAGAAAGAGAAGGAGAGATAGGGACTGTCAGAAAGAGGAATGGAGGTGGACAGAGAGTGAGGGAGAGAGAGGTGAGAGACTCGAGAACTGACAGATCGAAGCGCGCTGCGGCCGAGCTGGGATTCGGAGGGAGCCGGCGCTTGCTCCGGGCTGTGGACTACCCGAGGCAGAGACAGTGTGTAAATTGGCGACAGGAAAACACTATCCCGGCTGGAACAATGGAGGGTGGAGACGGCAGCCTCTATCCACCCCCTTCCCAGAACCCGGGCATCCTGTCCCCAGTGAGCAGGGCTGTCTCTTGCCATCCATGGGGACCCTGCACCTCTCACCTCAAGCTGGCTCGGTTCCCATCTGACCCCTGGCAGGAGGACATCATTTGGTCCCCGGGAAGAGGCTGCCTCACCCACCCTCTTTCCCTTCTGTCCTGAAGCCCCCGTGGGGTGTGAGGCGGTTCCAGGTGTTCTCCTGGCTCTCCTCTCTGCCCTTCCCAGCACCCGCTGCCCCCCACATTGCGGGTCCCCAAGGGGATTCCCCTGCCCTCCCTCCTCCTCTCTCCACTGCCAGGGGCTGTGCAGTTTTTCCTAATCCTCCTCCCTTCCTCTAGTGCCTGTCCCCTCCCCTGATGATTTGAGCCAAGCCAGGTGTGTTCATCCCTCCCATTCACACCGCCCCCCCCAGAATCTCCTCCCCTTTGCCTACCCGTAACCAAATCCAGATGTGAGGCCTCTGCGGGAGCCACAGTGGGAACTCTAGCTTCCCGCCCTCCAGCGCCTCCTGCCCTTGGCACTGGTAGGGAAGGAGGTGCTGGGGTGGGGGTCAGGGCTATGCCCCAGGCACAGAGCACCCCCTTCCAGGAGAGAAGGACGAGGTGTTTGGTCTGAAAGCAGGGAGGGGTCTTGGATAGGTAGTGAAGTTTCGGGGCCTCCCACGCCAGCACCAGCAGCCTCTGCTCGTGGGGGTCAGGACCTGGGCAGGGCTCCCATTTTAACCTTTTCTGAGCTGCTGCCCCTTCTTCCAGTACGTTTTGCTCTCCCTTCCTCCTCCAGGGAGGCTTAGATCTGGGGTATCCCGAGGGAGCCCCATGCATGCCAGATGTTGGGGTTGGGGTTGGCACTTAGCAAAAGAGGCCAGAAATCAGAGTCCGGTGTAGAGGGCAGGGCTTGCTCCCCTCTCCCCCCCAACACCGCAGCTCAGAGCTAAGAGGATCCACCTGCCTCCGTTTCCAGGGATCTGGTGTTCCTTTTTTTTTTTTTTTTTGAGACG
>NW_016107397.1:3434087-3451222 GCF_001604975.1 Cebus imitator
TTTGGTAGAGACGGGGTTTCACCATGTTGACCAGGATGGTCTCGATCTCTTGACCTCGTGATCCACCCGCCTCGGCCTCCCAAAGTGCTGGGATTACAGGCTTGAGCCACCGCACCCGGCCGGGATCTGGTGTTCCTGACCTCCCTCCCCCACCCCAAGCACTGACTTTGTCTCTCTGTCTCAGAGACCCTGCTGAATACAAAATTGGAAACTGCTGATCTGAAGTGGGTGACGTTCCCTCAGGTGGATGGGCAGGTGAGAGCTGGGCCCAGGAGCTGGAGCTCTGGAGGAAACTAAGGGAGGAGGGGGTGCCCTTGCCGCCTGCTTTCTGTGTACCACTCCTCACCCTTGTGCCCCAGATGACAGTGGCCCAAGCAGTGTCATCTGAGCCCTTGCCCTCAGAGGCGCCCTCCGAACAGTACCAGCGGCCCCTTCCTCAGTCCCTCTCACTTTATGGGGTTCACTCCATGCAGCCTTCTCCCTGGCGGGCCCCCGACCTGACCCCCTTCTCTGCAGTGGGAGGAGCTGAGCGGCCTGGATGAGGAGCAGCACAGCGTGCGCACCTACGAGGTGTGTGATGTGCAGCGCCCCCCGGGCCAGGCCCACTGGCTCCGCACGGGCTGGGTCCCCCGGCGGGGCGCCGTCCACGTGTACGCCACGCTGCGCTTCACCATGCTGGAGTGTCTGTCCCTGCCTCGGGCCGGGCGCTCCTGCAAAGAGACTTTCACCGTCTTCTACTATGAGAGCGACGCGGACACGGCCACGGCCCTCACGCCCGCCTGGATGGAGAACCCCTACATCAAGGTACCCAGGCACCCCTGGGGCTCACCCACAACCAAGGTGGGATTCCTAGCGAGCAGGCCCATGGCCTAGAGGGCAGCCGATGCGGTTCCCAGGCCTCTGGTCAAGGCCCTGGGGACTGGAAGCAGGAGGCTGAGCTATGGGGAGGGAAGCAGGTGGTCTTGTGGGTGGAGCAGCAGAATATCCGGGGGCTGCCTGGCCAGGCCCCCAGGGAGACCCAGGCCTGAGGCCTCCAGTCACCTCGGCCACCCTACCCCACCACGCTCCAGCCACGCTGAGCTGCTGCGCTCCCTGACTGCACCTGGCTGGTTTCCAGCTCCGGACTTTGCAGCAGTCTCCACCTAGGGGCCTTCTTCTCTCTGTCTCTCACACCCCTACTTGTCTTCCAGGTTCCAGCTCTGAGATCTTGCCTGTGCCGCCTTGGCAGATTCTTCCCTGCCATCCTGCAGAGCTCTGCCCACCTGTCTGTCTCGGCACTCATTTCACTTCATTAACTTTTTTAAGATTTTTTTAAATTTTTGAGACGGAGTCTCGCTCTGTTACCCAGGCTGGAGTGCAGTGTCTCAATCTTGGCTCACTGCAGCCTC
The DNA here is from genome assembly GCF_001604975.1 of Cebus imitator. NCBI lineage: Eukaryota > Metazoa > Chordata > Mammalia > Primates > Cebidae > Cebus > Cebus imitator. The sequence continues at coordinate 3,435,476 of NW_016107397.1, forward strand.
CACCTCCCTTCCTCTTTCAGGCAGTTCTCTGCCTCAGCCCTACTGAGATTACAGGTGCACACCACCACACCCCACTAATTCTTTTTTGTATTTTTAGTAGAGATGGGGTTTCACTATCTTGGCCAGATTGGTCTTGAACTCCTGACCTCAGGTGATCCACCCGCCTCAGCCTCCCAAAGTGTGGGATTACAGGTGTGGGCCACCGTGCCCCACCTGTTTATTTTTATTTTATATCTATATTTTTAAAATGGGATCTCGATATGTTGCCCAGGCTGATACCGAACTCCTGGGCTCAAGCGATTCTCCTGCCTCGGCCTCCCAAAGTGCTAGAATTACAGGCCTGAGGCACCAGGCCCGGCCTCGGGATACTTTATAACTTCCCTAGGATTCATTTATTTCTGTCTCCTTGACTCTGAGATCAAAGCCTGGCATTGCGTCAGTGTCAGTAAATGTTTGTAGAACAAGTGACTGAAAAGGGCAGAGGGGCAGGCTGGAGGTTGGGCACATTGCAGGAGCTTTGCAAGGATGAATGGACAGTGTGGGGGTCTGCAGAAAGTGTGTCCTGGGGAAGGTGGGGGAAGGTTCTGGAACAGGAATGGAGGAGGTCTGGGAGGGTGAGCTGGGAAGCACATGACAGTCCTCTGGGTCCTCAGGGAATGGGACAGCAGCGGTGTGTCTCCCCCACCCTGGCAGGTGGACACGGTGGCCGCTGAGCATCTCACCCGGAAGCGCCCTGGGGCCGAGGCCACCGGGAAGGTGAATGTGAAGACGCTGCGCCTGGGACCACTCAGCAAGGCCGGCTTCTACCTGGCCTTCCAGGACCAGGGCGCCTGCATGGCCCTGCTGTCCCTGCACCTCTTCTACAAGAAGTGTGCCCAGCTGACTGTGAACCTGACCCGCTTCCCGGAAACTGTGCCTCGGGAGCTTGTCGTGCCCGTGGCCGGGAGCTGTGTGGTGGACGCCGTCCCTGCCCCTGGCCCCAGTCCCAGCCTCTACTGCCGTGAGGATGGCCAGTGGGCCGAGCAGCCAGTCACGGGCTGCAGCTGTGCTCCGGGGTTCGAGGCGGCTGAAGGGAACACCAAGTGCCGAGGTGAGAGCTGGAGCTGCCCCCGAGAGTGCTGCTCATCCAGGGGGAGGGTCCTGAACGAACGCCATGAACTCTGCTCTTGGACCCATGTCTGTCTGTTTGTTTGTTTTTTGGAGACTGTGTCTTGCTCTGTCACCCAGGCTGAAATGCAATGGCATAGTCTAGGCTCACTGCACCCTCCGCCTCCCCGGTTCAAGCAATTCTCCTGCCTCAGCCTCCCGAGCAGCTGGGATTACAGGCACCCACCACCATGCCCGGCTAATTTTGTATTTTTAGTAGAGACAGGGTTTCACCATGTTGGCCAGGCTGGTCTCAAACCCCTGACCTCATGATCCACCCTCCTCTGCCTCCTAAAGTGCTGGGATTACAGGCATTAGCCACCACGCCTAGCCCAGACCCATTTCTTAAGTTTCCATTTTATTTATTTGGTTAGTTTTTGAGATGGAGTCTCCCTCTGTCACCTAGGCTGGAGTACAGTGGAACGATCTTGGCTCACTGCAGCCAGGTTCAGGCGATTCTCCTGCCTCAGCCTCCAGAGTAGCTGGGATTACAGGCCCACATCACCACTCCCGGCTAACTTTGTATTTTTAGTAGAGACTGGGTTCACCTTGTTAAGCAGGCTAGTCTCGAACTCCTGACCTCGGGATCTGCCCACCTCGGCCTCCCGAAGTGGGATTGCAGGCGTGAGCCGACACCTGGCCAAGTTTCCATTTTAAATGCTCTTCCTTCTCCTGAGGTTACTAGAGGGTGGATCTGTTTTCTGGGCTCTTTCTCATTTCCAGACTTCTCTGGAAGCCTGGCCAACTTCCCTGCTTGCCGACCATGGGAGGCTGGCCTGGGCTGCAGGACTGTCCTGTGGGGGGACCTTGTTGGTGTCCGGACAAAGCCATCAAGTTCTCCCCACCTGTTCATTGTGAGTCTTCTCTAATTTGCTGATACTGAATTCTCACGTAGCCTTCCCTCTAGACAAGGGCTTCTTACCCTCTGGTTTTCTAGGGAATCTGTGAGCATTGGTGGAAGAAAACAAAATGACTTTATTTTTTTTTTGAGACAGAGTCTTGCTCTGTCGCCCAGGCTAGCGTGCAGTGAGTGGCACAATCTCAGCTCACTGCAGCCTCCGCCTCCCAGGTTCAAGTGATTCTCCTGCTTCAACCTCCCGAATAGCTGGGATTACATGAGTTCATTACCATGCCCAGCTAATTTTGTATTTTTAGTAGAGATGGGGTTTCACCATGTTGGCCAGGTAGATCTTGAACTCCTGACCTCAAGTGATCTGCCCACCTCAGACTCCTCCTTAGGAAAAAAAAAAAAATAACAGGTATTTACAGCCCATTCCAAGTGCCTTGAGAATCTCAAAACATTGTTTTTGCTCATGATGACTTCAGTACTACAGAGGTTAGGAGACCTGCTGCTACATCTTAGTAAAGAAACACAAATGTTGTTGTAGCCCACACTTTTTTCTTCATGTTTCAGTCATTGCATTTCAGCTTAATTGGTTTCCCTGGTATTGCTATATATTTTGTGGTGTGCGTTTGAAGTCATAATTTGGAGTAGAGGTCTTTCTGTGGGCTTCACCAGACTGCCAAGATCAGGGTCAAAAAAGGTTAGGACCGCTTCTCTGGGGAGAGAGTCTCCTTTCTCCTCTTAAGAGGTGAGGTTTTGAGATCTTTCTTCCATTTTCCCACCTTAGCACTTCATCAGCCTTAAAAGCAGCTGGATTTTTTTTTTTTTTTTTTTAAGAGATGGGATCTCACTGTGTCGCCCAGGCTGAAGTGCAGTGGTGCCATCTCTGCTCACTGCAACTCTGCTTCCCGGTTCAAACAATTTTCCTGTCTCAGCCTCCCAAGTAGCTGGTACTGCCAACGCCCACCACCACACCCAGCTAATTTTTTGTATTAGCAGAGATGGGGTTTCACCGTGTTAGCCAGGATGGTCTCAATTTCCTGATCTCGTGATCCACACACCTTGGCCTCCCAAAGTGCTGAGATTACAGGTGTGAGCCACTGCACCTGACCCTTGCCCAGGCTGGTCTGGAACCCCTTGGCTCAAGCGATCCTCCAGCCTCAGCCTCCCAAAGCGCTGGCATTACAGGCTTGTGCCACCAGGCCCACTGTGCAGATGGATGTTTTGTGCATACTGTTGATGAATGCTTTCTTTCTCTCTCTTGCTCTCTCAGCCTGTGCCCAGGGCACCTTCAAGCCCCTGTCCGGAGAAGGGTCCTGCCAGCCATGCCCAGCCAACAGCCATTCTAACACCATCGGATCAGCTGTCTGCCAGTGTCGCATTGGGTACTTCCGGGCACGCACAGACCCCCGGGGTGCGCCCTGCACCAGTAAGTGACCAGCACCCAGGTGCAGTTCATTGGGGAGGGATCAGAGACCCCTGAGGCGGACCCCGACATGGCCCCCATCCTCCCTGGACTTCCTCCCTTTGCCCCGGGCATGCTGCTCCCTAGCTCCAAGGTGAAGCCCGCTGTCTCCAAGGCAAGAGGCCAGCATGGCTGCTGGCCCCTCCACTGCCCTCTCCCCACTGCCATGGAGCAGGTCGGCCTCTGCCTGACCCCCGGTCTCCTGCAGCCCCTCCCTCGGCTCCACGGAGCGTGGTTTCCCACCTGAACGGCTCCTCCCTGCGCCTGGAATGGAGTGCCCCCCTCGAGTCAGGCGGCCGAGAGGACCTCACCTACGCCCTCCGCTGTCGGGAGTGCCGACCCGGAGGTTCCTGCGCGCCCTGCGGGGGAGACCTGACCTTCGATCCCGGTCCCCGGGACCTGGTGGAGCCCTGGGTGATGGTTCGAGGCCTGCGTCCTGACTTCACCTATGCCTTTGAGGTCACTGCGTTGAATGGGGTGTCCTCCTTAGCCACGGGGCCCATCCCATTTGAGCCTGTCAACGTCACCACGGACCGAGAGGGTGAGGCTTGGGGGCTAGGGCAGCTGGTGGTCCGGCAGGAGGGATGTCACTGAGACCCTGAAAGGGAGAGGCAGGGGCTTTGAAGTGGGGTTCCCAGGAAGTGTGAGCGGTCAAGGCTTTGGGGGCAAGAGGCAGAAAGGGGGCAAGGGGTGGGCATAGTGACTCAATCCTGTAATCCCGGCACTTTCGGATGCTGAGACAGGTGGATCACTTGAGCCCTGGAGTTCAAGACCAGCCTGGCCAACATGGTGAAACCCTGTCTCTACTAAAAAAAAAAAATTTAGTGCTGGGCGTAGTGGCTCACAGTTGTGATCCCAGCACTTTGGGAGGCCAAGGTGGGTGGATCACCTGAGGTCAGGATTTCAAGACCAACCTAGCCAACATGGTAAAACCCTATCTCTACTAAAAATTAAAAAATTAGCCAGGTATGGTGGTGGGTGCCTGTAATCCACTTGGGAGACTGAAGCAGAAGAACTGCTTGAACCTGGGAGGTGGAGGTTGCAGTGAGCCAAGATTGTGTCACTGCATTCCAGCCTGGGTGGCAGAGCAAGACTGTCTAAAACAAAAGAAGAAAACAAAAATTTAAAAAGACAAAGGACAGACGTGCATGCATAAGGTTTCCGTGTCTCTGCCTCTCACAGTACCCCCTGCGGTATCGGACATCCGGGTGATACGGTCCTCACCCAGCAGCTTGAGCTTGGCGTGGGCTGTTCCCCGGGCACCCAGTGGAGCTGTGCTGGACTACGAGGTCAAGTACCATGAGAAGGTGAGGCCAACCCGTGCCCCTAGGAGTGGGTGGGCAATGGGTTGTGCTCTTCCGGCTGGGATATCTGTGTTGCAGACACCTGTCAGGCATTTGAATTCCAGCTCTGCCATGGCTTCTCTGGGCTGCCTTGGGTAAGCCCCTTGGCCTGTCTGAGCCTCAGACGCCTCATCTATGTAATAGTTACTGTAACATACCAGGCACACATGGCCAGCACAGTGGCTCAAGTCATGTGTGGTGGCCACGCTTGTAATACCCAGCACTTTGGGAGGCCGAGACAGGCAGACTGCTTGAGCCTAGGAGTTTGAGGCCTGCCTGGGCAATATGGTGAAACCTCATATCTATAAAAAATCTAAAATGAAAAAAAAAATCAGACTGGGCACAGTGACTCACACCTGTAATCCCAGCACTTTGGGAGGCCGAGGCAGGTATAAGAACACCTGGGGTCAGGAGTTTGAGACCAGCCTGGCCAACATGGTGAAACCCCATCTCTACAAAAAATACCAAAATTAGCCAGGCGCACTGGTGAGTCCCTGTAATCCCAGCTACTTAGGAAGCTGAGGCAGGAGAATCACTTGAACGAAAGAGGAAGAGGTTTCAGTGAGCCGAGATTGCACCATTGCACTCCAGCCTGGGCAACAGAGTGAGACTCTGTCCCAAAAAAAAAATTAGCCAGGCATGGTGGCATGTACCTGTGGTCCCAGCTACTCAGGAGGCTGAGGTGGGAATATCACTTGAGCCCAGGAGGTTGAGGCTGCAGTGAACTGTGTTTGGGTCACTGCACTCCAGCCAGAGTGACAGAGTGGGACCTTGTCTTTTAAAAAAGATGTTATGAATGCACAGCACATGGCTTGCACACCTGTAAGTTCTCCCAAAGGCCTCACCAGCTGCCAGGCAGGCTAGTGATGTGAGCGCAGGGTGAGGGGAGGAGGCAAGAACAGCAGGAACCTGGGCCCCGGGTGACAGCCAGTCCCCTCCTTCTCCTGGACAGGGCGCTGAGGGTCCCAGCAGCGTGCGGTTCCTGAAGACATCAGAAAACCGGGCAGAGCTGCGGGGACTGAAGCGGGGAGCCAGCTACCTGGTGCAGGTGCGGGCACGCTCTGAGGCCGGCTACGGGCCCTTCGGCCAGGAGCATCACAGCCAGACCCAGCAGGATGGTGAGCCTGGGGAAGGGGGTGAGGGTGGGGGTTGGAAAGACCCCCAAAGTTGCTGGAAAGACCCCAAAGTGCCATCTTTTTTTTTTTTTTTTTTTTTTGGAGACGGAGTCTTGCACGGGCTGGAGTATAATGGCGCGATCTCGGCTCACTGCAACCTCTGCCTCCTGGGTTCAAGTGATTCTCCTGACTCTGCCTCCCGAGTAGCTCGGATTACAGGTGTGCACCACCACGCCCAGCTAATTTTTTGTATTTTTAGTAGAGACCAGGTTTCACCTCATGATTAGCCCACCTCAGCCTCCCAAAGTGCTGGGATTACAGGCATGAGCCACTGTGCCCGGGCCAAAGTCCCATCTTCATGTCCTCCTTCCTGTCAATCACATGGCACACCCTAAAGAGGAGGGAACATAGGATGTCGAAACTAAAACCAACAGCTGAGTGTGAAGTCCGGCCTGGTTCACTCTGTCCCCCCAGGCTGGAGTAGTGGTATGATCAAAGCTCACTGCATGGCTGGGTGCAGTGGCTCACCCTGTAATCCCAGCACTTTGGGAGGCCAACACAGGAGGATCATTTGAGGTTAAGAGTTCAAGATCTGGCCGGGCGTAGTGGCTCAAGCCTGAAATCCCAGCACTTTGGGAGGCTGAGGTGGGTGGATCACCTGAGGTCAGGAGTTCAAAACCACCCTGACCAGCAAGGTGAAACCCCATTTCTATTATAAATAAATAAATAAATATAAATAAATAAATGAATAAAAGAGTTCAAGATCACCCTGGCCAGCATGGTGAAATCCCATCTCTACTAAAAATACAAAAGTTAGCTGTGTGTGGTAGTGCATGCCTGTAATCCCAGCTACTCAGGAGGCTGAGGCAGGAGAATTGGTTCAACCTGGGAGGTAGAGGTTGCCGTGAGCTGAGATTGTGTTACTGCACTCCAGCCTGGGTGACAGAGCAAGGCTCTGTCTCAAAAAACAAAACAAAAGCTCACTGCAGGCTCAACATTTAGCAACAACCTGACCTGTGCCCCCATTTCGTCATCCAGTAAAATGGGAATATCATGAACCTTCCTGCAGGACTTTGAGGATTCGAGGTAACAGATTATTTTTTATTTTTAATATGCTGGGCCAGTGGCTTGCTGCTTTTTTTTTTTTTTTTTAACTTTGGTTTTTAAGAGACAGAGTCTCGCTCTATTGCCCAGGCTGGAGTGCAATGGCACCATCATAGCTCACTGCAGCCTCCAACTCCCGAGCTCAATCAGTCCTCCCATCTCTGCCTCCCAAGTAGCTGTGACTACAGCCGTGTGCCACTGTGCTCAGCTAATTTTTAAAAATTTTTGTTGAGCTCTGTGTTTCCTGATAATTGCTCAGGCTGGTCTTGAATTCCTGGCCTGAAGCAATCCTCCCACATTGGCCTCCCAAAGTGCTGGGATTACAGGCATGAGCTGCAGCACCCAGCTTTGGACCAGCGGCTTTCTAAACCTTGTACTTTTCTGTAATAGCTTTACTGAGATAGAGTTCCCCTGCCATACAATTCGCCCATTCGAAGTATACTATCAATGGCTTTTGATACATTCACAGAATTGTGCAGTCACCACCACAAGTAATTTTGGGAAATTTCAGCTCCCTCAAAGGCGACCCTATAGCCCTTAGCCATCACCCCTGACACAGATCCTTCTGTTGCCTCAGCCCCTGGCAAGCACTAGTCCACTTCCTGTCTTTACGGATTTGCCTGTTTTGGGTATTTCATAGAAATGAAATCCTCCAGTGTGGTCTTTTGTGACTGTTCACCAAGCAGAATGTTTTCAAGGTTTATGCATGTTGTAGTATATATCTGTGGGTTTTTTGGTTGTGTTTTGTTTTTTGTTTTGGAAGCAGGATCTCGCTCTGTCACCCAGGCTTGAGTGTAATGGTTCAATTACAGCCCACTGCAGCCTCAACCTCCAGGGCTCAGATGATCCTCACACCTCAGCCTCCCCAGTATCTGGGACTGCAGGTGTGAGCCACCATACCTGGCTTATTTTTCTTTTTTTAAATGTTTTTGTATTTTTTGTAAAGACAGGTTTTCACCATGTGCCCAGGCTGGCCTTAAACTCCTGAGTTCAGCCAGTCTGCCTACTTCAGCCTCCCGAAGTGCTGTGATTACAGGCGGGAGCCGCTGCACCCAGCCTGCTGGTTTTTTAAATTATTATTATTATTTTAGATAGGGTTTTGCTCTGTCACCCAGGCTGGAGTATAGTGATGTGATCATGGTGCACTGCAGCCTCAAACTCCTGGGTTCAAGCAGTCCTCCCACCGCAGCCTCCTGAGTAGCTGGGACCACATGTGCTCACCACCATGCCCGGCTAATTATTTTATTATTTTGTAGAGATGGGGTCTTGCTATTTTGCCTAGGCTGGTCTTAAACACCTGACCTCAAACAATCCTCCCACTTCAGCCTCTCAAAGTGCTGGGATTACAGGCATTTTGAGCCACTGCACCTAGCCATTATTTCATTTCTTTTTCTGGAAACGTAATAATCAGCTGTATGGAAATAGCTGGTTTTGTTCATTCTTTTATTTATTGGTAAACATTTCAGTTGTTTCTACTTTTTGGATAAAAGCCTGAAAGTGTTTTATCTTTAGAAAAGTTCATTCAAAGGAGATTTTTTGTGGACTCTGGTATTTATACTAGAACCAAATCAAAACCACTCTGGCAGCTGGGCACGGTGGCTCATGCCTATAATTCCAGCACTTTGGGGGGCTGAGGTGAGTAGATCACCTGAGGCCAGGAGTTCGAGACCAGCCTGGCCAACATGGTGAAACCCATCTCTACTAAAAATATATAAATTGGTCGAGCACGGTAGTGCACACCTGTAATCCCAGCTACTCAGGAGGCGGAGGCAGGAGAATTGTTTAAACCAGGGAGGTGGAGGTTGCGGTGAGCTGAGATTGTGCTACTGCATTCCAGCCTGGGTGACAGGGACTCTGTCTCAACAAACAAACACAAAACTACTCTGGCAGTAAAAAGATTGAGAAACTTCCTCCCTTGCCCTGAGGGACTTCAGAGGAGCCTGCTGGCCCCTGGAGGACAGTTTGAAACCCACTGTTTGTTCCCTGACCTTGCCTGCCTGTGTCCTCTCCCTCCACCTGTCCCCTGTACTGGGGACCCGTTCTCAGGAGATCACAGCTCACTGCTCAGAGCCGGGGCTGGGGCCTCCTACAGGGCTGTCTGTTTCTCCTGATCAGCAACCTTTCCTCCCGCAGAGAGTGAGGGCTGGCGGGAACAGCTGGCCCTGATCGCGGGCACGGCAGTTGTGGGTGTGGTGCTGGTCCTGGTGGTCATTGTGGTCGCTGTTCTCTGCCTCAGGTAAGAACTCTGACACCCGGAGGCCTCAGAAAGCCTGAGTTGATGACCAGTTGCCTGGTTGCTACAGGGCAAGCCTTTCTGGGTGCCCCTCAGCCTCTTTTTACTTGGAATCTTCTCCAATTCCTGCTCCTCCCTTCACTGTGTGCCTCATAGACGTATGTAACTCAGTTTACCTTTTGCTCCTTTCCCCTTGGCTACAGGAAGCAGAGCAGCGGGAGAGAAGCAGAATATTCGGACAAACACGGACAGTATCTCATCGGGCATGGTGGGTTGCCCTAAGTTGATGGAAATAGGGGATTGGGGCCGGGTACGGTGGCTCACACCTATAAACCCAACACTTTGGGAGGCAGAGGTGGGCAGATCACCTGAGGTCAGGAGTGTGAGATCAGCCTGGCCAACGTGGTGAAACCCTTCTCTACTAAAAATACAATTAGCCGGATGTGGTGCTGGGCACCTGCAATCCCAGCTACTCAGGAGGCTGAGGCAGGAGAATCACTTGAACCTGGGAGGTGTAGGTGGGCAGATCATTTGAAGTTAGGAGTTCGAGACCAGCCTGGCTAACATGGTGAAACTCTTTCTCTACTAAGAATACAAAAATTAGCCATGTGTGGTGGGCACCTGTAATCCCAGCTACTGGGGAGGATGAGGCAGGAGAATCGCTTGAACCCGGGAGGTGGAGGTTGCAGTGGGCCAAGATCATGCCACTGCACTCCAGCCTGGGCAACAGAGCAAGACTCCATCTCAAAGAAAAAAGAAAGAACTAGGAGCCTGGAGGCAAGACCTGTGAGCGTAGCCTCTGAGTCACCTGGGAGTTAATTCCCGGCTAATGAGGCCCTGCCTGATTCTCAGGTACTAAGGTCTACATCGACCCCTTCACTTACGAAGACCCTAATGAGGCTGTGAGGGAATTTGCAAAAGAGATCGATGTCTCCTACGTTAAGATTGAAGAGGTGATTGGCGCAGGTGAGAGCATAAGGCTGCCCAGGCACCTGGGAACGAAGTGGGGGTGGGCAGGCAGGAGGGCAGGACCACACCGGGGCGGGAGGAGAGCTGATGACCTCCGTGTCCTTGTTTGAAGGTGAGTTTGGTGAGGTGTGCCGGGGGCGGCTCAAGGCCCCGGGGAAGAAGGAGAGCTGTGTGGCCATCAAGACCCTGAAGGGCGGCTACACGGAGCGGCAGCGGCGGGAGTTCCTGAGCGAGGCCTCCATCATGGGCCAGTTTGAGCACCCCAATATCATCCGCCTGGAGGGTGTGGTCACCAACAGCATGCCCGTCATGATTCTCACGGAGTTCATGGAGAATGGTGCCCTGGACTCCTTCCTGCGGGTGAGCGCCCACCCTGGCTTCTTCGGCCACCTGGAGCTCTTGCCTACACCCAGAGGCCACTTGGGCTAAGAAGCCAGGGCAGACAGTGGGTCCCATGTCATCTCCTCCGTCCTTTTCCTCTTGGGCTAGGCCCTACTCCTCTGCCTTTTTTCTATTTTTTATTTTTTTGGGGATGGAGTCTCGCTCTGTTGCCCAGGCTGGAGTGGTGTAATCTCACCTCATTGCCATCTCTGCCTCCAGGGTTCAAGCAATTCTCTTGCCTTAGTCTCCCAGGTAGCTGGTACTATAGGCACGAACCACCATGCCTGACTAATTTTTGAATTTTTAGTGGAGACAGGGTTTCACCATGTTGCCCAGGCTGGTTTTGAATTCTAGGCTGAAGTGATCCACCCACCTCAGCCTGCCAAAGTTTTGGGATTATAGGCATGAGCCACCGCGTCCAGCCTAGGCATCTTTTTAAAAAAATCAAAACATTTTCCTATGTAACGAAATAACATTGCATTCAACAGAATTACAGTGATTCCCTAGCGTCACTGAATACCCAGTTGATTTTCACGTTTCTCTAGTTGTTCCAAAAATGTCCTTTCCTGCTGCTTTATTCCAACCAGGATCCAGTTCAGGACCAGGCATTGTACCTGGTTATTATATATTTTATTTATTTATTTTAGAAACAGGGTCTCACTCAGTCGCCCGATTTGGAGTGCAGCGGTGCGATCATAGCTCACTGCAGCCTCCAAACTCCTTGGCTCAGGTGATCCTCCTGCCTCAGCTTCCTAGGTAGCTGGAATTTCAGGTGCATACCACCACACCTGGCTTTTTTTTGGAGTCCTGCTCTGTTGTCCAGGCTGGAGTGCAGTGGCATGATCTTAGCTCACTACAACCTCTGATTCCCAGGTTCAAGCAATTCTCCTGCCTCAGCCTCCCAAGAAGCTGGATTACAGGCACCCATGGTCATGCCGGGCTAACTTTTTTGTATTTGTACTTTTGTAGAGACGGTTTCACCATGTTGGCCAGGCTGGTCTTGAACTCCTGACATAAGGTGATTGCCTGCCTCGGCCTCTCAAAGTGCTGGGATTACAGGCATGAGCCACCACACTCGGCTAACACCTGGCTAATTTTTAAATTTTTTGTGGAGATGGGGTCTTGCTATGTTGCCCAGGCTGGTCTCAAACTCCTGGATTCAGCAATCCTCCCTCCTTAACCTCCGAAAGTACTGGGATTACAGGCATGAGCCACCTCAGCATGCTGGTTATCATATTTTCAAGCTTCTCTAAATCCTGTGCAGTTCCTTATGATGACACTGACATGTTGAGGGGTTGGGTCCCTTGTTCCCCTGAATGTCTTGTTTTCTGGATTTATGAGATTCTTCTTGTGGGATCACAATGGTCAGGCTGGTTTCAAACTCCTGACTTCAAGTGATCTGCCCGCCTCGGCCTCCCAAAATGCTAGGATTACAGGCATGAGCCACCACTCCCAGCCTGATGTGTTTTTTTAAAATCACTTATTGGGTATAAATTTACAGGATATGACCAGGCATGGTGCTGTAATCCCAGCACTTTGGGAGGCTGAGGTGGGCGGATCACCTGAGGTCAGGAGTTCAAGACCAACCTGGCCAACATGGCGAAACCCCATCTCTACTATAAATATAAAAGTTAGGTGGGTGTGGTGGGAGGGCACCCGTAATCCCAGCTACTCAGGAGGCTGCAGCAGGACAATCACTTGTACCCAGGAGGTGGAGGTTTGCACTGAGCCAAGATCTCATCACTGCACTCCACTCTGGGAGACAGAGCAAGACTCTCCCCCCAGAAAAATGATGGTGTATGAGTGCAATTTTGTTACATGCCTAGATAGCACAGTGGTTGGGTCAGGGCTTTAGGGTAACCATCGCCTGAAACTATTTGGTGTTTTGTTGCATCCAAAATTCAACGTTTGTCACTAGACTACATGGCAGGTGCTAGGTACCTCAGGCAGATCCCATCTGCAGACACATACTGTCGGTCTGCCGCTGTGAGTGGGGCTGACACAGACCCTGGGGTTACATGGGGATAGCCTTGTGGATGCAGGAGTCTGCACAGAGGTCCAGTTGCAGGGAGTGGGGAGAAGAGATGACATTTGGGTAGATGAGAAAGAGCCCGTTATGAGAAGACTGTATGTTAGGAGCAAAGTAGAGACCCAGAGTGAGCAGGAACTCAGCATGTTTAAGAGACAGAAAGCGTATTTTTTCTTCTTCTTCTTTTTTTTTTTTTTTTGAGATGGAGTCTCTGTTGCCCCGGATGGAGTGCAGTGGCATGCTCTCAGCTCACTGCAACCTCCACCTCCCAGGTTCATGATTCTCCTGCCTCAGCCTCCCAAGCAGCTGGGATTACAGGTGCATGCCACCATGCCAGCCTAATTTTTGTATTTTTAGTAGAGACGGGGTTTCGCCATATTGGCCAGGCTGATCTCAAAACCCTGGCCTCAACCGATCTGCCCGTCTTGGCCTCCCAAAGTGCTGGGATTACAGGCGTGAGCCACCATGCCTGACCAAAGAGACAGAAAGGGTCTTAAAGGTGCCCTAGCTTGGTCGGGCGCAGTGGCTCACACCTGTAATCCCAGCACTTTGGGAGGCCGAGGTGGGCAGATTGTGTTCAAGACCAGACTGGCCAACATGGTGAAACCCCATCTCCACTATAAAATACAAAAATTTGCGGGCATGGTGGCTCGTGCCTGTAACCCCAGCTACTTGGGAGGCTGAGACAGAATTGCTTGAACCGGGACCCGGGAGGCGAAGGTTGCAGTGAGCTGAGATCACACCACTACACTCCATCCTGGACTACATATTGAGACTCCCATCTCAAAAAAAAAAAAAAAAAGGGTGCCCTGATTCACACCTATGATCCCAGCACTTTGGGAGGCCGAGGCTGGCAGATCGCTTGCAGTCAGTTGTTCGAGATCAACCTGGGCAACATGGTGAAATCTCGTCCCCACAAAAAGTACAAAAATGAGCAGAACGTGATGGTGCACATCTGTAGTCCCAGCTAATCAGGAGGCTGAGGTGTGAGGATCACTTAAGCCTGGGAGATCAGGGCTGCAGTGAGCCATCATGCACCACTGCACTCCAGCCTAGGTGACCCCATCTCTTAAAGAGGAGAGAGAAGGGGGCCGGGTGCGGTGGCTTACGCTTGTAATCCTGGCACTTTGGGAGGCCAAGGCAGTGGATCACCCGAGGTTAGGAGTTCGAAACCAGCATGGCCAACATGGCGAAACCCCATCTCTATTAACAATGCAAAATTAGCTGGGCATGGTAGGGCATGCCTCTAATCCCAGCTACTTGGGAGGCTGAAGCAAGAGAATCGTTTGAACCCCGGAGGTGGAGGTTGCAGTGAGCCAAGATCGTGGCACTGTACTACAGCCTGGACAAGAGCGAAACTCCATCTCAAAAAAAAAAAAAGAGAGAGAGATGGGAAGGCCAGAGCCAGTGAACCTGGTGAGCAGAGGAGAGATGGTAGACCCTGCACTGGGTAATGTGATGGGAACCCACTGGAGGGCTTGGGCAGGAGAGTGGTTTAAGAGGATCCCGGCGGGGCACGGTGGCGCATACCTATAATCCCAGCACTTTGGGAGGCCAAGGCAGGCTGGATCACTTGAGCTCAGGAGTTTGAGACCAGCCTGGCCAACGTGGTGAAACCCCTACTAAAAATACAAAAATTAGGCACAGAGGGGCACACCTGTAATCCCAGCTACTGAGGAGACTAAGACAGGAGAATCACTTGAACCTGGGAGGCAGAGGTTGCAGTGAGCCAAGATCACACCACTGCACTCCAGCCTGACACAGAACGAGACTTGTTTCAATAAAAAAACAAACCTCTTTGCTGGCTGGCAACAAGAGCAGGAGCTTGGAGAAGCCTGCAGCAGAAGCCTGTTGCCAGCATCTAGGTCGTGGGGTGAAGGGAAGGGTTTGGATTTGGGACACATCTTCACAGGAGACTCTGAGGTCTATACCCTGACTATCTGGCAAGTAGTGGTATTGCCACGAACTGGAGGGATTTCCAGGGCAGCTGCAGATCTGGGCGATGGATTCCAAATTCAGTTTTTGGACTGTCTGTCCCTGACTGCAGGACTGCAGACGGTCTCCCAAAACTTAGCTGAACCCAGAAGATGGCGTTTGTTTACTGTCTGTGACTTGTTGGTTTCCCTGGTGGAGCAAACTCTTTAAAGTTCAAGGTTGGGCTTTGGACCTTGGTTTTTGCACTGATCATTGGTCATACTCCAGTTCCTCACTGGTCTCTTGCAAAATCCACACACAGCTAATCCAAGAGGGCTGAACGATTTTGTGGTTGGAACAGCACCAATGCATCTCCACCTGTAGACAGTTAGGTCACTCAGGTAACTCATTCCTCTAATCCCAGCACCTCGGGAGGCCAAGTTGGGAAGATAATGTGAGGCCAGGAGTTCAAGACCAGCCTGAGAAACACAGTGAGACCCCCATCTGTACAAAAAAAACCTTTTTTTTTTGCGACAGAGTCTTGCTCCGTCACCCAGTCTGGAGTGCAATGGTGTAGTCTGAGCTCACTGCAACCTCCGCCTCCCAGGTTCAAGCAATTCTACCTGAGCCTCCCAAGTAGCTGGGATTACAGGCACTTGCCACCATGCTGGGATAATTTTTGTATTTTTAGTAGAGACACGGTTTCTCCATGTTGGTCAGGCTGGTCTCGAACTCCTGACCTCATGATCTGCCCACCTCGACCTCCCAAAGTGCTGGAATTACAGGTGTTAGCCACCGTACCTGGCCAAATTTTTTTTTAAGTAGCCAGGTGTAGTGGTGTGCACCTGTAATCCCAGCTAAGTTTAAGGCTGCAGTTAACTACGATCATGCCACTACATTCCAACCTAGGGGAAAGAAAGATACCCTGTATCTAAAAAACAGAAAAGCATTTGTTGAGTATTTACTGGGTGTAAAGCAGTATACCAGGTTAAACGGAAGGAAAAGTTGAAATAGGTTTTCAAATGATAATCTAATTCCGAGAGATTGCTTATCACTGAAACAGGAACCACTGTAAGCAGTGTGCTATGATACTGTAGCAAGAGCTGAGAAAACTTGGAAAAAGAGAAAGAAGGAGGGCTCACCTAGGAGAGTTAGGGGGGCTTGCCCTGCAGGTGAGTTGTGAGGTGGGTCTGGAAGTGACAGA
>NW_016107397.1:3451379-3469591 GCF_001604975.1 Cebus imitator
GCAAGATATGGTGGCTCACGCCTTCATCCCAGCACTTTGGGAGGCCGAGAAGAACGGATCACTTGAGGTCAAGAGTTCAAGACCAGCCTGGCAAATTTGGTGAAATCCTGTCTCTACTATAAATAAAAAGATTAGCTGGGCGCGGTGGCTCAAGCCTGTAATCCCAGCACTTTGGGAGGCCGAGGCGGGTGGATCACGAGGTCAAGAGATTGAGACCATCCTGGTCAACATGGTCAAAAAAAAAAAAAAAAAAAATTAGCCAGGTATAGTGGCACGTGCCGATTGTCCCAGCTACTCAGGAGGCTGAGGCAGGAGGATCGCTTGAGCCCAGGAGGTTGAGGCTGCAGTGAGCTATGACGGCACCACTGCACTCCAGCCTGGGCTACAGAACAAGACCTTGTCTCTAAAAAAAAAGTGGATGGGAGGGGGAACAGTGGGCGAGATGTCCTCACCAAGCCCCCACTCCTTCTGCTCTGCAGCTAAACGATGGACAGTTCACAGTCATCCAGCTCGTGGGCATGCTGCGGGGCATCGCCTCGGGCATGCGGTACCTTGCCGAGATGAGCTACGTGCACCGAGACCTGGCTGCCCGCAACATCCTAGTCAACAGCAACCTCGTCTGCAAAGTGTCTGACTTTGGCCTTTCCCGATTCTTGGAGGAGAACTCTTCTGATCCCACCTACACAAGCTCTCTGGTAACACTGGGGACTAGGGGTGTGAGCCTCTTAGGGCCAGGTGGGGAGGGCAGGTTGGAAAGGTGGGAGGTTGAGCAATTGGCAGCACTGCTCCAGGGAGAGGATACAGGAGCAGGCTGTGGGCAGCGGACAGTCAGCTCCGGGAAGCCGACTTCCGGGTGTCTAGGAAAATAACAGTTGGAGCTGAGGTGGGTGGATCAGGAGTTTGAGACCAGCCTGACCAACATGGAGAAACCCTGTCTCTACTAAAAATACAAAAAATTAGCTGGACATGGTGGCACCTGCCTGTAATCGCAGCTACTTGGGAGGCTGAGGCAGGAGAATTGCTTGAACCTAGGAGGTGGAGGTTGCAGTGAGCCAAGATTATGACATTGCACTCCATCCAGCCTGGGCAATGATTGAAACTCCATCTCAAAAAAAAAAAAAAGAAAGAAAGAAAGAACAGTGGCCAGGCGCAGTGGCTTACACCTATAATCCCAGCCCTTTGGGACACCAAGGCTGGAGGATCACCTGAGGTGGGAGTTGGAGATCAGCCTGGCAAACATGATAAAACCCTGTCTCTACTAAAAATAAAAAATTATCCAGGCATGGTGTCGCAAGCCTGTAATTCCAGCTACTCAAGAGGCTGAAGCAGGAGATTCGCTTGAACCTAGGAGGTGGAGGTTTCAGTGAGCCGAGATCTCACTGCTGTACTCCATCCAGCCTGGGTAAAAAGAGTGAAACTCCAACTAAAAAAAAAAAAAACACAGGCCGGGCTCGGTGGCTCACGCCTGTAATCCTAGCACTCTGGGAGGCTGAGGTGGGTGGATCACCTGAGGTCAGGAGTTTAAGACCAGCCTGGCCATCAAGGTGAAACCCCATCTTAAAAATAAATAAATAAGTAAATAAATAACAGAGGTGGAGAGTAGGAAGCTTGGGGCCTGAGCTGGGGGGAAAAAGCAGAGGTTGGTGGGAGGGTGGGGGGCCAGTGTGCTGGGTATGGTGAGTTCTTCAGTGAGTCCCTTGGCTCACCTTTCTCCTCCTTCTGCAGGGAGGAAAGATTCCCATCCGATGGACAGCCCCGGAGGCCATTGCCTTCCGGAAGTTCACTTCCGCCAGTGATGCCTGGAGTTATGGGATTGTGATGTGGGAGGTGATGTCATTTGGGGAGAGGCCGTACTGGGACATGAGCAATCAGGACGTGAGTGCCCCATGGTGGTACCAAGCTTTCCTGGAACGTTCTCTCACCTGGGATTTGGAGTGAAGGGTGGGTTCACAGAGAGTCATCACTGGTGGGTCCTTGAGACCATGGAGATGACAAAAAGAAGCCATCTTTGTATCAAAGAGCCTGGGGTACAGGGCCAGGCCCAGTGGCTCTTGCCTATAATCCCAGCACTTTGGGAGGCTGAGGAGGGGGGATCAGTTGAACTCGGGAGTTGAGACCAGCCTGGGCAACATGGCCAGCTCCTACTATTCTACAAATAAATTTTAAAGGGTTGGATACAGCATATTTGGGTTGCAGAAGGATGCAGAGATGGAGGGCAGAGTTGGAAGGTAACATGCCTATATCATAGCCCCAGAGCTGCTGGGACCTCCAGCCACAGACAGCCTCAGCTCTGGCTAGTAGGATTCCTGGATCTGTGATTTTTTTGGGGGGACGGGGGGCTGTGGCTCCTATCCTGCCATCTGCCAAGTCACCATTTCCTGGGCCTGTTAGTGTCTCTACTCTCCCTGGACAGCCTCACCAGAGCTTCCTCCCTTCTGTCCAGGTGATCAATGCTATCGAACAGGACTACCGGCTGCCCCCGCCCCCAGACTGTCCCACTTCCCTCCACCAGCTCATGCTGGACTGTTGGCAGAAAGATCGGAATGCCCGGCCCCGCTTCCCCCAGGTGGTCAGTGCCCTGGACAAGATGATCCGGAACCCTGCCAGCCTCAAAATCGTGGCCCGGGAGAACGGCGGGTGAGGATGGCAGGGAATGGGCCCTTCCTCCTGCTCTCTGCCCCCACTCCTCGCCCAGAAGGGTCCATCCCTTGGTGTTGGGTGGGAGGGTCTCTGTTGACCTCTCCAAGGGTAGGCTTCATCTCCTCACCCTGACCCGGGCCTGATACTCAGCATTCCTCCCCATCCTTGCCCCCCAGGGCCTCACACCCTCTCCTGGACCAGCGGCAGCCTCACTACTCAGCTTTTGGTTCTGTGGGCGAGTGGCTTCGGGCCATCAAGATGGGAAGATACGAAGAAAGTTTCGCAGCCGCTGGCTTTGGCTCCTTCGAGCTGGTTAGCCAGATCTCTGCCGAGTAAGTGGTAGCAGGAACTGGAGTGGCGCAGGGGGAGCAGGGAGGGCAGGGAGAGCAGGGCAGCTGGCGGCTGGCGTCAGGCCCGCAGGGTCTGCAGGGGCTTTGGGGGTCAGCTTTGGGTGCCAGCGCTGTCTTCTCACACTACGTTCATGCTTGGAAGGGCCCCAGAGGAGTAGTAGCCCCTGGAGCCGAGGACCCAAGGGCTCTCTGGGGCCAGCGGGCTCGTCAGACATCTCCTGCCATCACGGCCCTGGGCCATCGCGCTTCCGCCTCTCATTCCCTATCTGTCTGTACATCTATCTGCATTCCAGGCCCAGCTCTCACAGTAACAACGTGTCAACTCGGGTTCTCTTTTTCCACCCATAAAAGGAGAAGATTGGGCTAGGTTTTGGAGCTCCTCTCCAGCTTTTATGTGAAATGGTTTTATGATTCCTCACCTCCCAAAGGCAGCGGATCCCCACTTGGCCTGTGTCTGTTACTCCCCCTTCCTGCCTTCCCGTTTCTCTCCCAAGGTCTCCTCTCACCCCAGGCTGAATAACAGAAATAGAAGGAATAGAAATCTAGGGCCGGGCGCGGTGGCTCAAGCCTGTAATCCCAGCACTTTGGGAGGCCGAGGCGGGTGGATCACGAGGTCAAGAAATCGAGACCATCCTGGTCAACATGGTGAAACCCCGTCTCTATTAAAAATACAAAAAATTAGCTGGGCATAGTGGTGCGTTCCTGTAATCCCAGCTACTCAGGAGGCTGAGGCAGGAGAATTGCCTGAACCCAGGAGGCGGAGGTTGCGGTGAGCCGAGATCGCGCCATTGCACTCCAGCCTAGGTAACGAGTGAAACTCCGTCTCAAAAAAAAAAAAAAAGAAATCTAAAGACTAGGCATGGTGGCTCATGCCTGTAATCCCAGCACTTCAGGAGGCCAAAGCGGGCGGATCACTTGAGGTCAGGGGTTCGAGACCATTATGGGCAACTTGGTGAAACCTCATCTCTATTAAAAATACAAAAATTAGCTGGGTGTGATAGTGCTTGCCTGTAATACCAGCTACTCAGGAGGCTGAGGCAGGAGGATCGCTTGAACCTGGGAGGTGGAGGTTGCAGTGAGCCGAGATTGAGCCTCTGCACTCCAGCCTGGACGACAGAGTGAAACTTCATCTCAAAAAAAAAGAAATCTGAAGGCTAGGCGGTGGCTTATGCCTGTAATCCCAGAACTTAAGGAGGCCAAGGTGGACCTGTCTTCCCTGGCTTAAGCCCAGGAGTTTGAGAGCAGCCTGGGCAACATAGCAAAACCTCATATCTACCAAAAAAAAAATTAGCTGGGCATGTGTTGCATGCCTGTGGTCCCAGCTATTCGGGAGGCTAGAGCCAGAGGGTCCCTGGCCAGTCTGCCCCTGCCACGTGGGGCCTTGGCATATCCCTCCCTAAGTCTTTCAGCCTCTCTCGGACCCAGGGGGCCTCCTCCCTTTTTTCCCCCTATCTCAGCCTCCAGCCATCAGCAATCTCCTCTTCCTCTCCACCCAGCTCTTCCTCTCCCAGTTTGGCCTTTTCTTTCTCACGTCTCCATTCCCCTCTACCGCAATCTATGTGGCTCCTTCCCCCAATCTTATTTTTCGGGCTTTTCTCACTTTTCCCTTCCTTCCCGGGCCCGCAAGCCAAAGCCCCCACCTCTGGCCTCCCGCCTCACCCTTTACTGCGGCTGCGCAAAGGACGGCTGCCTGGCTCAGCTGCCTGGCTCCTAAAACTGCCCGGCGATGGTTGACTTCGGCTCTCCCTCCCCCGCTGGCTTTTCTGATTGGCTGACAATCCTGAGGCTGGGACCTGCTCAGGAGCCAAGCGTGGAGAGCGGCCACGGGGACCCAGGGTCTCACCGAGCTCTCCTTTCCTTCCACAGGGACCTGCTCCGAATCGGAGTCACTCTGGCGGGCCACCAGAAGAAAATATTGGCCAGTGTCCAGCACATGAAGTCTCAGGCCAAGCCAGGAGCCCCGGGTGGGACAGGAGGGCCAGCCCCGCAGTACTAACTTGCAGAAAGCCCCCACCCCAAGGACGCGGCCTCCCCATCTTTCTGGGGCAGGATGGGGACTCCAAGAGGCCCCCAGCCCTGCGCCTCGCTGGATTGCACTTTGAACCCGTGGGGTGGGGAGTTGGCTATTTGGAGAGACAGGATTTGGGGGTTCTGCCATACTGGAATGGAACATCACCCCTCATCCCCCTTGGGGAACTCCAGACCAAGGGTGAGGGCGCCTTTCCCTCGGGACTGGGTGTGACCAGAGGGAAAAGGAACACCCATCATCTCCTGTCCTCCCCAGGTGCCCCCCCCACTCACCTTGACGGGTGCGTTCCCACAGACCAAAGAGAGCGTGACTCCCTTGCCAGCTCCAGAGTGGGGGCTGTCCCAGGGGCAAGAAGGGGGGTCAGGCCCCAGTGACAAGATCATTGGGGTTTGTAGTCCCAACTTGCTGCTGTCACCACCCAACACAATCATTTTTTCTCCCTTGTAAATGCCCCTCCCCCAGCTGCTGCCTTCATATTGAAGGTTTTTTGAGTTTTGTTTTTGGTCTTAATTTTTCTCCCCGCCCTTTTGTTTTCTCGTTTCGTTTTTCTGTGGTCCTTGTCCATAACTCTGTGTTGGAGGGAACCTGTTTCACTATCGCCTCCTTCGCCCACGTTGAAACAGGGACCCATCTTGTCTGTTTCCAAAAGAGTGCCTTGGTCATGCCACCTCCCCGGACCCCCCGGGATCCCCAAGCTGTGTCCATGAGGGGGTGCAGGCTGAGGTAGTGAAAGGGGTGGCAGGTGGTGGTGGAATCCAGAAACTGACGCTGGTGCTTGGAGGGGGGTTCTTAAATTATATTTTAAAAAATAACTTTTTGTATAAATAAAAGAAAATGGGACGAGTCCCAGCTCTGGGGGTGATGGGAGGTGATGGACTAGATTTCTAAGGAGAGTGGGGCTGGGTAGGGAGGGCTTTGTGGTTGGCTGAGTGGGGTCAGAGGCCTGGAGGCTGCAAGACTATTGGGGGGCTGGAGCTTGGTTCCCAGCTCCAGGATGTGTTTAAGGTGGTGGGGTGGGGGCTGAGCAAGATGAGTCATTCGCAGCTGCTTCCAACGGCTCCAGCTGGCTCTGCCAAGAGCCTGGGGCACCTCCGGGGTGGGGCTGTCCCCTCCCTTCCCTGTCCTGCTTCCTCAACCCTGGCCAGGGGCTGCTGCGGGAGGGAGGGGAAGCCTTGAGCCCACAGCCTGCCTGGCAGCCCCTGGAGAGGGAAGGGGCGGCAGGAGCTGGAGCAGGGGGTCTGGTTGGATGAAGGAGACAGATGGGGGCCAGATGTTGACAGCTGGGGTAGATTTAGAGGCAATTTGGGGAAAGTGTCTGCATTGGCTGTGGGGGAAGGGAAGGGACCCCCCCACACACACGTGTACACAGGCACATGCATTCGCGTGCACGCACACACATGGCTGGACCGAGGACAATTCTCCCATTCAAGATGCTGCTGAGGCAGGTTCCCCCAGCCTCTTGGGAAGGGGGGGGGGGAACCTCGTGTTTTTCTCCAACTTCTTCCCAAACAGGAAGAGGAGGACAGGGTCAGTCCCCATCTAAAGATCCCGATTTCTTTTCTATCGCCATTTTCTGTGTCCGTTCCTCTGGGGATCTTCCTGGCCTCCCCCGCCAAGACCTGCAGAGGCAGGTCTTGACAAGGACCAGGCTGGTTTAGCCTGGTCCATTTCTTTTTCTTTTTTTTTAGACAGGGTCTCACTTTGTCTCTCAGGCTGGAATGCAGTGGAATGACTTGAACTCCTGGGGGAAGGGATCCTCCCACCTCAGCCTCCCAGGGCGCTGGGATTACAGGCCCAATCTGCCTTTTCCATTTCTGCACTTCAGTCGCCCCCTGTTGACATGTATGGGTCAGTGCTGGATCCCAAATCAACTTGGACCCTTCCCGGCCCAGGGAGGCTTGTCCTCAATTTCCCAACTCTACAACCCTCTTCTGGAGTTCCTCGGGCTCTTGAGTCCTCTGTTCCCACTTCCCTTGATGACACATCACCCATATTTTGTACCCTCAAGGAGGGTGGGAGGGATCTGGGGGTCCATCTAGAGGATGCTACCCAGACCCACCCTCTTCCCCTCCCAACCAGACATCCGGGCTAGATAGCATGTCCTAGAGAGCCGACAGCTGGAAGAAGAAAATTTAAGGGGCACTGCAGAGAGGCCAAGAGTGAAGACGCAGTGCAGGGAGCTGAGGTCAAGGCAGGGGGCTGTGGGAACCCCCTGAGTTCCAGCCCAGCTCCAGGCTGCCCTGAGCCTTCCTGTCACATCCAGCTCTCCAGTGTGAGTGCTCTCCCTGCTAAGGCAAGGGAGAGTCTCGCTGGGCAAGACTCTCCCTTCTTGGGGCCCTTTCCTTACCCAGGCTGGGTCTTGCTTCCTTCCATGAAGGTGGGACCCCCAAGGGCTGGGCATCCCAGAGGATGATCATAGAGTATAATACATTTCTAAGCCGGGTGTGGTGGCTCACGTCTGTAATCCCAGCACTTTGGGAGGCCAAGGCAGAGGGAATCACCTGGTTTGAGACCAGCCTGACCAACATGGTGAAACCCCGTCTCTATTAAAAATGCAAAGAAAAAAAATTAGCCGGGCATGGTGGCGCACACCTGAAATCCCAGTTACTTAGGAGGCTGAGGCAGGAGAATCACTTGAACCCAGGAGGCGGAGGTTGCAGTGAGCTGAGACTGTACCACTGCACTCCAGCCTGGGCGACAGAGCCAGACTCTGTTTTAAAAAAAACAAAAACAAAACAAAACAAAAAAAACGCCATATTTCTAGAACTCAGAATCCTCCCTGGTTGGTTGGTTTGTTTTTTTAGAGACAGGGTCTCATTCTCTTGCCCAGGCTGGAGTGCAGTGGTGCGATCATAGCTCACTGCAGCTTAGAACTGGGCTCGGGCCGGGCGCGGTGGCTCACACCTATAATCCCAGCACTTTGGGAGGCCAAGGCAGGTGGATCACGAGGTCAAAAGATCGAGACCATCCTAGTCAACATGGTGAAACCCTGTCTCTACTAAAAATACAAAAATTAGCTGGGCATGGTGGCGCGCGCCTGTAATCCCAGCTACTCAGGAGTCTGAGACAGGAGAATCGCTTGAACCCTGTCTCAGACTCCTGTGAGCCAAGATCGTGCCGTTGCACTCCAGCCTGATAACAAGAGTGAAACTCCATCTCAAAAAAAAAAATCTCCCGGGCTCAAGCAATCCTCCCACCTCAAGCACCCAAAAATGTTTTATTATTTTTGTAGAGACAGAAGGGACTCACTATGTTGCTCAGGCTGGTCTCCAGCTCCTGACTTCAAGCAATTCTCCCTCCTCAGCCTCCCAAAGCACTGGGATTGCAGGCATAAGCCACCACACCCAGCCTATCCTCCCTGTTTCAACATCCCCAAACCCAAATCCCCTTTGGGGTCCTACATCCTGATCCTCCTCCAGTCCAATTGGCAGCCTTCCTTTCTTTTTTTTTAAACAGTCTTGCTCTGTTGCCCAGACTGGAGTGCAGTGGCGCAATCTTGGCTCACTGCAACCTCAGCCTCCCGGGTTCAAACGATCCCACCTCAGCCTCCTGAGTAGCTGGGATTACAGGCATGCACCACCACGCCCGGCTAATTTTTATATTTTTAGCAGAGACGGGGTTTCACCATGTTGGCTGGGCTGGTCTTGAACTCGCCCTCAAATGATCTGCCTGCCTTGGCTTCCCAAAGTGCTGGGATCACAGGTGTGAACCACTGGGCCTGGCAAGCCTTCCTTTCCTTCTTAGAGCCCAAGCTGGATGTCCCAGCCGTATCTTCCAAGCAAGGGAGGCAGGAGCCCTGAGGGAGAGGGCAGGACATTTGCACCTTTGCCTCAGGCTGGGGTGAGTGGGTCACTCCTACTACGACAATAGAGTAAGAATTCTTCAGCAACCCAGACTGCAGACCCCCTCCCCCCACACTCCCCCACCCTGTCCTCAGTTCCCATAGTAACCCCTATCCCCTTTTGGGAAATGGAAGAATGCCAAGGGCGGGGGCCTCCCCAGAGGGTCACAGGCTGATTAGCTTTTTTTGAAAATGTCACATTTTTTTTTGGTTTGCTTGTTTTTGTTTTTTGAGACAGGGTCTCAGTCTGTCACCCAGGCTGGAGTGCAGTGGCGCGATCTCAGCTGACTACAACCTCTGCTTCCCGGGTTCAAGTGATTCTCCTGCTTCAGCCTCTCAAGCAGCTGGGATTACAGGTCGCCACCGTGACACTGGCTAATTTTTGTATTTTTATAGAGACGGGGTTTCACCATGTTGGTCAGACTGGTCTCGAACTCATGACCTCAAGCAATCTGCCCGACTCGGCCTCCCAAAGTGCAAGGATTATAGACGTGAGCCACTGAGCCCAGCCAAAGGGTGACATGCACCTGTAGTCCTGGCTACTTGAGAGGCTGAGGCTTGAGGCCAGGAGTTCGAGCTCCTGTCTCAGCCTCCTGAGAACCTGGGAATCCTCCAAGCACATATCACCATGCCCACTGATTTTTTATTTTTTGTAGAGACGGGGGTCTCATAATGTTCCCCAGGCTGATCTCAAAGTCCTGGCCTCAAGCAATCCTCCTGTCTCAGCCTCCCAAGGCACTGGGATTTCAGGCTTGAGCCACCGCACCCAACCTTCTTTTTCCATTCCTGCACCTCAGACGCCCCCTGTTGTCGTGTTTGGGTCAGTGCTGGACC
Source organism: Cebus imitator (assembly GCF_001604975.1). Lineage (NCBI taxonomy): Eukaryota > Metazoa > Chordata > Mammalia > Primates > Cebidae > Cebus > Cebus imitator. The sequence continues at coordinate 3,461,074 of NW_016107397.1, forward strand.
CCAAATCACAGCTTGGGCCCTTCCCAGCCCAGGGAGTCTTGTCCTCAATTTCCCACCTCTACAGCCCACTTCCGGAGTCCCTCGGGTTCTTGAGTCCTCTGTCCCCTCTTCCCTTGGTGATACATCACCCATATATTGTACCCCCGAGGAGGTGTGGCAGGGACTTGGGGGGTGAGCTATGATTATACCACTGCACTCCAGCCTGGGTAACAGAGGAAGCACCTGTCTCTAAAAAAGGAAGGAAGGGAGGGAAGGAGGGAGGGAGGGGAAAAGAGGGAAGGAGAAAGGAAAGGGGAAAAGGGAAAGGGGAAAGGGGAAAGGGAAAGGAAAGGAAAGGGGGGAGGGAGGGAAGGAGGAAAAAGGAAAAGGAAAAGAAGGAAAGAAGGAGTAAGAGAGGAAGGAAGGGAGGGAGGTAAGGAGGGAGGAAGGCAGGAAGAGAGGGAAAAAGGAAGGAAGGAAGGGCCACATCTGGCTGGGTGTGGAGGCTCTCATGTGTATTCCCATTGCTTTGGGAGGTGGAGGCAGGATGATTTCTTTGAGCCCAGGAGTTTAAGACCAGCCTGGGCAACATAGTGAGACCCCTTCTCTTCCAGAAAGATAGGAAAATTAGCCAGGTGTAGTGGTGCATGCCTGTAGTCCCAGCTAGTCAGGAGGCTGAGGTGGGAGGATCATTGGAGGCCCGGGGGTCAAGGCTGCCATGAGCTATAAGTGTACCACTGCACTCCAGCCTCGGCAACAGAGCAAGACCCTGAAAAAAGAAGGAAAGAGAAGATTGGACAGAAAGAAAGAAAAAGAAACTAAGGAAGGAAGGGAGGAAAGGAAAGGAAAGAAAGGAAGAAAGAAAGAGAAAGAAAGGAAAGGAAAAGAAAAGAAAGAGAAAGCCATATTCCCCAGCCTTAGCCTCTACTTGACATGTCCAAGTTCTCAGAATCACCCTGGTAGAAAGCCAGAGGCCACGTTTTCTAAGAACTCGGATTCCTGGGGTGAAGTCTTCTCCTAAATCAGAAGCCAAGGGTCTGGGGCTGCTTCCCACCCTCCATTCCTCTGCCTCCCTGCTCCTTCTGTCTCCTCTAGTGATGTCAGCAGGACTGAACGGGCCACCCCCATGTGGCTTTCTCTAAGGGACAACACCCTCACCTCAAACCTAGGCTCCTCTCCCTCATTTTGCACAGAACCCAGCCCTACCTAGGCCTCCACATGCCTCTCTCCCTCATTTTCCTCCCTCCAAGACCCACCCTCCTCCACCATGATCATGTAGACCTTCACATCTCAAAAATAAATAATTCTGGGCTGGGCAGGGTGCCTCATGCCTATAATCCCAGCACTTTGGGAGGCCGAGGCGGGTGGATCACTTGACGTCAGGAGTTTGAGACCACTGTGGGCAACATGGCAAAACCCTGTCTCTACTAAAAATACAAAAATTAGCTAGGTGAGGCTAATCCCATCTACTCAGGAGGCTGAGGCAGGAGAATTGCTTGAACCCAGGTGGCAGAGACTGCAGTGAGCAGAGATCATGCCACTGTATTCCAGCCTGGGTGGCAGAGCAAGACTCTGTCTCAACAAAAAACCAAAATAAAAATAAATAATTTTGGCCAGATGCCGTGGCTCATGCCTGTAAACCCCACCACTCTGGGAGGCCAAGGCGGGAGGATCGCTGGAGGCCAGGAGTTTGAGATCAGCCTGGGCAACACAGTGAGACCCCCCTCATCTCTACAAAAACAAAAAAAAATAAAATTTAGCTCTCATGGTGATGTGTATCTGTAGTCCCAGTACCCAGGAGGCTGGGGCAGGAGGTCCAGGAGGTTGAGGCTGCAGTGACCTCTGATCCCACCACTTCACTCCAGCCTGGGCAACAGAGCAAGACCCTGTCTCAAATAAACAAATACATACATTTATTTAATCTTCTTGTTTGAAGACAACTCAAAACTGAGCAATTTAAAAGACACAGTCCGGAGCAATATCTGAGGAGAAAGCAAGACATCCGTGTATGAGAGGAGAGGAGACTCCAGGCCTCAGCGTTCCAGGCTGCGGGGTCTGTTCTTACCTGCGTCCACCAGCCTGGCCAGTCCGTCTCCCTCCTGGCTCTGCGTTTTCTCTCTAGAAGGAGTCGGGAAACAGACATGGGTCCCCGAGTAGCCCTTTAGGGCCCAGCTGCTCCCCATTTGCACACCCTACCCGCCCTTCGTCTCCCCTTCCCAGAGCTCACCTGTTCCTCCTTGTTCTGTAAATGCTCTCTCTGGTCACTGCTGGTACTACAACCACCACAGGCACCAGCAGTGTCAATAGGACGGCCACCAGGTTAGATGCTTCTGGGTGCAGGGAAGAGACGCAGGGATGTGAGACAGGAAGGGTGGGGACTCAAGGCACTCCCTTTTGGACATCGCTTGCTACCCCAAGGGACCTCCTCTCTCAAAATCTCGAGGTGTGTCCGCTTCTCCCTCCAGGAGGCTCTCACCTCCAGGGACTCCAACGCCTTAGTGCCACCCCACCTCTTGCAATGTTTTCTGTTTCCCATACGCCTTTTTAGACAGGGTCTGGCTCTGTTGCCCAGGCTAGAGTGCAGTGGTGTGATCATAACTCTCTGCAGACTTGAACTCCTGGGCTCAAGTGATCTTCCCGCCTCAGCCTCCCTTCCAGGTTGCTGGGACTATAGAGACTGGGTGTGAACCCAGTTAATTTTTGTGATTTTTTTTGGCGGGGGGAGATGGAGTCTCACTAGGTCGCCTAGGCTGGAGTGCAGTGGCGCAATGTTGGCTCACTGCAATCTCCATCTCTCAGGTTCAAGCGATTCTTCTGTCTCAGCCTGCAGAGTAGCTGGGATTACAGGTGTGCACCACCACGCCCAGCTAAATTTTGTATTTTTAGTAGAGACGGGGTTTCACCATATTGATCAGGCTGTTGAACTCCTGACCTCAGGTGATCCGCCCACCTCGGCCTCCCAGAATGCTGAGATTACAGGCAGGAGCCACTGCGCCTAGCCAGGACTGGTTTTTTTGAGGATGCATGTCCTGCTAATTTCTAGGGATTATAACATGATTTCTACTATAATAATATAATATTGTAAACAGTGCTGCAATGAACTGGAACCAACCCAAATGCCCATCAACGATAGAATGGATAGGGAAAATGTGGCACACATACACCATAGAATATTATGCAGCCATCAAAAACGATGAGTTTGGGTCCTTTGTAGGGACATGGATGAACCTGGAAACCATCATTCTCAGCAAACTGACAGAAGAGCAGAAGATCAAACACCGCATGTTCTCACTCATAGGCGGGTGTTGAACAATGAGAACACATGGACACAGGGAGGGGAGCACTACACACTGGGGTCAGTTGGGGGGAAATAGGGGAAGGACGGTGGGGGGTGGGGAGCTGGGGAGAGATAGCAAGGGGAGAAATGCCAGATGTAGGTGATGGGGAGGAAGGCAGCAAATCACACTGCCACGTGTGTACCTATGCAACAATCTTGCATGTTCTTCACATGTACCCCAAAACCTAAAATGCAATAAAATAAATAAATGGGGAAAAAAAAGAACTTTCTCCAAAAGACTCCCCCAAAAATAAAAATAATAAAATATATAAACATTTATTAATATATAACATATTAATATATTAATAACATACTGTCCATTATATCTATGAATTGATATTATGTTTATAACACATATCCATAACATATATTAATATATATCTATAAAATGTATAATATATAATTATGTTACATAATATATAACATTAATATAGCTACATAATAATATATAATATCTGTAACATATAATAGATATCATTCTATATGTGAATATAATACACATAGAATCATTCTGTGGTGGCTGTCGGCCTGGCTGACAGGTTGACAGGCTGTGAGGGTACAGGGCGTTGGATGATGCCCTCACCTGGTTTTCTGGGAGGTGGCACATCTCGAGGCTCTGTACAGAGGTCTCCTCCGTAACCAACCTCACACTTGCAGGTGAAGGTGGCTCCCTGCTCCTGACACTGCCCGTCGTTCTGACAGGGGTTCTGCAGACAGGGGCTTTCTGCAGGACAGAGAGGGTTGTGGGAGGGGCCCTGAGAGGACACTCCCAGCTCAGGGGAGGACTGAACTGAGGGCTGGGATGCCAGGGGAGAAAGCAGCAGCTGCCAGAGACTGGCCAGGAGCCAGCCAGCCTGGCTCCCAACCCTGCCTCACTACCCCTGGGTTTTGGGGAAACTTCTTTCCTTCAAAACCCCTTCCTCCCTCCCTCCCTTCCTTCCTCCCTTCCTCTGGCCTTCTCCCCTCCTCTCCTCTCCCTTCCCCTCCCTTCCTTCCTTTCCTCTCCTCCCCTCCACTCCCCTCCTCCTTTCTCCTCTCTCTCTCTTTTTTTTTTGACAGGGAGTTTCACTCTTGTTGCCCAGGCTGGAGTGCAATGGCGGGATCTTGGCTCACCACAACCTCCGCCTCCCAGGGTCAAACAATTCTCCTGTCTCAGCCTCCCAAGCAGCTGAGTAGCTGGGATTACAGGCATGCACCACCATGCCCAGCTAATTTTGTATTTTTAGTAGAGACAGGGTTCACCATGTTGGTCAGGCTGGTCTCGAACTCCTGACCTTGTGATCCACCTGCCTCAGCCTCCCAAAGTACTGGGATTACAGGCGTTAGCCACCTTGCCCAACATCTTCTCCTTTTTTTTTGAGATAGGATCTCACTCTGTCGTCAGGCAGTGGCACAATTATGGCTCACTGTAGCCTCAATCTCTTGGGCTCAAGTGATTTTCCCACCTCAGCCTCCCAAGTAGTTGAGACTACAGGTATGCACCATCACACCCAGCTTTTTTTTTTCTTTAATTTTTAGTAGAGACAATGTTTCCCACTGTTGACCAGACTGATCTTGAACTCCTGAGCTCAAAGTAATTCTCCCACCTCGCCTCCCAAAATGCCAGGATTACAGGCATGAGTCCCCTGCACCCGGCAGGACACGGTTGAACCTCGCTGCACTCCATGTTTGTTACATATAAAATAGGAGTGCTGTGCTAACCACCAGGACTGAAGTGAGGACTCAAGGAGGAACAGGGAGGAAGGCTAGGAAAGGATCCAGCAGCTCATGGATGCTCAGGACACGGGAGATCTTTGTCCTTTGTCCCTCTCCACAAAGGCAGGGACAGACATCCTGAAATCAATGTGGAAGAGTCCCAAGGACAGAGAGGGGACGATCCTTGGTGCATGGATGCCCCAGGGTGTGGGGCACCTTGGAAGCAAGCATGGGTGCAGGTTTACCTGGGAAGCAGCCTCGGGTGTGGTTCCCCAGAGTGCAGACCTCCCCCTCTCTGCAGCTGAAGGGTTCGCACAGCAGGATCCTCGAGCTGGCGCAGGTGCAGCGCTGAGAGCAGTCCTCAGTCACAAAGATGTCGCCCAGCTAGAAAAGGGAAGGGCCAGGAGGAGACGCTCCGGTTCCATCCCTGGTCTGGCTCCCTTTGGCACCTCTGCTCCCTGGGGCCTCCCACTGCCAGCCCAGACCTGGTAGTAGATGCCATTGCTGGTGCAGCCACAGTCAGCCAGCGGGAGGCTCTGGGTGCCGCTGTAGGCGTAGCCTGGAATGCTGGCGCAGCCTTCCACGCAGGGGCCCTCGCAGTCCCCAGGGTCCGTCAGGTGGGCACAGGATGCTGGGCAGGGTGTCATACAGCTCTGATACATGGTACCTGCTGGGCACTCCATGGCTGGGGGGAGAGTCACGGTCAGAAGCTGGCTGCGACTGGGCAGGCCAAACAGGGGCAAGGTCACCCAATAAAACTCAGAGATGCTTACAGGCGGAAGCCAAAACACGTCACGGCTTCATCTAGGGTCTTTTTTCCCTTTTTTTTTTTTTTTTTTTTTAGAGATGGAGTCTCGCTCTGTTGCCCAGGCTGGAGTGCAGTGGTGTGATCACAGCTCACTGCAGCCTTCAACTCCTGAGTTCCAGTGATCCTCCCACCTCAGCCTCCCCAGTGACTGGAGCTACAGGCATGCACCACCACACCCAGCTAGTTTGTTTGAAATTTTTATAGAGATGGGGTCTCACTATGTTGCCCGGGCTGGTCTCAAACTCTTGGCTTCAACTGATGCTCCTGCCTCAGCCTCCCTAAGCGGTGGGACTACAGGTGTGAGCTACCACACCCAGCCTGTCTCGTCTTTTCTTCTTTCTTTTCTTTTTCTCTTCTTCTTTTTCACTTTCTTTCTTTTTCTCTTTCTTTCTCTCTCTTTCTTTCCTTTCTCTCTCTCTCTCTTTTTTTTTAACGGAGTCTCACTCTGTCACCCGGACTGGAGTGCAGTGGTGCAATCTCGGCTCACTGCAACATCCACTTCCCGGGTTCAGGCAATTCACCTGCCTCAGTCCTCGAGTAGCTGGGACTACAGGCGTCTGCCACTACGTCCAGCTAATTTTTTGTATTTTTAGTAGAGAGTAGGTTTCACTATGTTGGCAAGGCTGGTCTCAAACTCCCGACCTTGTGGTTTGCCCACCTCAGCCTCCCTAAGTGCTGGGATTACAGGTGTGAGCCACCGTGCCTGGCCTTTTTTTTTGAGACAGGATGTTGCTCTGCTGCCCAGGAGTGCAGTGGTGCAGTCATGGCTCACTGCAGCCTCGAACTCCTGGGCTCAAGCCATCCTTCAGCCTCAGCCTCCCAAAGCACTGGGATTACAGGTGTGAGCCACCATGCCCAGCCTATCCAGGGTCTTTTTGTCTGCAATGTTAGAGCATTTGAAGGAACTGGCTGAGCAAAGGTGGACCCTGGCAGGAAGAAGCGGGATGGGGGATGGGGTCAGGAGGCTCCCAGGTAGGGTCAGAGAAGGAGTCAGGCTGCAGGTTGTACTGACTTGGACATGGGACTAAGCAAGTTGAGGGAGGCTGGGACTAAGAGCTGGAGATGAGGCAATGGTGGGAAGAGAGTTCAGCAGAGGTGGACGGCAGAGGGGAGGGGCAGTGCCTCACCGCAGAGGGTATGGTCCCGCCAGCTGGCCAGCACAGCGCCTGCCTCCTGGCAGAGGATGGCGTACCCGCTGAGGACCTCACAACGCAGCTCTTCTTGCTCTCTGGGGTCCTGGGCAGAGCACAGATCCAGCACACAGTGCCTGGGGTGGAGAGGGGACAGAAAGAGCACAGTCAGGTTTGGGGAGGCTAGGAGACCCACCCCTGCAAAAGAGAGCCTGGAACCCCAAACAGAAAGACATCAGTCAGTGTCCAGGGAGGGTCACAAGGAAAATGAGGCCACAGGGAGAACGGAGGAGTGAACCAGACAGAGCTTGGGTCAGGAAGCTGGCAGGAGGCCCGAGGGAAAGATCAGAGCAGGCACCTGGGCCATTCCCGAAAGTCCTGGGCCCATGACTCACTCCTGGAAGGGCTCTGGGGCCACCGTCTGGTGACAGGCAGCAAAGGGGCCTTGGGGGTCCGCCAGCACCCTACAGGCCTGGGTGCTGTTGCTCGCCAGCTGCTCCGGGCTGCATTCAGACACACGGAGGCCCAATTCGGCCCCTCGTCCCTCCTCCTCCGCTGGTACAGCCCTGCAGCAGAGACAGCCGTGGGGTCAGGTGAGGCCACAATGTAGGTGAAGTGAGGGAAGAAGAACAACTGATTAGCTGGGCGTGGTGGTGTCTGCCTGTAGTCCCAGCTACTCGGGAGGCTGCGGCAGCCGGATGACTTTAGCTCAGGAGACAGAGGCTGCAGTGAGCCGAGGTCACGCCACTGCACTCTAGCTTGGGCAACAGAGGAAGACCTTGTCTCTAAAAAAGATTTTTCTAAAAAAGAAAAGAACAATTGGGGCTCAAACCTGTAATTCCAGCACTTTGGGAGGCCGAAGCTGAGGTGGGTGGATCCCTTGAGGTCAGGAGTTCGAGACCAGTCTGACCAAGATGGTGAAACCCCATCTCTACTAAAAATATAAAAATTAGCCAGGCATGGTGGTGGGCGCCTGTAGTCCCAGATACTCGGGAGGCTGAGGCAGCACTTGAAACTGGGAGGCAGAGGTTGCAGTGAGCTGGGATCACACCACTGCACTCCAGCCTGGGAGACAGAGCAAGACTCTGTCTCTAAAAAAGATTTTTAGAAAAAGAAGAACTGGGAAGGCAGGCTGAGGGTAGGGTGGGGGCACAGACTGGGCTTTCCACTGAGCGGGTGCCCCCACAGTCAGGTGAGAGGGAATGACAGAATCGGGAGGACGCAGGTCTCTCTGCACCGTATCCCTGGAGTTTCATCCTCTGCTGAGGACAGGAGGGCCGGCGGCCACTGGGCGCAGAGTTGTTCATCTCCAGCCTCATCCCTTCCAGGCCACGCACCTGGGAAATCGGAGGAGGGCGTCCTCGGTCTTCACCTCCCAGCTGTTGCCGAAGGTGTTGAGGTTCTGGGTCAGGGCACCAGTGGGCAGCATCATCTCATTCTTGCGGTTCTCATCGTAGTTCCCACACAGGCCACGCACAAGCCCCCTGTAGAAGCTGGGTAGGGAGATCACTGTGGGAGGAAGGGGACCCCCAAAAGTGAGACTCCTCGCTCTTTTTTTTTTTTTTTTTT
>NW_016107397.1:3470547-3481057 GCF_001604975.1 Cebus imitator
GTTGCTCTTGTTGCCAGGCTGAAGTGCAATGGTACGATCTCGGCTCACTGCAACTTCCACCTCCTGGGTTCAATTGAGTCTCCTGCCTCAGTCTCCCAAGTAGCTGGGATTAGAGGTGCCCACCACCACAGCCAGCTAATTTTTGTATTTTTAGTAGAGATGGGGTTTCACCATGTTGGCTAGGCTGGTCTCGAACTCCTGACCTTAGGTGATCTGCCCGCCTCAGCCTCCCAAAATGCTGGGATTGCAGGTGTGAGCCATACGCCCGGCCTTAAAAAATTTTTTTGTAGAGATAGGGGTCTCACTATGTTCTCCAGGGTGGTCTTGAGCTTCTGGCCTTAAGTGATCCTCGTGTCTCAGTTTCCCAGAGCGCTGGGATTATAGGCTGGTGCCACAGCACCCAACCAAGGCTCTGCCCTCTGCTCTCCAACTGGCCTCACTCCACCTCCTCCTGGTCCTCCTCTGGAGCCAGGACCACATCCGAGCGGAGGTCCTCTCACCAGGATTTGCCTGTCTTAGACAGGATTTTCCCTACCCCTTCTCAGAAATGGCCCTTCTGTTCTCCTTTTCCCTGTTTCCACTACCTGCATTTTTCCTTCCACCGAAGCTGATGACCAGCTCAAAGTCGGTGACCAGATAGAGCCGTTGGCCCCGCAGGGTGACACGCAGATGCTCATCCGGCCTGTAGGGGACAGCCATCTTCTGGTTGTTGACCTAAAGAGGGAAGACAGGAGCCACAGGGAGGGCTGAATCTGCCTGACCTAGTACCTTTTCTGCCTGGGCTTTGCTTTTCCCAGGCATGTCCATATGTCTCCGTGAAGACAGGGGAATGAGCTACCCAAGTGGGGGCTTTGCTATTCCACGTGGCAGAAGCCTCTGTGAGGTCCGCCCCCTTCCCAGCCCAAGTCCTTCCTTGCAAAAAATTGGTGCAGTGAGGCTGGGCATAGTGGCTCACGCCTGTAATCCTAGCACTTTGGGAGGCCGAGACGAGTGGATCACTTGAGGTCAGGAGTTCGAGACCGGCCTGACCAACATGGGGAAACCTGGTCTCTACTAAAAATACAAAAATTAACCAGGTGTGATGGCGCGTGCCTATAATCTCAGCTACTCGAGAGGCTGAGGCAGGTGAATCACTTGAATCTAGGAGGCGGAGGTTGCAGTGAGCTGAGATGGTGCCTGCCACTACACTCCAGCCTGGGTCACAGAGTAAGACTCTGTCTCAGCAAAACAAAACCAAACAAAACAGAATAAAACCACACTGGTGCAGGGGATGCCATTGATTCTTCAGCCTGGGACTGACCTTCACACGCCTCATGCTCTGCCCTCCACCTCCTCTCTTCCTCTTGTCTCTTGCCAGCTTCTACTGCCTCCTCACATGCAGTGAGCTTGTTGTTGGATTTGTTTTTGGTTTTGAGACCGTTTCTCTCTGTCACCCAGGCTAAAGTGCAGTGGCAAGATCCTGGCTCACTGCAGCCTCAAACTCCCGGGCTCAAGCAATCCTCCAGCCTCAGACTGTCCAATAGCTGGGACTACAGGTGTGCACCCCCATACCCGGCTCATTTTAAATTTTTTGCAGAGATGTGGGATCTTGCCATGTTGCCCAGGCTGGTCTTGAACTTCTGGTCTCAACTGATCCTCCTGTGTTAGTCTCCTGAGCAGCTGAGATTACAGGCATGAACCACTGCGTCCTGCTGACTCCCATTTTCCAACCCGCCCGCCCCTGCCACCAATGTCTCAGGGAACAGGGACCCCTGACTTCTCCTCCTCCAGATGGCCTACCTGGTCCAGCTGCCTCCCCACACCCACCAGGCCCAGGCCCAGCACTTACCACAAGCTCCAGGCCAGCTTGGAACTGCACTTTATAGCCATAGACGGTGGTAATCACCTCGTGCAAGAAGATGGAGCTCCCGGGTGGATACATCTTGTTGCGTCCCTCCACAAGCAGGGGCTCCACCCCATCAGGTAGCATGTCCACAGTCTTGATCAGGACATAGGTCATGCGGCCACGGAAGCGGTAGCTGAAGCCGTCAAACGTGAGGTAACGGGGGTCCCCGTAGATTGAGCATTGTTCAGACTCTGCCAAGAAGTCAAACAGTGAGAAGGGGCTGGGTGTGGTGGCTCAGGCCTGTAATCCCGGGACTTTGGGAGGCAGAGATGGGTGGATCACCTGAGGTCAGGAGTTCGAGAACAGCCTGGCCAACGTGGAAAAATCTCATCTCTACTAAAAATACAAAAACTAACCAGGTGCGGTGGTATGTGCCTGTAATTCCAGCTACTTGGGAGGCTGAGACAGGAGAATCGCTTGAACCCGGGAGGCAGAGGTTGCAGTGAGTGCCTGGCTCACGCTACTGCCCTTCAGCCTGGGTGACAGAGTGAGCCTTCATCTCAAAAACACAAAACAAAAGAGTGAGAAGGAACCCTGCCCAGGTGTAATGGTCCCCAAAGTCACTCCCCCACGGTGACGTCCCCTGTGGCCACCCTCTTAGGCTCCCTGGATCCTTTCTTTTCTCTTTATTTATTATTATTATTTTTTGAGACAGGGTCTCCTTCTGTCGCCCAGACTGAAGTGCAAGTGGCACAATCACAGCTCACTGCAGCCTCTAACTCCTGGGCTCAAGCAATCCTCCTGCCTCAGCCTCCTAACTGGACTGCAGGAGTACACCACCACCCCTAGGTAATTTTCTTTTTTTTTTTAGAGATGGGGTTCACACTATGTTGCCCAGGCTGGTCTTGAACTCCTGGCTTCAAGAAATCCTCCCAGCTTGGCCTTCCAAAGTGCTGGGATTACAGGCACAAACCACCGTGCCTGATGCCTGAGCTTTTTTTTTTTTTCCCCAATACCTAGTGACACTCAATTAAAGGCCCATTTTTATTTTTTTTCCGGACAGGGTCTTACTCTGTCTCCCAGGCCAGAGTACAGTGGTACAATCATAGCTCACTGCAGCCTCAAACTCCTGAGCTCAGGCAATTCTCCTGCTTCGGTCTCCTGAGTAGCTGGGACTCTAGTCACAAGCCACTACACCTGGCTAATTTTTAAATATTTTAAAGTTTTTTGTAGAGATAGGGTCTTTCTATGTTGGCCAGGCTGGTGTTGAACTCTTGTGCTGAGGTGACCCTTCCACCTCGCCCTTCTGAGTACTGGGATTACAGGCGTGAACCACCATGCCCAGCCTCCCTGGATCCTTGATCTTCAACTTTCTCCCTCTCCTGGCCTGATTAAAAACCTTAGAGAGGGCGGGCACAGTGGCTCACACCTGTAATCCCAACACTTTGGGAGGCCGAGGCAGGAGGAACACTTGAGATGGCTTCAAGTCCATCCTGGGCAACATAGCAAGACCCCATCTCTACAAAAAAATAGAAAAATTGGCTGGGTGTGGTGGTGCATGCCTGCAGTTCCAGCTACTTAGGAGGCTGAGATGTGAGGATCACTTGATTCTAGGCATTTGAGGTTACAGCGAGCTATATGATGGTGCCAGTGCACTCCAGCATGGACAACAGAGCAAGACCCACCCAGTCTCAAAAAACAAGCAGCCAGGCACAGTGGCTCACACCTGGAATCCTAGAACTTTGGGAGGTCAAGGCCGGCAGGGTCCCAGAGGGGATCAGGACCTGGCACATGGCCACAGAGTTGACAAAAGCCAGATTGGAGACCAGACCTCCGGATTCAGTCGCCCGCCCCAACCCCTGCCTGTGCACGGGTTCAGGCTAAACCCCCTCCTGCCCTGCCTCTTCCCCCAGCTCAGCGGTCAAAAGATAGAGACCATCCTGGCCAACATGGCGAAACCCCGTGTCTACTAAAAATAAAAAAATTAGCTGGGCGTGGTGGTGAGTGCCTGTAATCCCAGCTACTTGGGAGTCTGAGGCAGGAGAATTGCTTGAACCAGAGGGTCGAAAGTTGCAGTGAGCCAAGATCACACCACTGCACTCCAGCCTGGTGACAGAGTGAGACTTTGCTCAAAAAAAAAAAAAAAAAAACCAACCAACAAACGAAAACCTTGGAGGATCTCCATGACAAGTCCCATCTTTTTGCCCTATAGGTGCAGGGTCCCAGAGGGGATCAGGACCTGGCACATGGCCACAGAGTTGGCAAAAGCCAGATTGGAGACCAGACCTCCTGATTCAGTTGCCCACCCCAACCCCTGCCTGTGCGCAGGTTCAGGCTAAGCCCCTTACCGCCCTGCCTCTTCCCCAAGCTCTGCCCTGGCCCCAGGTGCTCCCCTCTCCACCCGCCCTGGTCGCTCCCCTTACTATCTGAGACACAGTTGCTGTTGCTGTTGTCGGAACTGAGCTGGCAGTGGGATCCAGAGGGGCATCGGAAGTCCCTGCACTGAATGGCTCCTCCTGTGCAAACACACTTCTCTGTGCAACCACTGGAGACCCAGCTCTTGTCTGGCTGTAGAAGTCACCAGAAGAGAAAGAGAGTAAGAAAGGGGCCAGGTGTGGTAGCTCACGCCTGTAATCCCAGCACTTTGGGAAGCCAAGATGGATGGATCACCTGAGGTCAGAAGTTCAAAACCAGCCTGGTCAACATGGTGAACCCTGTCTCTACTAAAAATACAAAAATTAGCTGGGCATGGTGGCACATGCCTATAATTCCAGCTACTCAGGAGGCTGAGGCAGGAGCACTGCTTGAACCTAGAAGGTGGAGGTTGCAGTGAGCCAAGATGACACCACTGCACTCCAGCCTGGGTGACAGAGCAAGACTCTGTCTCGAAAAAAAAAAAAANTCCTGGTCAACATGGGGAAACCCTGTTTCTACTAAAAACACAAAACATTAGCTGGGCATGGTGCCACGTGCCTGTAATCCCAGCTACTCAGGAGGTTGAGGCAGGAGAATTGCTTGAACCCGAGAGGCGGAGGTTGCAGCAAGCTGAGATCGAGCCACTGGAGACTGGGCCACAGAGTGAGACTCTCAAATAAACAAACAAAATTTCTAGAGCAAAGAATCAGCAAACTTTTTTGTAGCTTCTGTGGGGCTAGCATTTATAGCTATTGCTCAAGATGGAGAAGACATAGAACAAGATTAACATATTTGACCCCACAAATTTTTTTTTTCTCCTGCATGACAAAAAAAAGTCAAAAGATGGAAACAAAAAGGACTGGAACAATTTGTGTAACTTGGAGCACTAATAAAGGTCTATTTTCCATAATAGAGAAAGGGCTTTCATTAAATAATTCAATAAAGACCAACAACTCAGTGGAAAAATGGCAACCGGATATAAGCAGATAGTTTACAGAAAGGGAAATTCAAAGCGTTCCTAAGCATATGGAAAAATGTCCAACTTCATTCATAATAATAGCTCAAATTAAGACTTGTTATTTTTCATGACCGGGCGAGGTGGCTCACGCCTGTAATCCCAGCACTTTGGGAGGGTTGAGGCAGGTGGATCACCTGAGGTTAGGAATTCAAGACCAGCCTAGCCAATATGGTAAAACCCTGTCTGTACCGAAAATACAAAAATTGGCCACGCATGGTGGCACATGCCTGTAATCCCAGCTAGTCGGAGACTGAGGCAGGAGAACCACTGGAATTTGGGAGGCAGAGGTTGCAATGAGCTAAGATCATGCCACTGCACTCCAGCCTGGGTGACAGAGCAAGACTCTGTCTCGAAAAAAAAAAAAAGAGAAAGTGAGGAGAGAAGGGCCGGTTCTCCTTCCTCTTACCCCAGCAGCCTAGTCCACCATCTGAATGGCTTAATCGATGCCAGAGGCAGCCACAGTGCCAATTGGACATCCAAAAGACACTGTGCGGGGCAAGTGCAGTGGCTCACACCAGCACTTTGGGAGGCCAAATCGGGCAGATCACTTGAGGTCAGGAATTCAAGACCAGCCTGGCCAACATGGTGAAATCCTGTCTCTACTAAAAATACAAAAATTAGCCAGGCTTGGTGGTGCTTCCCTGTCATCTCAGCCACACAGGAGATTGAGGCAGGAGAATCGCTTGAACTTGGGAGGGAGAGGTTGCAGTGAGCAGAGATCATGCCACTGCACTCCAGCCTGGGTGATAGAGGGAGACTCCACCTCAAACAAACAAACAAAAAACCACTATGCTTGGTGTCTTATATATGTTGTAAAACAGACACTACAAACTCATTTTACAGGTGAGCAAACTGAGATAATAGAGGTCATCCAACTCATCAGTGGCACCTAAGAGTGAAACTTAGGTCAGCCTGAAATGAGGCCCTGGTTCTTCCACTATGCCATGCCATGTGCTGCTTGTTTGGATTCCTCGGATCCACCCAAGCCAGGCGCCATCAGCCCAGACCTGGCTGGAGATCAATGTGCCACCCACAGCAGTCTTCACACCCCAAGGCCAGCTGTCAAGTCATGGGTGTCCCAGGCTGAGAGAGGCGGGGAAAAGGAGAAAGCACCACCCTCCAGGTGCGTTGCCTCCCGTCCTCCCATTTCCCATCCCAACTCACAGGGATCGAGCCACCATGGGCATCCTTGCAGCTGCACTGACTTCTGGGGACACACTTGTCCTCATTCAGCACATAGCCAGGCTGACAAATGCACCCCTCAGCACAGGCAGAGGGGACTTTGGCGCCCTCACAGCGGCCATCCAGGTCCCAGCAGGAAGGTGAGCAGGAGGGAAGGCAGTTGGTGTACCTGCTATAGGCAGGGCATTCCAGAGCTGTGGGTGAAGGAAACAGTGAGTCAGCAGAGAGGGTCAGAGGGGGCCAAGGTGGGCACGTGTAGGGGGGAAACCCCGCAAGGGCTGGGGCAAGGGTCTGAAGCTTCAGTCTGTTCCCATATAAATACTGATTTAGAAAAGAATTAGAAATGTAGGCATATAGTTATTCCTTTATATAATCATATATAATCTTACAGTTACTTATCATCATAAAAATGTATACTCAATATAACCTTTATTTTACTAATGATTATCGGGTTATGAAGCATGGAACTGAGGTGACATTGTGCACAAAGTGATCCTAAGGCAAGAGGCTCTAAGCCCTCTGTCACGCCCACATAAGGGCTGCTGGAGGGCGCCTCGGCTGTGTGGCAGCGCCAGCACTGGGAAAGTGCCCACCGTTCAGCCAGCTAGGGAAAGAGATATCCAAAATGACCGAGACATCTCCTTCCTGGGGAAGTTAGGAGAAAACTCCGCTTCTCCAAGTTCTTGTGGTAAGGCCTGGCTGCCGTCAAGGAAGCCCGCAGACATCCGGGGGTTTAACTGTCTCTACGTGATGCTGTGCTTCAGTGGTCACATTCCATGTCTACTCTCACGGCCTGCATCTGTACCTGGTTTCTCTTTTTCTTCAAAGATAAGAATTAGTAATAGTAACATAATCTTAGTGTCCTTGACATTTCTGACAAATACGTGAAGAGTGCTGATGCATTAGGTTTTCTCCTCGCCTCGGCTACTTGAAAGTCTTGGGCCCCCTATCTTCAAGATACGTGATTTACCTGACCCTATCACCGACCACCATTACCTCACCCTACCTTCCCTGCCCACTGCTTTGTACTCAATAAAACTCAGAGTGTCCAGGCGCTCGGGGCCACTGCAGGTCTCTGCGCTTTGGTTGGCAGTGGACCCCCAAGCCCAAATTCTCTTTTCTCTATCTCTGTGTCTGTGTCTTTTATTTCTGGTTTCTTGTCTCCGCACCAACAGGGAGGGGCTCACAGAACCCTATAGGGGTGGACCCTATAGGCAGGGGCTGTAGAAACCAGGCTATGGATGGATGACCAACAAGGCTTGGGGAGATTTTTTTTCTTTTGTTATTAATTCAGCAAACATTTACTGAGTGTGGATTGTGGCCAGGCTTTGGGTAAAGAAAGGAATAAGAATGGCCAGGCGCGGTGGCTCACGCCTGTAATCCTAGCACTTTGGGAGGCTGAGGTAGGTGGATCGCCTGAGGTCAGGAGTTCAAGACCAGCCTGGCCATCATGGTGAAACCCCATCTTTAAAAAAATTAAAAAGGCGACATCCACTTCCGCCCTTTTGGCTCTCTGAGCAGCACCATGGCGGTTGGCAAGAATAAGCGCCTTATGAAAGGCGGCAAAAAGGGAGCCAAGAAGAAAGTGGTTGATCCATTTTCTAAGAAAGATTGGTATGATGTGAAAGCATCTGCTATGTTCAATATAAGAAATATTGGAAAGACGCTAGTCACCAGGACCCAAGGAACCAAAATTGCATCTGATGGCCTCAAGGGTCGAGTGTCTGAAGTTAGTCTTGCTGATTTGCAGAATGATGAAGTTGCATTTAGGAAATTCAAGCTAATTACTGAAGATGTTCAGGGCAAAAACTGCCTGACTAACTTCCATGGCATGGATCTTACCCGTGACAAAATGTGCTCCATGGTCAAAAAATGGCAGACAATGATTGAAGTTCATGTTGATGTCAAGACTACCGATGGTTACTTGCTTCGTCTGTTCTGTGTTGGTTTTACTAAAAAACACAACAATCAGATATGGAAGACCTCTTATGCTCAGCACCAACAGGGTCCACCAAATCCGGAAGATGATGATGGAAATCATGACCCGAGAGATGCAGACAAATGACTTGAAAGAAGTGGTGAATAAATTGATTCCAGACAGCATTGGAAAAGACATAGAAAAGGCTTGCCAATCTATTTATCCTCTCCATGATGTCTTCGTTAGAAAGGTAAAAATGCTGAAGAAGCCCAAGATTGAATTGGGAAAACTCATGGAGCTTCATGGTGAAGGCAGTAGTTCTGGAAAAGCCACTGGGGATGAGACAGGTGCTAAAGTTGAACGAGTTGATGGATATGAACCACCAGTCCAAGAATCTGTTTAAAGTTCAGACTTATAATAGTGGCAAATAAAAAGTCTTATTTGTGAAAAAAAAAAATTAAAAAATAAAGAAAGGAACAAGAATGACTCTCCCAAGTAAGCATGGTGGACAGAGGTCACACAGCAACTGCAGCATGACCTTGATGTACATGATCAGTAGGTGGGTTCACAGGCAAGAGTATACAAGGTGTGATGGAAGCACAGAGCAGGGAGGTATTAATTCTGTTGGGGGAGTTAAAGAAAGGCCCTTAAGCAAAAGTAGTGTGAACAAATGGAAATGCATACCATGTTCATGGATAGGAAGGTTCAGCAACACAGTGATATTATTTCTCCCTTAGTGAATGTACACATTTAATGTGATCTCAATAAAATATATCAAAAGTATTTTTTTTGGTGGGGAGGATGGAGTTTCTCTCTGATGCCCAGGAATGATCTCGGCTCACTGCAGCCACCACCTCCTGAGTTCCAGTGATTCTCCTGCTTCAGCCTCCTAGGTGGCTGGGATTATAGGCATGTGCCACCATGCCTGGCTAATTTTTATATTTTTAATAGCGACAGTATTTCACCATGTTGGCCAGGCCAGTCTCAAGCTCCTGACCTCAGGGATCCTCCCACCTAGGCCTCCCAAAGTGCTAGGATTATAGGCATGAGCCACCGCACCCAGCCACAAAAGTATTTTATATAAGTGTGTGCTTTTAATAGGACAAGATGATTTCAAAGTTGAGCCGAAGATATAAGCAAACCAAAAAAGCCAGGAAATCCCTTAAAGAAAAAAAGAGCCATAGCCAGGCCCAGTGGCTCAAGCCTGTAATCCCAGCACTTTGGGAGGCCGAGGTGGGTGGATCACGAGGTCAAGAGATTGAGACCATCCTGGTCAACATGGGGAAACCCTGTTTCTACTAAAAACACAAAACATTAGCTGGGCATGGTGCCACGTGCCTGTAATCCCAGCTACTCAGGAGGTTGAGGCCGGAGAATTGCTTGAACCCGAGAGGCGGAGGTTGCAGCAAGCTGAGATCGAGCCACTGGAGACTGGGCCACAGAGTGAGACTCTCAAATAAACAAACAAAATTTCTAGAGCAAAGAATCAGCAAACTTTTTTGTAGCTTCTGTGGGGCTAGCATTTATAGCTATTGCTCAAGATGGAGAAGACATAGAACAAGATTAACATATTTGACCCCACAAATTTTTTTTTTCTCCTGCATGACAAAAAAAAGTCAAAAGATGGAAACAAAAAGGACTGGAACAATTTGTGTAACTTGGAGCACTAATAAAGGTCTATTTTCCATAATAGAGAAAGGGCTTTCATTAAATAATTCAATAAAGACCAACAACTCAGTGGAAAAATGGCAACCGGATATAAGCAGATAGTTTACAGAAAGGGAAATTCAAAGCGTTCCTAAGCATATGGAAAAATGTCCAACTTCATTCATAATAATAGCTCAAATTAAGACTTGTTATTTTTCATGACCGGGCGAGGTGGCTCACGCCTGTAATCCCAGCACTTTGGGAGGGTTGAGGCAGGTGGATCACCTGAGGTTAGGAATTCAAGACCAGCCTAGCCAATATGGTAAAACCCTGTCTGTACCGAAAATACAAAAATTGGCCACGCATGGTGGCACATGCCTGTAATCCCAGCTAGTCGGAGACTGAGGCAGGAGAACCACTGGAATTTGGGAGGCAGAGGTTGCAATGAGCTAAGATCATGCCACTGCACTCCAGCCTGGATGACAGAGTAAGACTCTATCTCAAA
>NW_016107397.1:3481125-3482468 GCF_001604975.1 Cebus imitator
TTTTTCACTTCTCAGATTGGCAAAACTCCAAAAGCACAAAGCATAAAGCTTTCTTGTCTTTTGTTTTTTAATTTTTTTTCTTATAGAGATGCAGGGGTCTCACTATATTGCTCAGGTTGGTCTCAAACTCCTGGCCTCAAGCTTCTTGGCCTCCCAAAGTACTTGGATTAGGGTGTGAGTCATTGCACCCAGCCAAGAATAAATTTGAATTTGTTTGTATATGCATAAATAAATGGTCTTGAAGAAAAATACTGAGACGCGAAGCAGGCCCATGGGGTGAAGGTGGGAGGGAGGTTATCTTTTTTTTTGTTTTTGGGGGGAGAATTTTTTTTTTTTCTGAGATAGGGTCTCACTCTGTCACCCAGACTTGAGTGCAGTGGTGTAATCATGGTTCACTGAAGCCTCGACCTCCCGGGCTCAAGTGATCCTCCCACCTCAGCCCTCCACGTAGCTGGGACCACAGGCATGAACCACCATACTTGGCTAGTTTGGTAATTTTTTGTAGAGATGCGTTATAACTATGTTACCCAGGCTGGTCTCAAACTCTTGGGTTCAAGCAATCCACCCACCTACCTCAGTCTCCCAAATTGCTGGAATTACAGGTATGAGCCACCACACCCGACCAACTGGGTGTTTTTTAATACTTTAAAAGTATTTAAAATTTTTTAATCCTTTATAAGTTTTTGAATCCTGTGCATGTGTTACATATCAAAAAATCTCTACAAAATTCCTGTTTTAAAATGTAAAAGGATCTGGAGTTATATAGCAGTGATAGTTGCACGACCTTATGAAGATACTAAAAGACACTTGATTTATTTATTTTTTGAGATGGAGTTTCACTCTTGTTGCCCAGGCTGGAGTGCAATGTTGTGACCTCAGCTCACTGCAACCTCCGCCTCCCAGGTCCAAGTGATTCTCCTGCCTCAGCCTCCTGAGTAGTTGGAATTACAGGCACCCTCCACCATTCCCAGCTAATTTTTTATATTTTTAGTAGAGATGGGGTTTCACCATGTTGGTCAGGCTAGTTTCCAACACCCGTCTCGGCCTCCCAAAGTGCTGGGATTACAGGCATGAGCCACCGCACCCCGCTAAAAGACACTTTTAAAAGAGTGAATAAGCCGGGCACGGTGGCTCAAGCCTGTAATCCCAGCACTTTGGGAGGCTGAGGTAGGTGGATCACGAGGTCAAGAGATCGAGACCATCCTGGTCAACATGGTGAAACCCCATCTCTACTAAAAATACAAAACATTAGCTGGGCATGGTGGCGCGTGCCTGTAATCTTAGCTACTCCGAAGGTTGAGGCAGGATAATTGCCTGAACCCAGGAGGCGGAGGTTGCGGTGA
>NW_016107397.1:3483833-3491134 GCF_001604975.1 Cebus imitator
TTTTTTGAGACAGAGTCTCCCTCTGTTGCCAGGCTGGAGTGCAGTGGCGTGATCTCAGGTCACTGCAACCTCAGCCTCCCGGGTTCAAGCGATTCTCAGCCTCAGCCTCCCGAGTAGCTGGGACTACAGACGCTCTCCACCATACCCAGCTAAGTTTTTTTTGCACTTTTGGTACAAACAGGGTTTCACCATGATAGCCAGGATGGTCTTAATCTCCTGATCTTGTGATCTACTTGCCTCAGCCTCCCAAAGTGCTGGGATTACCAATGTGAGCCACCATGTCCGGCAAAAAAATGTACATCAATCAGTAAATAATAAATTAAAAAATAGTCCTCATCAAAGAGTCAATGAGGGCTGAATCAGGAGGAAATGGGAAGGAGGGTGAGGGAGTTCTCAGGGAAGCAGAGAGGGAAATGGGGTTTGGGAGTGGTTTGGGAGTGACAGCGTGGCACACTCACGGCAGAAGCTGCTGTTTCTCCAGAGTGGGGGCTTAAGCCCCTGGCTCTGGCAGACGGTCCCGAAGGCTTGCAGAGCGTCGCAGAGGGCGTGGTGGAGACCTCCGAACACACAGAGGGTGTTCGTACAGCCCACCAGGAAGGCCGTGAGGTCTATGCGGGAGGCGCACTGCGCCCACGTGGGAGCCCGCAGCACTGCCTCACACTTTTCCCGAGCCCTGCGGAGGTCGTTCGCCCTGCAGTTTCCACTCCGGTTCTCCTGCTGTTCCCCTAGGATCTGCTGCTCATCCACCAGGAGTTTCTGACAGCTGGGAAGGAAAAAGAAAGGAATCAACCTAGGGACAGCTGTCCCCCTGCTACGACACAAATTTTTTTTTTTTTTTTTTTGAGAGGGAGACTTGCTCTGTCGCCCAGATTAACTGGAGTGCAATGGCGTGATCTCGGCTCACTGCAACCTCCACCTCCCCTCCCAGGTTCAAGCTATTCTGCCTCAGCCTTCTGAGTAGCTGGGACTACAGGCGCCCACCACCATGCCTGGCCAATGTTTTTGTTTTTGGTTTTTCTTGGAGACAGAAGCTCACTCAGTGGCCCAGGCTGGAGTACAGTGGTGCAATCTTGGCTCACTGCAACCTCTACGTCTCAGGTTAATGTGATTCTCATGCCTTAGCCTCCCGAGTAGCTGGGATTACAGGTGCCCACCACCAAGCCAGGCTAATTTTTGTATTTTTAATAGAGATGGGGTTTCACCATGTTGGCCAGGCTGGTCTTGAACTCCTGACCTCAAGTGATCTACCCGCCTCAGCCTCCCAAAGTGCTGATATTACAGGCCTGAGCTGCCACGCCTGGCCCTATGACAATGATCCGGTGCTCCCAAATGACCCAGAGAGAGCTCTCAGGGACTTCTCACCCTCCTAATCCCTCTGGTGTTCACAGGGAAGCTGGTCTGAGCTTTGGCCAACCTTCCATTGGCCTTGTCTCCTTCCAGGTTCCCTTTCCTTTTTTCCTTCCTGCTCTGTTGCCCAGGCTGGAGTGCAGTGGCATGATCAAGGCTCATTACAGTTTCAATCTCCCAGGCCCAGGGGATCCTCCTGCATCAGACTTGTGAGTAGCTAGGACTAACCACACCTGGTTATCTTTCTTTTCTTTTTTTCTGTAGAGATGGGGTCTTGCTATGTTGCCCAGGCTGGTCTCAAACTCTTAGGCTCAAGCAATCATCCCACATCGGCCTCATAAAGTGTCAGGAGTACAGGTGTGAACCTCTGCACCCAGCCATTTTTAAACTTTTTTTTTTTTGAGGCAGAATGTCGCTCTGTTGCCCAGGCTGGAGTGCAATGGTGAGATCTCAGCTTACTGAAACCTCTGCCTCCTGGGTTCAAACAAGTCTCCTGCCTCAGCCTCCTGAGTAGCTGGGATTACAGGCACCTGCCACCATACCAGGCTAATTTTTGGATTTTTAGTAGAGATGGGTTTCACCTTGTTGGTCAGGCTGGTCTCAAACTCCTGACCTTGTGATCTGCCTGCCTCGGCCTCCCAAAGTGCTGGGATTACAGGCGTGAGCCACGGCACCTGGCCTGTTTTTAAACTTTTTAAGACAGAGTCTTGCTCTGTCATCCAGGCTGGAATGCAGTGATGCAATCATAGCTCACTGCAGCCTTCAAATCTTGGACTCAAGCAATCTTCCTCCTAAAGCCTCCTGAATAGCTGAGACTACAGGGATGTGCCACCTTGCCTGGCTAATTTTTGTTTTTAATTTTTTTTTGTAGAGATGGGGGTCTTGCTATGTTGCCTAGGCTAGTCTCAAACTCCTGGCCTCAAGTGGTCCTCCAGTCTTGGCCTCCCAAAGTGCTGGAATTACAAGCATGAGTCACTGCTCCTGCCCCTCCTCCAAGGTTTCTAAGTAAGGAAAGGAAGACTTTCATATTTCTCTAACTGGGTTCTAGCAGCCTTGAGATGGATCAATTACACACATCACCCCAAAATGTCCAGAAGCCATCACCCTCAAATCAGACACACAAAGCAACATTCTGGCCTGGAATCCCAGCACTTTGGGAGGCCATTGTGGGTGGATCACTTGAGGTCAAGGAATTTGAGACCAGCCTGGCTAATATGGTGAAACGCCATCTCTACTAAAAATAAAAAAATTAGCCAGACATGGTGGCTCGTGCCTGTAATCCCAGCTACTCGGGAGGCTGAGGCAGGAGAATCACTTGAACCTAAGAGGCAGAGGTTGCAGTGAGCTGAGATCATGCCACTGCACTGTAGCCTGGGTGGCAGAGCAAGACTGTCTCAAAACACACAAACAAAAACAATTGAAGACGAATTAAAAATAAACATTCTGGTCTTCCTGCCCCAGGTGTACCCTACAGTCTAGCTCCCCATGTCATGTTGCTATGAAAGGCTAGAGGGGTGACCAGGCGAGGTGGCTCTAGCCTATAATCCTAGCACTTTGGGAGGCTGAGGTGGGCAGATCACTTGAGCTCAGGAGTTTGAGACCAGCCTGGACATGGTGAAACCCCTTCTCTACCTAAAATACAAAAATTAGCTGAGCCGAGCATGGGGCATAGTGGCATGCACCTGTAATCCGGATACTCGGGAGGTAGAGGCACAAGAATTGCTTGAACCCAGGAAGTAGAGGTTGCAGTGAGCCAAGACTGTGGCACTGCACTCCAGCCTGGCTTATAGAGCAAGACTCCATCTCAAAAAAAAAAAAAAAATGAAAAAAATGAAAACGAAAACTAGAAGGGTTGGCTCATGTCTATAATCCCAGCACTTCGGGAGGCCGAGGCGGGCACATTGCCTTAGGTCAGGAGTTTGAGACCAGCCTGGCCAACATTGTGAAACCCCATCTCTACTATGAAATACAAAAATTAGCCGGGCATGGTGGCAGGTGCCTGCAATCCCAGCTACTCAGGAGGCTGAGACAGGAGAATTGCTTGAACCCAGGAGGTAGAGGTTTCGGTGAGCCAAGATCATGCCACTGCACTCCAGCCTGGGTGACAGAGTGAAACCATCTCGATGAAAGAAGGAAGGGTAAAGGAGAAGGGGGAAGGGGGAAGGGGGAAGGGAAGGGAAGGGAAGGGATGGAAAAGAGAAAAGCTAGAGGGTCTTAGGGGACCACTACCTTGGGTCAATGTCCTTATCTTTCCAGCTGTTCACGAATTCGCTGTCACTCTGGGCTAGCTCATCGCTGGGCATCATTAGCTCATCCTCTTCCTCATCGTTGAAGTTCCCACACACGCCACAGACCTGGGTGGGAAGAGTGGTTTTTCAGTGCTGGGGAAGCACGGAGCTGTTTTTCTTTCTTTCTTTTCCTTTCTTTTTTTTTTTTTTTTTTTTTTGTTTTTTTTTTTTTTTTTTTTTCGTATGTCGAACAGGCTGGAGTGCAGTGGCACAATCTTGGCTTACTTGAACGTCCACCTCTGGGGTTCAAGCAATTCTCCTGCCTCAGCCTCCCGAGTAGCTGGGATTGCAAGCGTGCACCACCATGCCTGACTAATTTTTTAAAATTATTATTTTTGGTAGAGACAGCATTTCACCATGTTGGCCAGGCTGGTCTTGAACTCCTGACCTCAGATGATCCACCTGCCT
Organism: Cebus imitator; assembly: GCF_001604975.1. Lineage (NCBI taxonomy): Eukaryota > Metazoa > Chordata > Mammalia > Primates > Cebidae > Cebus > Cebus imitator. The sequence continues at coordinate 3,487,877 of NW_016107397.1, forward strand.
CAGCCTTCCAAAGTGCTGAGATTACAGGCATGAGCCACCGCGCCCAGCTGAGAGTGGTTTTTCCTGGGAACATCCTCGTCCATCCTACACAGAAAGGCACACTCCTCTGCTGCCCTGCTCCATCCTGAGGAGCGGCAGGCCGGATGTGAACACTGCCTCCCACCCTTGCCACCCGCCGGTCTTCCTGGTGCTGCCTACCCTGTGAACACAGCCAGATGTTTTCCTCACCTTTCCATAGTAGGTAGTGGGAATTTCAATCTCTAAGAGACGATTCCCATCAAACTTGACCTGCACGCCAGTCTTGAAGTTAACAATTGTGTAGATGCTGCTGGACTTGACGCTGACCCCGGGGATCTGGGAGATTGCGGGGAGGGTGACCTGTTTGCTGTTGATCTAAACAGAAGGGCAGTGACAGTGAGTAGGAGGAGGGACTGGAGTCCCCTCCCCAGCACTCCCTCCCAACCCCGGTCACCACACCCTGCTCACCAGCACATGGCGGCCCTTCTTCAGGGTGACCCGGGCATCGTAGATGTCAATGTAGACCTCATGAAGACGAAAAGACTCAGTCCCACCTTCCTCCTTCTCATGCTTTGCACTGATCTTGAAGAAGGGCAAGTCCATGGCGGGGTGGCAGACTTTCACCAGGATGTGAGTGCAGGCGTCGGGGATGGAATGGTTACTGCCATCAAAGCTCACATAGTGGGACTCCCCTGGGAGCTGACACACTCCCATACCTGGGAGGACAGAGAGACAGCCGGGCTATGGCCCTCCCTCTGGCAGGTACAGGGTCCCTGGGAAACTAGTCCTGGGTTCCCCTGCCTTCCAGAAAAGTGTCAAGACCCCAGGTCTGGCCATGCCCAGTGGCTCACGCCTGTAATCCCAGCACTTTGGGAGGCCCAGGAGGGCTGGTCTGAGACCAGCCTGACCAACGTGGTGAAACCCCATCTCTACTTTAAAAATGCAGAAAAATTAGGGTGTGGTGAAGTGCACCTGTAATCCCAGCTACTTGGGAGGCTGAGGCAGGAAAATCACTTGAACCAGGGAGATGGAGGTTGCAGTGAGCCGAGATTGTGCCATTGCATCCAGCCTGAGCACCAGAGACTCTGTCAAAAAAAAAAAAAAAAAGACCCTGGGGCCAGGGCTGAGGCATGAGGTTTATGGGTGGAGGGGAGCATGATTCTTCGGAGGAAGGATTATTATTTTCTTTTTTGAGACACTGTCTCTCTCTGTCAGCCGGGGTGGAATGCAGTGGCATGATCATAGCTCACTGTAGCCTCAAACTCCTGGGCTCAAGCAATCTTCCTACCTCACCCTCCAGAGTAGCTGGGACTACAGGCATGAAGTACCCTATTCAACTAATTTTTTACAAAACTTTTTTTTAAGAGACAGGGTCTTCTTCTGTTACCCAGGCTGGAGTGCAGTGGCAAGATCATAGTGCACTGCAGACTCTAATTCCTGAGCTCAAGAGATCCTCCTACCTCAGCTTCCCAAGGAGCTGAGACTACAGGTGTGATGTCTTTAATTTCTATTTTTAATTTTTTAGTTTTTATTTTTTGTAGAGATGGGGTCTTGCTGTGCTGCCCAGGTTGCTCTTGAACCCTTGGCCTCAAGTGATCCCACCTCAGCTTCCCAAAGCACTGGGATTAAAGGCGTGAGCACCATGCCCAGCCTCCAGGGAAGGATTTATTTATTTATTTAGAGATGGAGTTTTGTCGCCCAGGCTGGAGTTCAATGGTGCGATCTCCACTCACTACAACCTCCACCTCCTGGTTTCAAGGATTCTCCTGCCTCAGCCTCTCGAGTAGCTGGGATTACAGGCACCCACCACAGTGCTTGGCTAATTTTTGTATTTTTAGTAGAGATGGGGTTTAGCCATGTTGGCCATGTTGGCTAGGCTGGTCTCAAACTCCCAGTCTCACTTGATCCACCTGGTTTGTCCTTCCAAAGTGCTGAGATTACAAGTGTGAACCACCACGTCCGGCCCCAGAAAGGATTTATAATACCCCATCTAAGTTGGTGGCTGCTACAGGGGAAGGTTGGGTGAGCCCTGAGGCCCCCTTCTCAGCAGTTGGAGGTCACTTTTCCCACCCGAAGCTCTTCATTATAGCAGTTATGAGCCAAAACCTGAATCTGAGTGCCACAGGCAGCAGGGAGTCTGTTGGGGAGTTGGGAGAGCTGGCCTCAGGGCCGTGGGGTCCCCCCGTCACCGTGGTCCTCTTACCTGAGGCCCGACAACGGAGCAGCCCATCCAGGGCCCAGCATATCTGGTTGGGTTTGCAGCTGCTTTGGATGCAGGTGATGTTGTTGTGGATGGAGCAGGTGCAGAGCCTGGCGCAGGTGTTCTCTGTGTACCAGCGCTCCCCGACCTGTGGGCCACAGGGATTGGCAGAGCCAACAGAAACTTAGAATCAGAAGATGGGCTGATGCCCCGGTCAAAACTGGCTGCAGCATCTGGCCTTCCTCCTTGCCCCCAAGCATTGGCCAGCCCTGCCCCTCCCAGGTTCCGAGCCTTCTTCCTGCCTCTCCTGAGCTTGTCCTGACCCTAAACGTGTGGACCTGGAAAGGGCAGGGCCCCTGCTAGCTGGCCTCTCACCGGGTGGTAGGAGCCCGCTGGGTCGGTGCAGCCACACTGGCCAAGGGGCACGCATGAGGTTCTGCTCAAGATGTGGCCTTTCTGACATTCGCAGCCCTCAGCACAGGGCAGTGCTTTGGGGCAGTCCCTCGGGGTGTTTATGCTGTTGCAGGTGGCTGGGCAAGGGCTGGCACAGGTGCTGTAGCTGCTGCCAGGTGGGCACCTCATAGCTAAGGAAAAAGAGCATTAGGAAGAGTCAGGGGGGCATCTTCAGTTCCCAAACCTTAGGGCATCAAAAGCTCCTAGTAGTGGCCGGGCACGTGGCTCACGCCTGTAATCCCAGCACTTTGGGAGGTCAAGGCAGGCGGATCACCAGAGGTTGGGAGTTTGGGACCAGGCTGGCCAATATGGTAAAAAAACCATCTCTACTAAAAATACAAAACTTAACTAGGTGTGGTGCACATGCCTGTAGTCCCAGCTACTCAGGTGGCTGAGGCATGAGAATCGCTTGAACCCGGGAGGCAGAGGCAGAAGCTACAGTGAGGCGAGTGAGGTCAGACCACTCCACTCCAGCCTTGGGGACAGCAAGACTCTCAAAAACAAACAAACAAAAAACAGATATAAAATTTACCATTTTAACCATTTTTATTTACTTATTCCTTTTTTTTTTTTTTTTTTTTTTTTTT
>NW_016107397.1:3491180-3494354 GCF_001604975.1 Cebus imitator
CAGTGGCGCGATCTTGGCTCAACGCAACCTCCACCTCCCAGGTTCAAGTGATTCTCCTGCCTCAGCCTCCTGAGTAGCTGGGACTACAGGCATGCACCGCCATGCCCGGCTAATTTTGTATTTTTTTAGTAGAGATGGGGTTTCTCCATGCTGGTCAGGCTTGTTTTGAACTCCTGACCTTAGGTGATCCAGCCACCTTGGCCTCCCGTAGTGCTGAGATGAACAGGCGTGAGCCACCGCGCCCGGCCAACCATTTTCAAATGTACACCTCAACAGCACTGAGTACGTTCACACTGCTGGGCAGCCATCACCGTCATTCATTCACAATTTGGGTTTTGGTTTGTTGTTCACTCTTGCTTTTTTTACTCTTGTCACCCAGGCTGGAGTGCACTGATCTGACCTTGCCTCACTGCAACCTCTGCCTCCTGTTCAAGCAATTTCCCTGCCTCAGTCTCCTGATTAACTGGGATTACAGGCACCCGCCACCATGCCCAGCTAATTTTTTGTATTTTTAGTGGAGACGGGGTTTCACCATGTTAGTCAGGATGATCTACAACTCTTGACCTCAAGCGATTCGCCCACCTTGACCTCCCAAAGTGCTAGGATTATAGGCATGAACGACTGAGCCTGGCCAAATTCCTTAATTTTTTGGTAGAGATGAGGATGTTGCTGTGTTTCTTAAGCTGGTCTTGAACTCCTTGACTCAAGTAATCCTCCTACCTCAGCCTCCCAAATTTACCACAACTTTGAAGAAAAAAAAGGAGTTCCTGGTTAAGAAAGGAAGGGAACAAGGCCAGCCCAGGTAAAAGCAGAAGGAGACATTAACCAAATAAAGGCAGAACTTTGGGGAAGGTGAGAAAGCGATGGAGGGCCCCGGGAGATCCGTAGAAGATGGAGCTGGGCTTGCACAGAGGCTGGAATGGAGGATGGAGGAAGCAAAATGTGTCCACTGAGAACCAGGCTGTGCAGAGAAGGGCAGAGGCGCAGAATTTAGAGGACGAAGCCGGGCGCAGTGACTCACGCCTGTAATCCCAGCACCTTGGGAGGCCAAGGTGGCAGATCACGAGGTCAGGTGTTTGAGACCAGCCTGGCCAACATTGTGAAACCCTGTGTCCCCTAAAAATACAAAAATTAGCCAGGTGTGGTGGGGGATGCCTGTAATCCCAGCTACTCGGGAGGCTGAGGTGGGAGAACTGCTTAAACACCGGAGGTGGAGGTTGCAGTGGGCCGAGATTACGCCACTGCACTCTAGCCTGGGCAACAGAGACCCCGTTTCAAAAAGAAAAAGAATTTAGAGGAAAAAAGGGAGGGCAGGGTTCTGGAGGGTTCCTGTGGGCTATGGGAATAGGTGGCCAGCTCACTCACGGCAGAAGGTTCTGTTCCGCCAGGCAGGGGCCTGGCCAGCCTCGGCACACAGGGACGCATAGGCCTGCAGGGAGTGGCACAGGGCTGTGGTGTCACCCTTGGTCTCACACTGGCCTTGCACGCAACTGGCGAAGATGGACTGAGGAGGCACCACCTGATGACACTGAGAGAAGGGTCCTGCAGGAAAAGAGAAGGCAGGTGAACCAGGAGAGGGGCCCGGAAGGAGCAGGGCCATGTGGCTTCCCTGGGGCTGACTGGACATCCACTTCAATCAAAACCTGGATTTTCCCGCCAGGCACAGTGGCTCACACCTGTAATGCCAGCACTTTGGGAGGCCAAGGTGGGCAGATCACTTGAGGTCAGGAGGTCGAGACTCACCTGACCAACATATCAAAACCCAATCTCTACTAAAAATATAAAAATTAGGGGGGCATGGTGGCGTGTGCCTGTAGTCCAGGCTACTCGGGAGGTTGAGACAGGAGAAGTTCTTGGATCTGGGAGGCAAAGGTGGCAGTGAGCTGAGATTGCACCACTGCACTCCAGCCTGGGCAACAGAGCGACACTCCATCTCAAAACAAAGAAACAAAAAACCCCTGGATTTTCCAGCCTGGGCAACACAGTGAAACTCTGTCTCTACAAAAAATATGAAAATTAGCCAAGCATGGTGGCACACACCTGTAGCCCCCTGCTCGGGAGGCTGAGGCAGTAGAATGAGCTATCATTGTGCCACTGCACTCCAGCCTAGGCGACAGAGTAAGACCCTGTCTGAATAAAAACAAAATAAACAAACAAAACCCAGATTTGTGTGGTGGCTCCCACCTGTAACCTCAGCAATTTAGGAGAGCAAAGTAGGAGAATCACTTGAGCCCAGGAGTTCAAGACCAGCCTGGGCAGCATAGCATGTCCTCATCTGTACAAAATATTAAAAACTTAGTTCACTTCATGCACTTTGAAGAAAACAAAAAAGAAAAAAAAATTAGGCCAGGCACAGTGGCTCACGCCTGTAATCCCAGCACTTTGGGAGGCCAACGCAGGCAGATCATTTGAGGTCAGGCATTCAAGACCAGCCTGGCCAACATGGTGAAACCCTGTCTCTACTAAAAATACAAAAATTAGCTGGGCATGGTGGCGCGTGCCTGTGGTCACAGCTACTCGGGAACCTGAGGTGGGAGAATAGCTTGAACCCAAGAGGCAGAGGTGGCAGTGAGCCAAGATCATGCCATTGCACTTCAGCCTGGGTAACAGAGCTAGACTCTTGTCTCAAAAAAATAAAAAAAACATTAGTTGGGCATGGTGGTGCATGCCTGTGTTCCCAGCTACTCCAAAGGCTGAGGCAGGAGGACTACTTGACCCAGGATTTCAAGCCTGCAGTGAGCTGTGATCATACCACTGCATTCAAGCCTGGGCGACAGAGTGAGACCTTGTCTCTTAAAAAACAGGAAAAAAGAAAAAACAGCCAGGCATGATGGCTCATGATGCCTGTCATCCCAACTACTTGGGAGGCTGAGGTGGGAGGATCCCTTGAGGTCCATAGTTCCAGACCAGCCTGGGCTACATAGTGAGACTCCTCCATCTCTATTAAAACATTTTAAATCCAAAAAAAAAAGGCAGAGTGTGGTGACTCACACCTGTAATCCCAGCACTTTGGGAGGCCAAGGTGGAAGATCATGAGGTCAGGAGTTCAAGACCAGCCTGGCCAATATGCTGAAACCCCATCTCTACTAAAAATATAAAAATAAGCCAGGCATGGTGGCACACACCTGTAGTCCCAGCTACTCAGGAGTCTGAGGCAGGAGAATGGCTTGAACC
>NW_016107397.1:3494469-3496851 GCF_001604975.1 Cebus imitator
AAAAAAAAAAAAAAAAAAAAAAAAAAATCCCAGATTTATCTACTGCCTGAGACACAAAGACAGACCAGTCAGTCATAGGTCCCAAGAAGGTGACTGCTGGTTGGCCCTGTGTTCCCATTTGCCTTCCTCTCTGTTTCTGGTCTTGTTTCTCCTTCTCTGACCAGATTCCCTCCCTGGCCTCCTGTCCTTCAGGGAGGAAAAAGGGCCAACAGGGACATGTCTTACCCTGAGGGTTTATTAAGATCACACAGTTCTTGCTCCAGGCGTCTGCCATGCCATTCTCCTGGCAGCTAGAGGGCTTGCCACCCATAGGGAAACAGCTGAATGAGGAGAGGATACAAACTGAGGGCTACAGGCTGGGCGCAGTGGCTCATGCTTGTAATCCCAGCACTTCAGGAGGCCAAGGCAGGAGAATTGCTTGAGACCAGGAGTTCAAGACCAGCCTGGGCAACATAGTGAGATCCCATCTCTACACACAAAAATTTTTTATTGTACTTTTAGCTCTGGGGTACGTGTGCAGAACCTCCAAGTTTGTTACATAGGTATACACGTGCCATGGTGGTTGGCTGCCTCTATCACCCCATCATCTACATTAGGTATTTCTCCTAATGCTATCCCTACCCTAGTCCCCCAACCCCCGATCCCAGCTCTACACAAAATTTTTTTTTCAAGGCAGCGCTGAAGGAATCTACACAAAATTTTTAAAAATTAGCCAAACTACAGCTGGGCGTGATGGCTCGTGCCTGTAATCCCAGCACTTTGGGAGGCCAAGTTGGGTGAATCGTGAGGTCACAAGTTTGAGACCAGCCTGACCAACATCGTGAAACCCCTATCTCTACTAAAAATTCAAAAATTAGCTGGGCATGGTAGCACATGCCTATAATTTCGGCTATTCAGGAGAATGAGGCAGGAGAATCGCTTCAACCCAGGAGGCGGAGGTTGTGGTAAGCCAAGATCTCTCCACTGCACTCCAGTCTGGGTAACAGAGCAAGACTCTGACTCAAAGAAAAAAAAAAATTAGCCAGGTGTGGTGGCATGTGCCTGTAGTCCCAGCGACTTGGAAGGCTGTGGTGGGAGGATGGCTTGAGCCCAGCAGTTGGAGGCTCCAGTGAGCTATGACTGCACCACTGCCCTCCAGCCCGGGCGACGAAGCAAGACTCTGTCTTAAAGAAAAGACTGAGGGCCTGAGGAACTGTCTCCCAAACCAAAACAAAAGTGGATGGGGGCTGGGCACAGTTGCTCTCACCTGTAATCCCAGCATTTTGGGAGGCCAAGGCGGGTGGATCACCTGAGGTCAAGAGTTTGAGACCAGCCTGGCCAATACAGTGAATCCCCATCTCTACTAAAAGTACAAAAATTAGCTGGGCGTGGTGGTGGGCGCCCATAATCCCAGCTACTCAGGAGGCTGAGGCAGGAGGATCACTTGAACCTGGTCAGCTGAGATCATACCACTGCACTCCAACCTGGGTGACAGAGCAAGACTGCCTCAAACACAACAGAACAAAAACAAAAAGTGGACAGGTACAGAGAGGGATGCAGGAGAAGAGGACAAAACGGTGCCCTCAAGTAGGAAGGCCAGGAGACGCAGCAGGAAGGAAAAAGGCTAGACCTCAGGATGGACTTCCCAAGTGGGCCCTCCAAAGGGATCATTAAACACAAGAGAAATCAGCAGGTGTGGGTATGGGACGTCAGAACAACTTCTTACCAACTCATATCTCAGAGAGACTAAACGGGAGAGATTGGCTGGTTTCTGCCAGTAGGGAGGTACAGCACAGAGGAAGAGGGGACACACAGAGGACACTTCCAAGCTGCCCCCAGAGGCCCTTCCCCAGGCCCAGCTCCTGCCCCGCTCCCGCACCCCCAGCTCACCCAGGTTCAGAGGATTCAGGTAACTTCCAGGCCGCCCCCAGCTGCATGGAATCGCCTGCAATCTTTCTATCAGGGAGCAGGTTGTCATCTAAGCTGTTGTTGTTGTAGTTCCCTGGAGGAGGGAATCGTTAAGACAGGCAACAAGGGGCCCTCCAGCAGGCCAGGCCCCAGGGCCACCATCCTAACCAGAAGAGGTGTCCTCACTCTTCACTCTACATAGCAAAGTCAACTCTTTCTATTTATTTATTTATTTTTGAGACAGTCTCACTCTGTCACCAAGGCTGGAGTGCATTGGCGTGGTCTCAGCTCACTGCAACCTTTGCCTCACAGGTTCAAGCGATTCTCCTGTCTCAGCCTCCCAAGTAGCTGGGACTACAGGTGTGTGCCACCACACCCGGCTCATTTTTCTATTTTTGGTAAAGATGGGCTATCACTATGTTGGCCAGGCTGGTCTCGAACTCCTGATCTCATGATCCACCCGCCTCAGCCTCCCAAAGTGCTGGGATTACAGGC
>NW_016107397.1:3497096-3502756 GCF_001604975.1 Cebus imitator
CCATCTTCCCTTAACACCTACCTTCATGCCTAATGTTCTCAATCAATTAGTCAGTTAACAAGCACTTAGAAGGCCAGGCACGGTGGCTCATGCCTGTAATCCCAGCACTTTGGGAGACCAAGGCGGGTGGATCACCTGAGGTTGGGAGTTCGAGACCAGCCTGACCAACATCAAGAAATCCCATCTCTACTAAAAGTACAAAAAATTAGCTGGGCATGGTGGCATATGCCTATAATCCCAGTTACTCAGGAGGCTGAGGCAGGAGAATCGCTTGAACCCAGGAGGCAGAGGTTGCAGTGAGCTGAGATCATGCCATTGCACTCCAGCCTGGGCAACAAGAGCGAAGCTCCGCCTCAAAAAAAAAGAAAAAAGAAAAAAACAAGCATTTAGAATACCTCAGAGAGATGTGGGGGGAACTGGGACCAGGTCGTACTCCTACTCATTGTCCCAGGTTTCCCCGCAGGTGCCCAGGAAGCTCACCACACAGCCCACAGAGCTGGCCGCCATAGGAGGAGGGGACTGTCACTTCAACCAAGTGGCTCCCGTCGTAGCGAACCTGGAGCCCAAAGTTCGTGTAGAGGAGAACAAAGGAGCTGCTGAGCCTTATGGTCAACTGGCCTCGTGCAGGCCACACAGGTAGGGCCACCTGATGGCCATTCAGCTGCAGAGGCAGGGAGGACGTAGAAAGGAGAGTCAAGAAGGAACTCGGGATAAAAACAGGGACAGGGGCTCGCTCCTGCAATCCCAGCACTTTGAGAGGCCAAGGTGGGAGGATCACTTGAGGCCAGGGTTTCGAGATCAGCCTGGGCAACATGGAGAAACCCTGTCTCTACAAAAATTAAAACAAATTAGCCGTGCGTGATGGTACATGTCTGTAGTTCCAGCTACTTGGGAGGCCGAGTCAGGAGGATCCCTTGAGCCCAAAGGGTCAAGGCTGCAGTGAGCTATGACTGCACCACTGTACTCCAGCCGGGGTGACAGAGGGAGACCCTGTCTCAAAATTAATTAAAAAAAAAAAAGGATGAGGGCAAAAAACTGAGAGCTGGAGGGGCTGGTGCTGGTCAGTATTTCACAGAGGGAGGAGGGGGGTGCAAGGAAAAGGGTCTGGGTCAGCTGCAGGTGCCTCCCGGGTATTCCAAGGAGCCAGAGAGGTGGGCATGTGGGCAAGGAGGGGCCCAGGAGAGAAGCAGACAGGCTGCGTGTTCGGGGTCCAGGAGGCAGGAGGAAGACACATACCAAGACCTTGCGGCCTCTGAGCAGTGAGATGCTAAGGTCAAACACCGCCACATGGACGGCTTTGATGTAGGAGACCTCCACGTTCCCCCCACGGTTCTCGTTGGTGGCGCTCACAACAAAATAGTTGTCTTGGGACCTGGACCAGCAAGGCCGGGTCAGGACATAGGTGCAGGTGCCCATGAAGTGGTGCAGGGCTCCATCAAAGGTCAGGTAGTGGGGGTCACCTGAAGCCATGCAGGTGGCGGCACCTTTGAGGAGAAGATGGAGTTCACAGTCTCACTGCTCCATGCTCTGGAAGCTCTGACCCAGAGCTGCCATCCTGGTGAGGCCACATTGGCATGGTCCCCATGGCCCACCCACAGACATGGTGTTTCCCTAGGAAGTGTGGTTGGCTTGGCTTGGAGGTGCCGAAGAGAAGCACTGCCATCCCCAACCTCATGCTCTGGGTCCTTAAAAATGCCGCCTGCTCCCAGGCCCTGGTGGAGACTCAGCTGTCTGGGGAAGCTGCTTTGGGCATGACCCGTCACCTTGCCTGGGGTTGCCTGGGTAGCACCCGGCTCACCTTGGGCATGGCAGCCATAGACACCATCCTGTTGGCCACAGAACTCCTGGGACTTACACCTCCAGGGCTGACAGCGAATTCTGTTGTTGCTTTCACAGACGCACAGCTCTTTGCAACCCGGCTTATACCACTGCTCCCCTGCCTGGGGGAAGACAGCAGGAAAGGAAGAGAAAGTGGTTTCTGTTTTTTTCTTTTTGAGTTGGAGTCTTGCTCTGTTGACCAGGCTGGAGTGCATTGGCACAATTTTGGCTCACTGCAACTTTTGCCTCCCAGGTTCAAGCAATTCTCCTGCTTCAGTCTCCCAAGTAGCTGGGATTACAGGTACCCACCACCATGCCCAGCTAATTTTTGTGTTTTTAGTAGAGATGGGGTTTCACCATGTTGTCCAGGCTGGTCTCGAGCTCCAGATCTCAGTTGATCCACCCATCTCGGCCTCCCAAAGTGCTGGGATAACAGGTGTGAGCCACCACACCTGACAAGTGTTTGGCTTTTTTTTTTTTTTTTTTCCCAGATCTGACACCAGAGCCCACCAGAGCTGTTCAGATCACTGGCAAATCGTGGGGAGACATCTTCTCTTCCAGAAGCTCCGAGATTCACTGCAAAAGCTCAGCACCGATTCACTGCTTCAGTCACTCCATCATTTCTGTGTCTGTTCATCACTTCAACCAAAACTGATCTATCTGAGGCCAGGTGTGGTGGCTCACGCCTGTAATCCCAGCATTTTGGGAGGCCAAGACAGGCGGATCACTTGAGGTCAGGAGTTTGAGACCAACTGGCCAACATGGAGAAACCCCATCTCTACTAAAAATACAAAAATGAGCCTGGTATGGTGGTGCATGCCTGTAATCCCAGCTACTCAGGGGCTGAGGTAGGAGAATCACCTGAACCTGGGAGGCAGAGGTTGCAGTGAGCCGAGATCGCAACACTGCACTCCAGCCTGGGTGCCAGTTGCACTCAAAAAAAAAAAAGAAAGAAAGAAAGAGGCTGGGTGCAGTAGCTCACACCTATAATCCCAGAACTTTAGGAGGCCGAGGCGGGTAGATCGTGAGGTCAAGAGATCAAGACCATCCTGGCCAACATGGTGAAACCCCTCCATCTCTACTAAAAATACAGAATTTAGCTGGGTGTGGTGGCATGCGCCTGTAGTCCCAGCTACTCGGGAGGCTGAGGCAGGAGACTCACTTGAACCTGAAAGGCAGAGTTTGCAGTGAGCCAAGACCATGCCACTGTGCTCTAGCCTGGCAACAGAGCAGGACTCCGTTTCAAACAAAAAAGAAAAAGAAAAGAAAAGAAAAGATAGAACCTACAGGGGATGTGACAGCAGGGAGCAGGCCCTTTCTGGCTGCAGGGCTGAGAGGTCCACGCAGCCACTCACCTTGAAGTAGCTGCCTACGGGATGGAGGCACCCACACTGGGAGCGAGGTACACACTCGAGGCCGCTGAGGACGAAGCCCGGATTGCATTCACAGGCCTCCACGCACCGGTCTGAGCAGAACATGCCGGAGAATCCTGAATGGCAGGTGTCAGGGCACGGCTTGGCACAAAGGGAGTATCTGCTGTTGGGCGGGCAGGCCATTGCTAGTGGAGGGAGAAGCTTGGGTGAGAAGATCAACAAGCCACAGGACTGGGTGGGAAACAGGAAGGACAGGCCCCAGCTCCAGGCTTCTGGCCAATCTCGAGAAGAGAGAGTAACTGCGAAAAGCTTCCCCAAGGAGCCTGGCTGGCAGGAGCAGATGGATCCATCACTCACCACTGGCAGTGCTGCTGTGTAGACATGCCCCAGGTGAGCTGTTGGCCCGCAAGGGACTGGGGCCACCTGTGAGGTCTGATTCAGGGGACAGACCTGCCCTAAACAGTTTTCCCAAAGAGCTGGGCCACACCAGGAGCTGGGAGGCAACCTTGTCGCCTCCCCTGCCTAGGGCCTGGACCATGTGCCCACATGTGATGGCCTGGGCTGCACAGAAACACTTAAAAAAAAAAAAAAGAGTCTCACTCTGGCCCAGGCTAGAGTGTAGTGGCGTGATCTCGGCTTACTGCGACCTCCACCTCCTGGGTTCAAGCGATTCTCCTGCTTCAGCTTCCTAAGTAGCTGGGATTACAGGAGCCAACCTCCACACCTAGCTAATTTTTGTTATTTTTATTTATTTCTTCTATTTATTTATTTATTTATTTATTATTTGAGAGGAAGTCTCACTCTGTCACCCAGGCTGGAGTGTAGTGGCGTGATCTCGGCTCACTGTAACCTCCACCTCCTAGGCTCCAGTGATTCTCCTGCCTCAGCCTCCAGAGTAGCTGGGACTACAGGTGTACGCTGCCACGGTGCCCAGCTAATTTTTGTATTTTTAGTTGAGACGGGGTTTTGCCATGTTGGCCAGGCTGGTCTCGAATGCCTGACTTCAAGTGATCCACCTGTCTCAGCCTCCCAAAGTGCTGAGATTACAGGCCTGAGCCACCATGTCTGGCCTCTCCCCTGCAACTCACGGCAGAACTGGAGTTCCCTCCAGGGCTTCACAGCGTAGCCCGCATCCTGGCAGGCAGTGGTCATGGTGGACATGTGTGTGCACAGCAGGTGCTGCAGTCCCTGGAAGTTGCACATATCAAACATGCAGCTGTCGAAGAAGGAGGTGGCCTTCATGTGCAGCAGGCACATCCTGAGAGGAGAAACCAGGTCAGGGGGAATGGCTGGGTGGGGACAGAGCCTTGGAGGACCCCAGGTGCCATGCAGCGCCCCTGTGCGACCCTGCCTGCCCTCCTTCATACTCAAACGGGCCACGGGTGTCAACCAGCCGTCCACAGAACCTTGGCCCTGACATGCTGCTCTGCAGGGATGAATCACAAGACGGGGGATGCACCACCTGGTTCTTCTGACACCTGCAAGAGACCCACCCCAAATGCCCTAAGGACAAAGGCTCGTTTCCAGCTCAGCCCTCATCCAGCAGGCAGCAAGGCTGGCAGGCCAGGAAACCCCTCCCAGAGGACGTTTGAACGCTGCTCCCCGGCCAGGCAGTGGAAGGCGGAGGCAGGGAGAATGGCTTGAGCGCAGGAGTCCCAGCCCAGCAGCAGCTCAGTGAGATCCCGTTTCTACAAAAATAAATACGAAATATGCTGGGTTTGCTGGTGTACATCCATAGTCCCAGCTACTCAGGAGGCTGAGGTGGGAGGATCACTTGAGCTGCAGTGAGTTGTGATTGCACCATTGCACTCCAACCTAGGTGACAGAGCAAGACCCTGTCTCTAAAAACAAACCAAAAAAAAGAATATTGAGCAATTGAAAGAACAACCTGATGTCTCCAGGGTAGAGAGGAGAAAGGGGCAACACCAATCATTTTTTAAAGGGAGGGCCCAGGCTGAGTGTGGTGGCTCACGCCTGTAATCCCAGCACTTTGGGAGGCCAAGGTGGGCGGATCACCTGAGGTCAGGAGTTCAAGACCAGCCTGACCAACATGGAGAAACCCTGTGTCTACTAAAAATACAAAAATTGCCGCGCATAGTGGCGTATGCCTGTAATCCCAGCTACTTGGGAGACTGAGGCTGAAGAATCGCTTGAACTCGGGAGGCAGAGGTTGCAGTGAGCCAAGATCACACCATTGCACTCCAGCCTGGGCAACAAGAGCAAAACTCCCTTTCAAAAAAAAAAGAGGGCCGGGCGTGGTGGCTCAAGCCTGTAATCCCAGCACTTTGGGAGGCCGAGGCGGGTGGATCACGAGGTCAAGAGATAGGGACCATCCTGGTCAACACGGTGAAACCCCGTCTCTACTAAAAATACAAAAAATTAGCTGGGCATGGTGACGTGTGCCTGTAATCCCGGCTACGCAGGAGGATGAGGCAGGAGAATTGCCTGAACCCAGGAGGCGGAGGTTGC
>NW_016107397.1:3502815-3503884 GCF_001604975.1 Cebus imitator
CAAAAAAAAAAAAGAGAGTGCCAGGAAGGGGAAGGGACCCTCCCGGGGCCCCGGTGGGAGGGCTCCTTGCTCACTCCTGGTCCTCGTCCTCGTCCATCTCCCAGCTGTTCCCCAGCTCCTCCTTGTCCGCTGTTGGGCTGCCATCCGACTTCAGGTTGTCATTGTCACTGTTGCCATCATAGTTTCCACACAAACCACAGAGTTTACCAGAGTAGATGCTGGCGGAATGGGAGAGAAGCTGGCATTAATGGAAAGAGGGAGCCTCGGTCCTTGAGGGGCAGTGGCAGAGAAGGCAAGGAGCTGGCATCCCAAAGCAAAGGGCATGAGGAGGATGAAGAGGTGCAGACTGGACAAGAGGACCCCATGGCCCTCCCCTTAGCCTCCTTCCCCTCTGTTCATTGTCCAGCCACAGCAAACCCCTTGCTGGCCCTAAAACACTCCTGCTTTATTTATTTATTTTTATTTTATTTTATTTTATTTTTTTGAGATGGAGTCTCTGTTACCCAGGCTAGAGGGCAGTGGCACGATCTCAGCTCACTGCAACCTCCGCCTCCCGGGTTCTAGCGATTCTCCTGCCTCAGACTCCTGAGGAGCTGGGATTACAGGCACGCACCACCACGCCCAGCTAATTTTTTATATTTTTAGTATAGACAGGGTTTCACTGTGTTTGCCAGGCTGGTCTTGAACTCCTGACCTCAGATGATCTGCCTGCCTCAGCCTCCCAAAGTGCTGGGATTACAGGTGTTAGCCATCTTGCCTGGCCAAATTTTTAAATTATTTATTTATTTTAGAGATAGGGTCACCCTCTGTGGCTCAGGCTGAAGTGCAGTGATGTGATCAGCTCACTGTAGCCTCCAACTTCTGGGCTCAAATGATCCTCCCCTCAGCCTCCTGAGTAGCTGAGACTACAGGTGCGTACCACCATGACCAGCAAATTTTTTTTAAGAGATAGGATCTCTGGCCGGGCGCGGTGGCTCAAGCCTGTAATCCCAGCACTTTGGGAGGCCGAGGCGGGTGGATCACGAGGTCAAGAGATCGAGACCATCCTGGTCAACATGGTGAAACCCCG
>NW_016107397.1:3504694-3511895 GCF_001604975.1 Cebus imitator
AAAAAAAAAAAAAGTCTTTCTTTCCCTTGTTTTGTCCATCTGGGGAGCCACTCTTCCTTCAAGAATGGAATCAAGTGACTGCCCTTTTGAAAGCCTCCAGAGCTCACTAGTGCCTCCTTCTAGCACATTCCCAAAGCATGTACATCCATCCTACTACCTATCATGTGCCCCAAAACCATTTTCTCCTTCTCCTGGTCCAAAGGAAGCCCTGCCACTTAAGCAGGGTGCTTCCCACCCATCAAGAGATGCATCAGTTATCAAGTAGTGGTGCCAGGGATGGAAGGGGAGTGGGCGGGGCAGAGGGCAGGAAGAAGTGGCAGCTGCCTGGCCGGGACACCGCCTCACCTGGACACTGTCACATACAGCTGCTGGTCACCATCCCATCTCACCCGCAAACCAAACTCCGTCTGCAGCTCCACAAATCGCCCACTTGCACCCAGGAAGACGCCTTTGGAGGGTATGGCTGGGAGGGTAACTTGCTGACCCCCAACCTGGAAGGCAGGGCAGAGACAAGAGACAGAGAAACAGATCTGGGGGTCAAGGAGGACCCCAGTAGACTTCCATTTCCATGGCTGGAAGGCAGGACACCACCCACAGCGGCCTAACAATCTCATCCACCAGGAGTGGACTGGAGCTTCCCCACCACTGTTTTGTTGTTTCTGTTTTTGTAAGAGACAGGGTCTTACTATGTTGCCCAGTCTGGAGTGCAATGGTGCAACTGCAGCTCACTGCACCCTCGGCCTCCCAGGCTCCAGCAATCCTCCCACCTCAGCCTCTGGAGTGGAGGGGACCATAGGCAAGTGCCACCACACCAGGCTAATTTTTTCTATTTGTTAAAAGACAGGGTCTTGCTATAGTGCCCAGGCTGGCCTCAAACTCCTGGCCTCACACAATCCTTCCACTTTAGCTTCCTGAAGAGCTGGGATTGCTGGCCACTGTCTTGTTCAATCCCATCCGTGGAAGGGTTCTGGGCTTGGAGGGGCCGGCCAGGACACACAGTCAGACTCTGCAAGGGTGGTGGGGGTGGAATGGGGCTCACCAGCGTGCGTCTGCCCTTGAGCAGGGTGACGGTGGTCTCGGGCAGGGTCACATAGACTTTGCTCAGGCAGGACACGCCTTCTAGTCCCTGCTCCTTATTCTTGGCTGTCACCCTGAAGAATGGGTCTGGGTGGGGAGAGGAATGAAGAGAGTCCAGTGGCTCATTTCTGAACATCCGCCGTGAGCAGTGCCCTGAGCTCAGAGTCGCAGGAATAGATGAGGGCCAAGACACACCAGCCCCAAAGTCCAGTAAGGGAGGCCAGACCCCCACAGGAGCGGACCACGACTGCCTCTTCCAGAAGAGCCTGCGGCTGCCGCATACCTATCTCCATTAAGTGGCTGAACATCTTCCAGGGCGTTCGTGCTCCCTAACCACTGCCCTCTTCTTTTTTTAAAACTTTATGTATGTATGTATGTATGTATGTACATATTTGTTTACACACTATCTCGTTTTTCTACCTGGCTGGAGTGCAATGGTATGATCATAGCTCACTGCAGCCTCCAACTCTTGTGCTCAAGTGATCCTCCCACCTCAGCCTCCCAAGTAGCTGGGACTATAGGTGTGTTCCACCACACCTGGCTGATTATTTATTTATTTATTTATTTTTGAGACGGAGTTTCGCTCTCGTTGCCCAGGCTGGAATGCAGTGACTCGATCTTGGCTCACTGCAACCTCCACCTCCCGGGTTCAAGCAATTCTCCTGCCTCAGCCTCCTGAGTAGCTGGGATTACAGGCACCCATCACCATGGCCGGCTAATTTTTTATACTTTTAGTAGAGATGGGGTTTCACCATGTTGACCAAACTGGTCTTGAACTCCTTATCTCAGGTGATCCACCCATCTCAGCCTCCCAAAGTGCTGGGTTACAGGCTTGAGCCACTGTGCCCGGCCTGATTTTTAATTTTCTTTTTTTCATGGAGATGAGGTCTTGCTATGTTGCCCAGACTGGTCTCAAACTTCTGGGCTCAAGTGATCCTCCTGCCTCAGCCTCCCAAAGTGTAGAGGTACCAGTGTGAGCCACTGTGCCTGGCCCTCAAACCTCACCTTACAGAAGAACATGCTCCTATTTTGCCTTTTCCCCCATCTGCACCCTGCCCCTTCCTGCCACCCACTGTGCCCCCATGCCCAGCAGTGCTGCCCACATACCCTTCCCCCAGGCTGTGGTGGCATTTCCAGGGCCTACCTGTCGAGTTGCCACAGGGCTGGGACAAGATGTAAGTGCACCTGCCCATGAAGCCAAAGTGCCTCCCGTCAAAGGTGACATAATGAGGGTCTCCGTAGACCAAGCAGGTGGCAGTGCCTGCTGGGAGAGAAAAGGAGAACCAGAAAAGCTGCTTCCACGGCCCCTCCAGGGACCCTGAACGGCAGCCCACCCGTTGCCCAGTGGCAGGTCCCTATTCCTCTGCTCAAGTGAGAGACTGGGATCCTGGCGTCACATCCACTCCGACAGGCTAGCAGGCAGGGACAGCATGGGGAGGAGCTCTCACCATAGGGGTGGCATCCGTACTGGCCATTCTTAAGCTGGCACACGGTGTGTGTCCCGCACTGAGAGATCTGGCACTCGACCCGACTGCCCAGCCAGCATCGGCAACGTTCTGTGCAGTTGGGGCTGAACCACTCTGCCCCAGGCTGGGAGAAAGGGATCTGAGGTCACACAATCACATAGCTCTTAGAGTCCTTCCTTTTCCGTTTTCATTTCTTTTTTAATTTTTTTTTTGAGATGGAGTCTCACTCTGTCACCCAGGCTGAAGTGCAGTAGCACGATCTCGGCTCACTGCAACCTCCACCTCCCAGGCTCCAGTGAGTCTCCTGCCTCAGCCTCCTGAGCAGCTGGGACTACAGGTGCATGGTACCATCCCCGGCTAATATTTTGTATTTTTTGTAGAGATAGGGTTTCTCCATGTTGTCCCGGCTGGTCTCAAGGTGATCCGCCCGCCTCAGCTTCCCAAAGTCTTAGAACCAGGCGTGAGCCACCATGCCTGGCCTTTTCTTACTTTCTTTCTTTCTTTTTTTTTTTTTTTTGAGATGGAGTCTCACTCTGTCATCCAGGCTGGAGGGCAATGGTTCGATCTCAGCTCACTACAATCTCTGCCTCCCAGATTCAAGTGATTCTCGTGCCTCAGCCTCCCAAGTAGCTGGGATTACAGGCACCCGCCACCACGCCCAGCTAATTTTTTGTATTTTTAATGGAGACGAGGGTTCACCATGTTGGCCAGGCTGGTCTCGAACTCCTGACCTCAGGTGATCTGCCCACCTTGGACTCCCAAAGTGCTGGGATTATAGGCGTGAGCCACCATGCCTGGCTGTTCTCCCTTTCCCTCTGCCGTGCCCGGGAAAGAGGCTGCTCTCCCATGCAGACCTGACCTTCATGTGATTCCTCTCCCCACCACCTACCTGATATTCCCACCACCACAGCACATTTGCAGGTGCTTTTCTCTCCTCTCAAAATGTTCTTCTCTCCTCCTACTTTTTTTTTTTTTTTTTTAAGAGACAGGGTCTCCGTTGCCTAGGCTGGAGTGCAGTGGCACAATCATGGCTCGCTACAGCCTTGATTCCTGGGCTAAAACCATCCTCCCACCTCAACTTCCAAGTATCTGGGACTACAGGTGCACTCCACCATGCCTGACTATTTTTTAAAAATGTGTTTTAGAGACGGAGTCTTGCTATGTTGTCTAGGCTATCTGTCGTTGAACTCCTGAGCTCAAGTGATCCTCCCACCTTGGCCTCCCAAAGTGCTGAGATTACAGGTGTGAGCCACTACACACAGCCTTATGTCTGTGTTGTTTTTTTTTTGAGACGGAATCTCGATCTGTTATCCAGGCTGGAGTGAAGTGATATAATCTCAGCTTACTGCAAGGTCCGCCTCCCAGTTTCAAGTCATTCTCATGCCTCAGCCTGCCAAGTAGCTGGAATTACAGGTGCCTACCACCATGCCTGACTAATTTTTGTATTTTTAGTAGAGATGGGGTTTTGCCATGTTGGCCAGGTTGGTCTCGAACTCCTGACCTCAGGTCATCTGCCCACCTCGGCTTCCCAAAGTACTGGGATTACAGCCATGAGCCACCTTGCCCAGCCAATGTCTGTCTTTACCCAACATCTTAGCCCTCCCATGAGCACTCTCATTCAATAAATACTTGCTGAATGAAGGAGTAAACCAAGACCCCATGTGTCTCTCTGAATCTGAGAGCATTATGAAGGCAAGGAGCATGACCTATTCATGGTGACCCCAATGCCAGGACAGTAGAACGTATGAAGTAGGTTGGGTGTGGCAGCTCACAACTGTAATCCCAGCACTTTGGGAGGCCGAGGTGGGAGAACGAGTTGAGCCCAGGAGCTCAAGACCAGTCTACCAACATGGCAAAGCCTCGTCTCTACAAAACAAAACAAAAAATCTTTGTAAAAAGTACTAAATAAACATTTGTTGAATGCATAAATGAATCTATCAGAAGTGAATACATGCCTTTCAGAGCAGGGGGAAGAGATTCTTGGTGCCTTT
This sequence comes from Cebus imitator, assembly GCF_001604975.1. Classification (NCBI taxonomy): domain Eukaryota; kingdom Metazoa; phylum Chordata; class Mammalia; order Primates; family Cebidae; genus Cebus; species Cebus imitator. The sequence continues at coordinate 3,509,229 of NW_016107397.1, forward strand.
GACAGATCTTTCTGCTCAGGGTGTGGCTGAAGCTAATCTCAGTAGCAACACTGGGAGACCCAGGAGACTGGTTAAAGGGGGCTGGGGAAGGAAATAATAGTCCCAAAAGAGACACACAGAAGCTCTGATGTCAGTGAGAACACCTGGAGCTAAGAGGCACTGGACATTAATGAATAGCTTCATGCACTTTTTTTTTTTTTTTTTAGACGGGGTCTCACTGGCTGGAGTGAGTGGTACAATCCTAGCTCACAGTAGTCTCAAATTCCTGGGCTCAAGCAATCCCTCCACTTCGGCCCCCAAAGTGTTGGGATTACAGGTGTGAGTCACCACGCCAGGCTTTTTAATGCACGTTTAATTAGTAGGTTGCATATATTTATCATAAGATGCTAATGATAATAATTAATACTTATTAAGTAATTGTATGTGTCAGGACCTAATTTCATCCTTACAATAATCTGATATGAGGTAGAAAATCTTATTGTGTACACTTTATAAATATGGAAAAAAGATTTAAAGAGGCAAAGGAACGTGCCCAGCCAGGCATGGTGTCTTACGCCTATAATCCCAGCACTTTGGGAGGCTGAGGCAGGAAGATTGCTTGAACTCCAGACTTCGAGACCAGCCCGGGAAACATGGTGAAACCCTGTCTCTACCATAAATACAAAAATTAGCTGGGCGTGGTAGCAGGCACCTGTAGTCCCAGCTACTAGAGAGGCTGAAGTGGGAGCATCACTGGGGTCCAGGAAGTGGAGGCTGCAGTGAGCCGCTCTTGCACCACTGCACTCCAGCCTGAGCGACAGAGTGAGAGTGGCTGGGCACGGTGGCTCACGCCTATAATCCCAGCACTTTGGGAAGCCGAGGCGGATGGATCACCTGAGGTCAGGAGATGGAGACCATTCTGGTAACATGATGAAACCCCGCCTCCACTAAAAATACAAAAAATTAGCCAGGTGTGGTGGGGGGCACCTGTAATCCCAGCTACTTGGGAGGCTGAGGCAGGAGACTCGTTTGAACCCAGGAGGCGGAGTTTGCAGTGGGCTGAGATCACACCACTGCACTCCAGCCTGAGCGACAGAGCCATACTCCATCTCAAAAACAAACAAACAAACAAACAAAGAAAAGATTGAATGAGTAACTTAGACACTGTGTAACCACTGCGTCTCAGCTGACCTATTGGGACTATCCGGTGATCCCAGTTCGCTTCACCTGGGGAGCAGATGGAGCTGGAAGCCAGGTGTTGTCATGCATCCCCTCGCAGGACCCCGGCATCCCAGGGGCTTACCTTATAGTAGTTGTTGTTGTAGAAGCAATTGCAGGAAGAGGCCTGGATGCAGCGGTTGTCAGTAAACAAAAAGCCTGGGTCGCAGACACAGCCCCCCCGACAGACGGGCCCGCAGCTAGGCCTCGGGCTCTCGCACGAAGCGGGACAAGCACAGGATTCGTAGTGAGCATTTGGGGGGCAGCGCTCTAAGGGGAAAACAGCCTTTGTCACACTTTCACTCTGTGGCTTTCTCGGGGGGCCTCCCTGTCTCTCCTCTACCCCCAAACTCAAGTTCTTCTCTAGGAAACAGGACCATATTTTTCAGCCACAAAATGGCCTGAATTAGCTTAAATATGGCAAGGGAAAAAAAAAAAAAGGCCTGAAGGCTGGGCATGGTGGCTCACATCTGTAACCCCAGCACTTTGGGAGGCTGAGGCAGGAGGATAGTTTGAGGCCAGGAGTTTGAGACTGACCTGAGCAACACAGTGAGATCCCATCACTACAAAACAAATTTGAAAATAAAAAAATGTCAGGCCAGGTGCGGTGGCTCATGCCTGTAATCCCAGCGCTTTGGGAAGCCAAGGTGGGTGGATCACTTGAGGCCAGGAGTTCAAAAGCAGCCTGGCCAATAGGGCAAACCCCCATGTCTACTAAAAATACAAAAATTAGCTAGGCATGGTGGCTCAGGCCTGTAGCCCCAGCTACTCAGGAGGCTGAGGCAGGATAGTCGCTTGACCCAGGGAGGCGGAGGTTGCCGTGAGCCGAGATCATGCCACTGCACTCCAGCGTGGTCGACAGAGCGAGACTGTGTCTCAAAAATATAAGAAATAATTTTTTTAAAGGAATGACATCCTGATGCATGCAACAGTATGAAAGGCCAGGAAAACATTACACTCTGTGAAAGAAGTCAGACACAAAGGCCCACATATTGTGTGATTCCATTTGTATGAACTCTCCAGAACTGGCAAATCCATGGATATAGGAAAGAAATTTGTGGTTGCCAGGGTCTGGGGGAAGGCGGTGGGGGAGCGGCTGCTAATAGGTACGGGGTTTCTTTTTGGAGAGATGAAAATGTTTGGATTAGAAAGTGATGATGGTTGTACACCTTGGGAATATGCTAAAAACCAGAGAATTGCTTTTATTTTATTTTATTTTTTTTTGAGACAAGGTCTCACTCTGTTGCCCAGGTTGAAGTACAGCAATGCAATCATGGCTCAATACAGCCTCAATCTCCCAGGCTCAAGTAATCCTCCCACCTCAGCCCTCCGAGTAGCTGAGACTACAGATATGCACCGCCACACCCACAGCTAATTTTTTTTTTTATATACTTTAAAATAGAGAGGGAGGTCTTGCTGTGTTGCCCAGGCTGGTCTCAAACTCCTGAGCTCAAGCAACCCTCCTGCCTT
>NW_016107397.1:3512650-3515700 GCF_001604975.1 Cebus imitator
GGCGGTCTCTTCAGTGGGGATGGTGGGTTTTTCAGTGGGGATGGCGGTCTCTTCAGTGGGGATGGTGGGTTTTTCAGTGGGGACGGTGGTCTCTTCAGTGGGAATGGTGGTCTCTTCAGTGGGGATGGTGGTCTCTTCAGTGGGAATGGTGGTCTCTTCAGTGGGGATGGTGGTCTCTTCAGTGGGGATGGTGGTCTCTTCAGTGGGGACGGTGGTCTCTTCAGTGGGGATGGTGGTCTCTTCAGTGGGGACGGTGGTCTCTTCAGTGGGGATGGTGGGTTTTTCTGTGGGGACGGTGGTCTCTTCAGTGTGGATGGTGGGTTTTTCTGTGGGGACGGTGGTCTCTTCAGTGTGGATGGTCGGTTTTTCTGTGGGGACGGTGGTTGTCTCAGTGGGAATGGTAGGTATTTCAGTGGGGATGGTGGGTTTTTCTGTGGGGACGGTGGTCTCTTCAGTGGGGATGGTGGGTTTTTCTGTGGAGACGGTGGTCTCTTCAGTGGGGATGGTGGGTTTTTCTGTGGGGACAGTGGTCTCTTCAGTGGGGATGGTGGACTCTTCTATGGAGGTGGTGGTCTCTTCAGTGGGAGTGGTGGGCTGTACAGTGGGAACAGTCAGATTTTCTGTGGGGACGGTGGTTGTCTCAGTGGGAATGGTAGGTATTTCAGTGGGGACAGTTGGTTTTTCAGTGGGGACAGTGGTCTCTTCAGTGGGGATGGTGGTTTCTTCAGTGGGGATGATGGGTTTTTCCGTGGAGATGATGGGTTTTTCTGTGGGGATGGTGGGTTTTTCCGTGGGGGTGGCGGGCTCTTCGGTGGAGATGGTGGTCTCTTCAATGGAGGTGGTGGCTTCTTCAGTGGGGATGGTGGGTTTTTCTGTGGGAACACTGGGTTTCTCTGTGGGGATGGCAGGTTCTTCTGTGGAGATGGTGGTCTCCTCAGTGGGGGTGTTGGGCTCTTCTGTGGGGACAGTGGGCTTTTCTGTGGAAATGATGGGCTTTTCAGTAGGGATAGAGGGCTCTTCAGTAGGGATGCTAGGTTTTTCCGTGGGAATGGTGGGGTTTTCTTTGGGGACTGTGGGCTTTTCTGTGGAAACTGTAGGTTTTTGTGTGGAGATTGTAGGGTTTTCTGTGAGGCCAGTGGTTTCAGAAGGGACAGCAGAAGAAGCTGGAGATGTAGGAGGAAGCACTGGTAGCACTTTTACTGCAAAGAATAAAGAATCCCTGGAGTTTAGCCAAAACCATCCACCATCCTCTTCACTGCCATCTAATTGGAGTGGGTAGGCTCCAAGGGGTGATTTATTCACACCCCTCTTTCTACTTCCAACCCCCAACCTTTATTCATTCAACAAACACTAATATATGTCAGATATTGTAGCAGGTAAGAGAAACCCAGAAATGAATAGGATATGGGTCCTGCCTTTGAGATTGCAGGGAAAGGGGTTCTGGATGAGCCCCCAAAATCCATGGTATCCGAGCCACATTCACCCAGGCAAACATCCCAAAATATGGAGAAGGGACAGGTAGGTAGAAGACAGAAAACAGGCCAGCTGCGGTGCTCACACCTGTAATCCATGCACCTTGGGAGGCCGAGGAGGGCGGATCACGAGGTCAGGAGTTTAAGACCATCCTGGCCAACATGGTGAAACCCCCCTCTACTAAAAACATAAAAATTAGCTGGGCGTGGTGGTGCATGTCTGCAGTCCCAGCTATCGGGAGGCTGAGGCAGGAGAAATCGCTTGAACCCAGGAGGCAGAGGTTGCAATGAGCTGAGATTCGGCCACTGCACACACTAGCCTGGCAACAGAGTGAGACTCCATCTCAAAATAAAAATAGTAATAAAAAAGAAGAAGATGGAAAACAAGGCCAGCTGGATGAGAATTCAGGCTTTCAGGCTCCAGGGAGGACTTGCATTTTAAGCAGATCATAGAGAGAACCCTGGGGAATGGTGATCTCAGGGTACAGCCTCCTTCCTGGAGCCTTGGCTTTGGGCTTACCTGGACAAGTCCCAGGATTGATCAAGATGAAACCCAGAGCAACCACAAAGGCTGTGTTGCTGCCCCGGATGGCCTTAAAAATCAGCTGAAGGCAACAAGGGAGAGAGATGGAGAGAGAAACAAAAATGAATCTCCAGCAACTCTGTGACTGCGCTGGGCATAGAGTCTGTCCTCTCCAGCCTCAACGGTCCAGCCCCGTTCCAACCCCTTTTCTCGTTTTCCATAATATGAAGTTGCCCTTTTCTCGGCTCTCTTTCCAGCTTCCTACCTCTTCAGCCCTGGTGGTACCCCCAGACCCGTCATTGCCCCCTACTCCACACAGTCAGGGCCCCCGTCTCCATCTCTCACCTGCATGGGCTGTTGATGTCCTGAAGGGATGGTGACAGAGGTATTCTGCCAATAAGGGCTCTGGGACCCCACGCATTTCCAGAGAGGAAATGGGGGGCTCCCTGCAGGACTTCCCAGGAGGAGCTTGAGCGTAGTACCCTCCCCAAGGCCATACATGTGGTATGCGAAATCCACACAGATGTCACCCGGGGCGCAGAAGGGCCGGCTCACCAGTCTGACTGACTGCCCTGCCCGGGAGAATTTGTCAGTCTCAAGGTAGATATAGTGACCACCTGGGCAAAGGAAGCGAATGGGCAAGATGAGAAGCCTGCACAGGACACACCAGCTGCTGCGTTAGCAACGCTCTGCTTTCCAAGCGGGCATCTGAGCGAGCACTCAAATTCTCCAGGTCGTAGCATTATTTCTTCTGCTCATTTTAGACATCTAGCTACAGAAGGTGGGGTTAGAAAGGGAAACACAAACCAGCAACCTAGACTCCACTGCCGACTGCGTTTGTTAATATCGTGCGTGTGTGTGTGTGTGTGTGTGTTTGAGATGCAGTCTTGCTCTGTTCCCCAGGCTGGAGTGCAGTGGTGCCATCTCAGCTCACTGCAACCTCCACCTCCAGGGTTCAAGTGATTCTCCTGCCTCAGCCTCCTGAGTAGCTGGGACTACAAGCACATGCCAACACGCCCAGCTAATTTTTGTAATTTTCTTTTTTTTTTTTTTTT